>NC_074691.1:30692422-30909922 GCF_029448725.1 Salvelinus fontinalis
CTTTGTCTCTCAGCTCATTCACAGCCATGTGAAAGCTACCTGTGTTGCTGATATTTAGTCCTAGAAATGTGTAGTTTTTGGTGTGTTCTAATAGAACTGTGTCCAAATAGAATTTAGATTTGTCATCCTTATTTCTGGACCTTTTTTGGAATATCATTATATGTGGTTTTTTTAGGTTAACGGTCAGAGCCCAGGTCTGACAGAACCTGTGAAGACGATCTAGGTGCTGTTGTAACCATTCTTTAGTGGGAGACAGCAGCACCGGGTCATCTGCATACAGCAGACACTTGATTTCAGTGTTGTGTAGGGTGATACCAGGTGCTGCAGATTCTTCTAATGTTTTTGCCAATTCATTAATGTAGATGTTAAATAGTGTTGGACTTATTGGGCAGCCCTGTTTCACTCCCCGCCCCTGAGAGAAGAAGTATGTTTGCGTGTTGCCAATTTTAACCGCACATTTGTTTTTAGTGTACATTGATTTAATAAAAACATATGTTTTCCCTCCAATACCACTTTCTATTAGTTTATAAAAAAGACCTTTGTGCCAAATTGAATCAAATGCTTTCTTGAAATCTACCAAACACGAGTAGATTTTGCCTTTGTTTTGGTTAACTTGTTTACCAATTAGAGTGTGGAGGGTGTAAATGTGGTCTGTTGTACGATAATGTTTTAGAAATCCAATCTGGCTTCTGCTCAGGACGTTGTGTTCGTCAAGGAAATTATGTAGTCTGCTATTTATAATACTGCTGAGAATTTTCCCCAAGTTGCTGTTAACGCAAATTCCTCTGTAATTATTTGGGTCAAATTTGTCTCCATTTTTATAGATTGGTGTGATCAATCCCTGGTTCCAAATGTCGGGAAAAATACCTGCAGTGAGGATAATGTTGAAGAGTTTGAGTATAGCCAATTTGAATTTGTGGTCTGTATATTTGATCATTTCATTTAAAATACCATCAGCACCACAGGCCTTTTTGGGTTGGAGAGTGCATAGTTTTTCCAGTAATTCTTCTTCTGTAATTGGGGTATCCACAAGATTCTGATAGTCTTTGACTGCTAATTCAAGGATTTGTAATTTTTCTTTGTATATCTTTTTGTTCTGGGCTCTTTGTTATATTGCTGTAGAGGTTTGCAAAGTGATTTCTCCATATATCCCCATTTTGGATAGCCAATTCCTCATGATGAGGTTTGTTTAATTTATTCAAATTCTCCCAGAAGTGGTTTGATTCTATGGATTCCTCAATTACATTCAGCTGATTTCTAATGTGCTGTTCCTTTTTCTTCTTAGGGTGTGTTTGTATTGCTTCAGTGTTTCCCCATATTGAAGGCGTATATTTTTGTTGTCTGGTTCTCTGTGTTTTTGATTAGATATATTTCTCAATGACTTTCTTAGATTTTTGCAATCATTATCAAACCATTTTTCATTATCTGTTATTTTTGGTTTGCTCTTATGCTTCTTTAAATTAGCCAAGGAGGCTAATTTGTCAAATATAAAGTTTATGTTCCTAACGGCCAAATTTACACCATTGCTGAAGGAGAATGTTAAGGCTAAAAAGTTGTCCAGGAGAGATTGTATTTTTTGGCTACTAATTGCTTTTTGGTAGATGTCTGTACTGTTTGCACTCCATCTATAGGCCTGTTTAGTACCATGTAATTTATTGGGCCGTGATGCTTCATGGTTGGGTTCTGCTTTTCTCAGATACACTGTGATTTTACTGTGGTCTGAGAGAGGTGTCAGTGGGCTGACTGTGAAGGCTCTGAGAGACTCTGGGTTGAGGTCAGTGATGAAGTAGTCTACAGTGCTGCTGCCAAGGGATGAGCTGTAGGTGTACCTACCAAAAGAGTCCCCTCTCTGCCTGCCATTGACTATGTACAGACCCAGTGTTCGACAGAGCTTCAGGAGCTGTATTCCGTTTTTGTTTTTCACTTTGTCATAGCTGTTTCTGTGGGGGTATGTGGGGAGGGAAAGGTTGTTGCCATCCTGGTAGGTGTTTATCTCCATGACTGTTAATAGTGTCTTGTTCTTCTGCTGTTCTAGCATTCAGGTCTCCACAGACCAGTACGTTGCCTTGGGCCTGAAAGTGACTAATCCCCCTCTAGAATGGAGAAACTCTCTTTGTTGAAGTAGGGTGATTCTGAGGGGGGAATGTATGTGGCACAGAGGAAGACGTTTTTATCTGTCAAGATAGCCTCTTTGTTGATTTTTAACCAGATAAAGAATTCTCCTGTTTTGATCAATTCGATTGAATTAATTAGTTCAGATTTATACCATATTAGCATTCCCCCTGAGTCTCTGCCCTGTTTTATTCTTTTTAATTTAGTGGATGGTATGATTATCTCCCTATAACCTAGTGGACAGCCAGTGGAAACATCACCTCTGCACCATGTTTCCTGTAGTACTACAATATCAACATCATCAATTTCTTTCAGGAAGTTTGGGTTTGTGCTCTTTAGCCCAAAAGCAGAGGACTTCAATATTTGTAAATTCCAACATGCAACGTAAAAAGATTTCATAATGTTTTTTTTTCTTTACCTTCAAAATGAGACAAACACTCACAATCCAACAAGAACTATTAAAATAGGATTTTTCAATTAAAGTAAACTCTTATTTTGCAAATGTGATTTGTTTATCATTTAAGATAATATTCGTGTCATGCCACTTGGGTGGATGTAGTGTGAGGATGGTGGAGTTCTTGTGCTCATCTTACCATGGCCCTCAGCCTATCACATGTGAGCAAAGTAGACTCAGCATTTGTTTAATGTCACTCATTTGGTTGGCGGGGGCTGGGCCAGTTGCTCCTCTCACAGCCTGTGAGTAGCTCTGCCTGCTGGGCTGTGGCTCCTCCAAGCGTGGGTCTGCGGTGGGGGGCAGGAGGCCTCATCTGGGTGGCTCTGAAGCTGGGGTGGTCTCTCTCTCTCTCGCTCTCTCTCATTAAATTCAATTTGCTTTATTGGCATGACACAACAGTGTACATATTGCCAAAGCTTATTTTGGATATTTACAATATAAAAATGAGAATCCAAATTGTCAATAGGACAACAGTAACAACAATAACCAAGTGTCAAAATAACCATACATTCAACAATACCAATAAGCATACAGTAGAGTACATGTGCAGGTTGATTGGTCTGTCAGACACTGTTCCTCAACTTATGGCAGGCAGCAATGTAGTGCGCTGCCAACCCACAGCGCTCTGCGTCCTATCTTTCTTTCTATCTCTCTCTATCTCTCCTTGTATCTCTGTCTCCCCCTCTCTTTATTTCTCCCTCCCTCCCTCCCTATCTCTAACTCTCCCATCCCTCTCCATATCTCCCTCCTCTCTCTCTCTCCCTCCTCTCTCTCTCCCTCTCTCTCTCCCCCTCCCTCCCTCTCTCTCTGTTTATCTCCCTCTCTTTATCTCTCTCTTTATCCCTCCCCCCTCCCTCCGCATCTCTCTCTATTTCTCCATCTCTCTCTCTCCCCCTCTCTCTCTTTATTTCTGCCTCCCTCTCCCTCTATATCCCCCTCCTCTCTCCCTCCTCTCTCTCACCCTCCCTCTCTCAATCTCTCGCTCCCTCCCTCTATCTCTGTTCATCTCACTCTCTTTATCTCCCTCTCTTTCTCTCTCTTTCTCTCTCTCAATCTCTCTCTTTATCTACCTCCAGACACTGTTTAGATAGTTTAGATATAGATATATATGTTAATATATAGATATATATATGTTTAGATATAGATAGATATGTTTAGATATAGATATATATGTTTAGATATAGTTTCTTTCTGGCACAGGGCTTTTGAGCATTGACATTGGTCTCTTTCTTTGCTGGCTTTTCTCCCACTTCTTATGGAGACTCTTTGGGTAGGATCGCTCAATATAAATTGTGCCAGAGATGCGGGAGAGAGGAGTGTGGTATGTAAAACAAAAAAAAAGTACAGGTGTTGTTTCTGCAGGAGACACTTAGTGATGTGGTGAATGAAGTCGATTGGGGGCTCTGGTGGAAAGGGGCAAGTGTGTTGAGCCATGGGACAAATTTTTGTGCAGGGGTGGCGGTCCCATTTGTACCGGGTCTGTCTGTAAAAATGATCTCCTCAAAGGAGGTGTGTAGGGGTAGGCTGCTTGTTGTAAAAGCAGAAATTAACCTCTCTAGGGTATGTGGGACGGTAGCGTCTCACCTCGTCAACAGCCAGTGAAACTGCAGGGCGCCAAATTCAAAACAACAGAAATCCCATAATTAAAATTCCTCAAACATACAAGTATTTTACACCATTTTAAAGATACACTTGTTGTAAATCTAGCCACAGTGTCTGATTTCAAAAAGGCTTTACGATGAAAGCGCACCAAACGATTATGTTAGGTCAGAGCCAAGTCACAGAAAAACAAAGCCATTTTTCCAGCCAAAGAGAGGAGTCACAAAAAGCAGAATTAGAGATAAAATGAATCCCTAACCTTTGATGATCTTCATCAGATGACACTCATAGGACTTCATGTTACACAATACATGTATGTTTTGTTCGATAAAGTTCACATTTATATCCAAAAATCTCAGTTTACATTGGCGCGTTATGTTCAGTAGTTCCAAAACATCCGGTGATTTTGCAGAGAGCCACATCAATTTACAGAAATACTCATAATAAACATTGCTAAAAGATACAACTGTTATGCATGGAATTTTAGATCCACTTCTCCTTAATGCAACCGCTGTGTCAGATTTCAAAAAAACTTTACGAAAAAAGCACACCATGCAATAATCTGAGTACAGCGCTCAGAGACCAACACAACCCAAAGAGATATCCGCCATGTTGTGTAGTCAACAGATGTCAGAATAGCATTATAAATATTCACTTACCTTTGATGATCTTCATCAGAATCCACTCCCAGGAATCCCAGTTCCACAATAAATGTTTGTTTTGTTCGATGAAGTCCATCATTTATGTCCAAATAACTCCTTTTTTTTTGCGCGTTTAGCCCAGTAATCAAAATTCATGACGCGCGATCACTAGGTGCAGACGAAAAGTCAAACATTTCCGTTACAGTCCGTAGAAACATGTCAAACGATGTATAGAATCAATCTTTAGGATGTTTTTAACATAAATCTTCAATAATGTTCCAACCGGAGAATTCCTTTGTCTTCAGAAATGCAATGGAAAGCAAGCTAACTCTCTCACATGAACGCGCATGGTCAGCTCATGGCACTCTGGGAGAAACCTTACTCAATCCCCTCTCATTCACCCCCACTTCACAGTAGAAGCCTCAAACAAGGTTGTAAAGACTGTTGACATCTAGTGGAAGCCTTAGGAAGTGCAACATGACCCAATTTCCACTGTATCTTGGATAAGCAAAGAGTTGAAACACTACAAACCTCAGATTTCCCACTTCTTGGTTGGATTTTTCTCAGGTTTTTGCCTGCCATATGAGTTCTGTTATACTCACAGACATCATTCAAACTGTTTTAGAAACTTCAGAGTGTTTTCTATCCAAATCTAATAATATGCATATCCTAGGATCTGGGCCTGAGTAGCAGGCAGTTTACTCTGGACACACTTTTCATCCGGACGTGAAAATACTGTCCCCGACCCAAGAGAGGTTAACCTGTCTAGGATGAGGGTGCCGCTAGCGGCACTCCCCCCCCACCCCCACTGAAAAACCAGTGCCGCGAAATTCAAAAAAAAATTTTTTTTTAAATATTTAACTTTCACACATTAAAGTCCAATACAGCTAATGAAAGACACAGATCTTGTGAATCCAGCCAACATGTCCGATTTTTAAAATGTTTTACAGGGAAGACACAATATGTAAAGATGTACATCTATTACCTAAAAACACATTAGCATAATCCACCATCTTTTATTTGTCCACCAACACCAGTAGCTATCACCAATTCGGCTAAACTAAGATATTTATAGCCCCTAACCAAGAAAAAAACTCATCAGATGACAGTCTGATAACATATTTATGGTATGGGATAGGTTTTGTTAGAAAAAAGTGCATATTTCAGGTAGATGGCATAGGTTACAATTGCACCCACCGTCACAAATGGACTAGAAAAACTACATTGAGCAACGTGTTTACCTACTTACTAATCATCAAACATTTCGTAAAAATACACAGCATACACTAATCGAAAGACACAGATCCTGTGAATACAGACAATATTTCAGATTTTCTAAGTGTCTTACAGCGAAAACACAATAAATCGTTATATTAGCATAGCACATAGCACATAGCAGCCCAGCATTGATTCTAGCCAAAGTGAGCGATAAAAGTCAACATCGCCAAAATATATTAATTTTTTCACTAACCTTCTCAGAATTCTTCAGATGACACTCCTGTAACATCATATTACACAATCCATATAGAGTTTGATCGAAAATGTTTATATTTAGCCACCAAAATCATGGTTAGACAATGTGAAATGTAGCCCAGCTGGTGAGAAAATGTCCGTGCGCCACTTAGACAGTGATCTACTCTTATACATAAATACTCATAAACGTGACTAAAAAATATAGGGTGGACAGGGATTGATAGACAATTTAATTCTTAATACAATCGCGGAATTACATTTTTTAAATTATCCTTACTTTTCAATACAGTTTGCGCCAAGCGAAGCTACGTCAAAAAACATGGCGTCCTAAGCCACTAACATTTTTCGACAGAAACACGATTTATCATAATAAAAATGTCCTACTTTGAGCTGTTCTTCCATCAGTATCTTGGGCAAAGGATCCTTTCTTGGGTCTAATCGTCTTTTGGTGGAAAGCTGTCCTCTTGCCATGTGGAAATGCCAACTGCGTTCGGGATGAACTGGAAGCGTGCCCAGCAATTCACAGCGTTTCAGAAATAAATGTCCCAAAATCGCACTAAACGGATATAAATTGCTATAAAACGCTTTAAATTAACTACCTTATGATGTTTTTAACTCCCATAACGAGTAGAAACATGACCCGAGTAATATTACTCCCTCCACTAATGCTTGGAACAGGTGCTGGTCGGTGTCCTCTAGGCGCATGACGCAGCTCCAAAAGAGTGACTAGCCTCAGGGTTTTTTAATTTGTAGTGCCTGTGAACGCGCAATCGACCCCATTCAAATCGTCATCACGTAAAGGCATCCAGGGGAAGACGTAAGCAGTGTCCGTATACTCATAGCAATAACAGTGCCCTTTTAACTGACTCCAGATCAGGGGCCAAAATTTCTGAAATCTGACTCCATGTCAGGGAAATTGCTGTAGAATGGGCTCTGTTCCACTTAGAGACAAAATTTCAACTCCTATAGAAACTATAGACTGTTTTCTATCCAATAATAATAATAATATGCATATTGTACGATCAAGGATTTTGTGGGAAGCCGTTTCAAAAATTACACGATTAGCATAAATAGTCACAACAGCGCCCCCATCCTCAACAGGTTAACAACATGGGTGTTGTCTTTATAAATGTGTATGGGCCTAACTCAGGGAGAGAGAGGGGGGTTCTATTTGGGAGACTTAGAATGGAACTCTCACAGGTAGCGCCTGAGGAGACGCTGGTGGTCGGCGAGAACTGGAACTGTACAATGGATTTTACGAAAGACAGAAATGTGGAAGAGTCTCATACAGTGTCAGTGGGAGTGTTAAGGGACATCACTAATCAGTTCAACCTAGTGGATGTTTCGAGAACTAAACATCCCAACACAAGACAGTATACATGGGTGAAGGTTTTTGGGGCTAGGGTGAGTGCAGCCCAACAGCCCGGTCATTTTTTCATGTCCAGGAATCCGAGCAATAGGCTGTTGGGCGCTACCATTCTCCCGTTGGGGTTTTCAGATCACCACTTAACCATGGCTCAGCTGTCTATTTCACCAGGGCCCCGGCAGTCATCCTAAGTTTAATGTAAAGCTCTTACAAGATGCAACTTTTTGCTCAGGTTTACAGACTTTTTGGGAAAGGTGGGTGAATCGGAGAGAGGAGTATGAGTCTCTTAGTTAATGGTGGGATGTGGGGAAAGTCCAAATTCGGCTTTTCTGTCAACAGTATACAGCTCTCTCATCCTCAGAGGCTAGGAGAGTATTGGAGGAACTCGAGCATAGTATTAGTGAGATGGAGGTAGAGCTGATGGGGCAAGGCAGTGTAGGCCTCCAGGCTAATTTAGCTGAATTACATAGGGATCTGGGCAGTTTTTTCCAGGTTAAAGCAAAGGGAGCACTTGTAAGTGCTAGATTCTCCATGCTCAAGGAGATGGATGCTCCCAGCTCCTTCTTCTTTGGTTTGGAAAGACAGAGCAGTGAAGCCAAGAGTATGCATTGTCTACGGCTGACTGATGGGCGGGTGACCTCTGTGGCGGGGGGAGATGCGGGAGCGAACTGTGGAGTTTTATACTGAGTTGTATAGGGCAGAAATGTGTGATCCTATGTGTGCTCAGGTCTTGTTCGCAGAACTCCCTAAGATCTCTCTGGCACAGAGGGATGAAATGGACATTCCTCTGTTGTCCCATGAACTGGTAGAGGCCGTAACCCAGATGTCCCCCGGTCGTGCACTGGGGGTCGATGGACTCCCAGGGTAGTTTTATAAAGAATTCTGGGGAATAATTGGACTGGACTTCTTTTGCGTGTTGTGTGAATGCGTCGGGGTAGGAGAGTTGCCGATGAGCTGCCGTCGGGGGAACTGGAGGCCTGTGGCATTGCTCTGTGCGGACTACAAGATATGTGCCAAGGTCCTCTCTAACAGACTGAAGTCCCATCTGGACTCGATAGTACATAAGGACCAAAAATATTGTGTACCGGGATGTTCAATCTCAGACAACTTGTTTTTAAATCAGGGACATGTTGAACTTGTCGAGAGGTTCTAATGTGAACTTGGACTGGTCTCTTTAGATCAAGAGAAGGCTTTTGATAGAGTGGACCATGAGTATCTTTTTAATGTGATGTTTGGGTTTGTGGAAAGGTTTTTGACCTTTGTGAAGATGTTGTATGCTGGGGCGTCATGTATGGTCAAGATGGGAGTGGGAATCAGTAGGCCAGTCTGGGTGAGACAGGGCATTAGACAAGGATGCCCTCTATCAAAGCAGTTATATACACTAGCCATTGAGGCTTTTTTGGGCCTGCTACGCAGGAGACTGCAGGGAGTGTGCTGAACAGGCATGGGTGTGGAGACAGGCATAGCAGTGTCAGCGTATGCAGATTACATTTCTGTGATGGTCAGGGATGGTCAGGATATGCAGGCACTAGAGACCAGTCTGAAGGTGTACGAGGGCGCTTCGAGATCCCTTTGAGATCGGTTTAGTCGGCCACCCTGCAGACGCAACTGATGGCAGCGGGTTTACAAAAGCTGGGTGACCTGCGACTGCTGGGAAATGAGGGGTGGAAAACCCCAGAAGTCCTGGCACAACAAGCAGGAATAACGTCTCTTAGGTTGCTGGAGAGATTCCTGGAGGAGGTCCAGGAGGCGCTGTCTGAGCTGGTAAGGGGGGGGGGTGTTTGAGCGGCCAAAGGGAGAGGAGCCACCAATGTTTCCGCCACTGCAGGTGACGGCAGAGACTGGAGACTGGCAAGGGGGTCTGGAAGACTTGTTAGATTTTAACACTCCGAGCAAGGGGGAGTTTGAGGGGGTGGGAGGTAAAGCCCTCTACAACCTCTGCGTTAAGAGGAGGAACATTAGGAGCCTAACAGGAGTGAAGGCACATCAGTGGCAGGGGGTATGTGGGGAGGAGAGCATGGTGGGCTTTAGATGGAGGGGGCTCTACAAACCCCCAGTACCAAAGAGGTCAGAGGACCTCCAGTGGATGGTTCTACATGGAGGCCTGGCCACTAACAGCTGGTTGGCACGGGTTGAACCGGGAATCGGGCAGGGGTGTCCTTTCTGTGTTATGAAAGAAACTGTGATTCATGTGTTTTCTGTGTGCACCAGGTTAATGCCATT
Source organism: Salvelinus fontinalis (assembly GCF_029448725.1). Lineage (NCBI taxonomy): Eukaryota > Metazoa > Chordata > Actinopteri > Salmoniformes > Salmonidae > Salvelinus > Salvelinus fontinalis. The sequence continues at coordinate 30,702,291 of NC_074691.1, forward strand.
AATGTCTCTGCTGGAATGTCTGTGTGAGAGGTTGGGGGTAGTTTTTACTGTCAGGACGTTTATAATCGGTTACAGGTAATCAAATAAGGAAAAAGCCAAATGTGTTTTGTTGAATTTTTGGTTTGCTCTGGCAAAGTTGGCTATTTGGCTAACAAGGAGGAACAAGGTCAAAGGTGGAGGATAACTGCCCCTTTTATTATTGTTTAATGGGATGGTCTCTGTGCGCCTTACTGGTTGAATTTGAGTTGTATAAAATGATAAAAAGTGTGGAGATGTTTGAGGAGATATGGTGTGTTGGGGGGGCTGTCTGTACAGCTGGGGAAGATGTTTCAGGAGATATGGTGTGTTGGGGGGGGGCTGTCTGTACAGCTGGGGAAGATGTTTCAGGAGATATGGTGTGTTGGGGGGGGGGGGGGGGGGGGGGGTCTGTACAGCTGGGGAAGATGTTTCAGGAGATATGGTGTGTTGGGGGGGCTGTCTGTATAGCTGGGGAAGATGTTTCAGGAGATATGGTATGTTGGGGGGGCTGTCTGTAGAGCTGGGGAAGATGTTTCAGGAGATATGGTGTGTTGGGGGGGCTGTCTGTATAGCTGGGGAAGATGTTTCAGGAGATATGGTGTGTTGGGGGGGCTGTCTGTACAGCTGGGGAAGATGTTTCAGGAGATATGGTGTGTTGGGGGGGCTGTCTGTACAGCTGGGGAAGATGTTTCAGGAGATATGGTGTGTTGGGGGGGGGCGTCTGTACAGCTGGGGAAGATGTTTCAAGAGATATGGTGTGTTGGGGGGGGGGGCTGTCTGTATAGCTGGGGAAGATGTTTCAGGAGATATTGTGTGTTGGGGGGGGCTGTCTGTATAGCTGGGGAAGATGTTTCAGGAGATATGGTGTGTTGGGGGGGGGGGGCTGTCTGTATAGCTGGGGAAGATGTTTCAGGAGATATGGTGTGTTGGGGGGGCTGTCTGTATAGCTGGGGAAGATGTTTCAGGAGATATGGTGTGTTGGGGGGGCTGTCTGTATAGCTGGGGAAGATGTTTCAGGAGATATGGTGTGTTGGGGGGGCTGTCTGTACAGCTGGGGAAGATGTTTCAGGAGATATGGTGTGTTGGGGGGGCTGTCTGTACAGCTGGGGGAGATGTTTCAGGAGATATGGTGTGTTGGGGGGGCTGTCTGTACAGCTGGGGAAGATGTTTCAGAAGATATGGTGTGTTGGGGGGGCTGTCTGTATAGCTGGGGAAAATGTTTCAGGAGATATGGTGTGTTGGGGGGGGGGCTGTATGAATAGCTGGGGAAGATGTTTCAGGAGATATGGTGTGTTGGGGGGGGCTGTCTGTATAGCTGGGGAAGATGTTTCAGGAGATATGGTGTGTTGGGGGGGCTGTCTGTATAGCTGGGGGAGATGTTTCAGGAGATATGGTGTGTTAGGGGGGGGGGGGGCGTCTGTACAGCTGGGGAAGATGTTTCAGGAGATATGGTGTGTTGGGGGGGGCTGTCTGTACAGCTGGGGAAGATCTTTCAGGAGATATGGTGTGTTGGGGGGGCTGTCTGTATAGCTGGGGAAGATGTTTTGGATATACGGTTGTAGAAGTGGTGAGGTTTTTTGGTTATTGTGATGTGTGGTGTTGTTTTGTATCGTGGGGTAGAGGGAAAGGTGAGTATGGTACATGTATGCAGTACAGGATATATTTTGGTGCTTTATTTAAAGGGGGGGGGGGGGGGTGGTGGTGGTGGTGAGGTTTTAATGAAATGAGAATGTTTCATTAAAGAAAGACAAAAAGTCAAAAGTCTCTCTCTCTCTCCCTCCCTCTTTATCTCTCCCTCCCTCCCCCATCTCTCTCTCTATCCCTCTCTCTTTCTGTATATCTTTCTCTCTCACTCTCTTTGTATCCCTCCCTCCATCTCCCCCCACCCCCTATCTCTCTGATGAAAACCAACCACGTCAACTCCAGTAAGGCTCACCAACTCTATATCTCGATCCTCCTCCTCATTGGACCAGCCCTACTCATAACATCCTGAATTCCAAGTGGGCTGCATATGTTTTCAGTTTGGAGAAACAAGTGGAGTTAAACTGATCTAATATTGTCTGTATGACTTTAGACCACAACATTAATAAAATACCATATACAATACATCATAAACAAGGTTGTCTGTTTGACATTAGACAGCTGAAAAAGACCACAACATTAATAAAATACCATATACAATACATCATAAACAATGTTGTCTTTTTGACATTAGACAGCTGAAAAAGACCACAACAGTAATATAATACCATATACAATACATCATAAACAAGGTTGTCTGTTTGACATTATACAGCTGAAAAAGACCACAACATTAATAAAATACCATATACAATACATCATAAACAAAGTTGTCTTTTTGACATTAGACAGCTGAAAAAGACCACAACAGTAATATAATACCATATACAATACATCATAAACAATGTTGTCTTTTTGACATTAGACAGCTGAAAAAGACCACAACAGTAATAAAATGCCATATACAATACATCATAAACAAGGTTGTCTGTTTGACATTAGACAGCTGAAAATAACATGGCATTCATTAAAATTATCTTCAAGCCCAAGGTTCTGGTTCTGGGGGTTATTAAAACGCTTTCCTGTGTAACGACTTCTCTCTGGCTCTGCGGGATTAAATTTCATCCTGGGAATGTGGTGAATGACACACACATACACACAAACAAATGACAGTCTTTCTTGTCCCCTCCCTCCTCATTGTCTCTGATTACTGCTGGCCACTTGGCTCTGCTGTGGCCTGCTTGTTAATTGGTCCGTTCTCGGTCGGAACCTGGAGAGGCTCCAGAGCGTGTTATGTGTCTGCAGTTAAATGCTGGCCCACAGAGAGGAGGCTTGTGTGGGGAGGGCCCACTGTGTGTGTGCGGGGGGAGGGTGTCGTGTTTGTGTCTGTGTCATGGGGGGGATTGTGTGTGTGTGTGTTTTGTATGAAACAGAGAGAGAATGAGAGAAAAAGGAAAGAAAAAGAGGGAGAATATTCACGGTTGTCACGGCACCTTTTCAGACCACCGCACGGTTGTCACGGCTCCTAGTCAGACCACCGCACGGTTGTCATGGCTACTATCCAGACCACCGCACGGTTGTCACGGCTCCTAGTCAGACCACCGCACGGTTGTCATGGCTCCCAGTCAGACCAACGCACGGTTGTCACGGCTCCTAGTCAGACCACCGCACGGTTGTCATGGCTACTATCCAGACCACCGCACGGTTGTCACGGCTCCTAGTCAGACCACCGCACGGTTGTCACGGCTCCTAGTCAGACCCCCGCACGGTTGACATGGCTACTATCCAGACCACCGCACGGTTGTCACGGCTACTAGTCAGACCACCGCACGGTTGACATGGCTACTATCCAGACCACCGCACGGTTGACATGGCTACTATCCAGACCACCGCACGGTTGTCACGGCTCCTAGTCAGACCACCGCACGGTTGTCACGGCTCCTAGCCAGACCACCGCACGGTTGACACGGCTACTATCCAGACCACCGCACGGTTGACATGGCTACTATCCAGACCACCGCACGGTTGACATGGCAACTATCCAGACCACCGCACGGTTGTCATGGCTCCTAGTCAGAACACAGCACGGTTGTCACGGCTCCTCTTCAGACCACCGCACAGTTGTCACGGTTGCTCTTCAGACCACCGCACGGTTGTCATGGCTCCTATTCAGACCACCGCACGGTTGTCATGGCTCCTATTCAGACCACCGCACGGTTGTCATGGCTCCTATTCAGATCCCCGCACGGTTGTCATGGCTCCTATTCAGACCCCCGCACGGTTGTCATGGCTCCTATTCAGACCACCGCACTGTTGTCACGGCTCCTCTTCAGACCACTGCACTCCACACATCTCAGCTAGAATCAATGGAATCAACATTTAGACTTGTTCATGTCAAAACCTGTAGAGTAGCTGTTCACTAACTTGTAAAACCTGTAGAGTAGCTGTTCACTAACTTGTTAAACCTGTGGAGTAGCTGTTCACTAACTTGTAAAACCTGTAGAGTAGCTGTTCACTAACTTGTAAAACCTGTGGAGTAGCTGTTCACTAACCTGTAAAACTTGTAGAGTAGCTGTTCACTAACTTGTAAAATCTGTAGAGTAGCTGTTCACTAACTTGAAAACCTGTCGAGTAGCTGTTCACTAACTTGTAAAACCTGTAGAGTAGCTGTTCACTAACCTGTAAAACCTGTAGAGTAGCTGTTCACTCATTTGTTAAACCTGTGGAGTAGCTGTTCACTAACCTGTAAAACCTGTAGAGTAGCTGTTCACTAACTTGTAAAACCTGTAGAGTAGCTGTTCACTAACCTGTAAAACCTGTGGAGTAGCTGTTCACTAACTTGTAAAACCTGTAGAGTAGCTGTTCACTCATTTGTTAAACCTGTAGAGTAGCTGTTCACTAACCTGTAAAACCTGTAGAGTAGCTGTTCACTAACTTGTAAAACCTGTAGAGTAGCTGTTCTCTAATTTGTTAAACCTGTAGAGTAGCTGTTCACTAACTTGTAAAACCTGTAGAGTAGCTGTTCACTAACGTGTAAATAATTGTGTTCACAAGCGTCGATGAGAAAGCATACAGTCAGTCACAGAAAGTGTGTTTCTCTGTTCATGGATCCCCTTCAGACCACCGTACAGTTGTCAAGGCTGCTATTCAGACCACCACACGGTTGTCACAGCACCTATTCAGACCACCGCACGGTTGTCATGGCTCCAGTTCAGACCACCGTACAGTTGTCAAGGCTGCTATTCATACCACCGCACGGTTGTAACAGCACCTATTCAGACCACCGCACGGTTGTCATGGCCCCAGTTCAAACCACCGCACAGTTGTCACGGCTCCTCTTCAGACCAGCGCACGGTTGTCATGGCTCCTATTCAGACCACCGCACGGTTGTCATGGCTCCTATTCAGACCACCGCACGGTTGTCATGGCTCCTATTCAGACCACCGCACGGTTGTCATGGCTCCTATTCAGACCACCGCACTGTTGTCACGGCTCCTCTTCAGACCACTGCACTCCACACATCTCAGCTAGAATCAATGGAATCAACATTTAGACTTGTTCATGTCAAAACCTGTAGAGTAGCTGTTCACTAACTTATTAAACCTGTAGAGTAGCTGTTCACTAACTTGTAAAACCTGTAGAGTAGCTGTTCACTACCCTGTAAAACCTGTAGAGTAGCTGTTCACTAACTTGTAAAACCTGTAGAGTAGCTGTTCACTAACTTGTAAAACCTATAGAGTAGCTGTTCACTAACCTGTAAAACCTGTAGAGTAGCTGTTCACTAACTTGTAAAACCTATAGAGTAGCTGTTCACTAACTTGTAAAACCTGTAGAGTAGCTGTTCACTAACTTGTTAAACCTGTAGAGTAGCTGTTCACTAACTTGTAAAACCTGTAGAGTAGCTGTTCACTAACTTGTAAAACCTGTGGAGTAGCTGTTCACTAACCTGTAAAACCTGTAGAGTAGCTGTTCACTAACTTGTAAAACCTGTGGAGTAGCTGTTCACTAACCTGTAAAACCTGTAGAGTAGCTGTTCACTAACTTGAAAACCTGTAGAGTAGCTGTTCACTAACTTGTAAAACCTGTAAAGTAGCTGTTCACTAACCTGTAAAACCTGTAGAGTAGCTGTTCACTAACCTGTAAAACCTGTAGAGTAGCTGTTCACTAACTTGTAAAACCTGTAGAGTAGCTGTTCACTCATTTGTTAAACCTGTAGAGTAGCTGTTCACTAACTTGTAAAACCTGTAGAGTAGCTGTTCACTAACTTGTAAAACCTGTAGAGTAGCTGTTCACTAACCTGTAAAACCTGTGGAGTAGCTGTTCACTAACTTGTAAAACCTGTAGAGTAGCTGTTCACTCATTTGTTAAACCTGTAGAGTAGCTGTTCACTAACCTGTAAAACCTGTAGAGTAGCTGTTCACTAACTTGTAAAACCTGTAGAGTAGCTGTTCTCTAATTTGTTAAACCTGTAGAGTAGCTGTTCACTAACTTGTAAAACCTGTAGAGTAGCTGTTCACTAACGTGTAAATAATTGTGTTCACAAGCGTCGATGAGAAAGCATACAGTCAGTCACAGAAAGTGTGTTTCTCTGTTCATGGCTCCCCTTCAGACCACCGTACAGTTGTCAAGGCTGCTATTCAGACCACCACACGGTTGTCACAGCACCTATTCAGACCACCGCATGGTTGTCATGGCTCCAGTTCAGACCACCGTACAGTTGTCAAGGCTGCTATTCAGACCACCGCACGGTTGTCACAGCACCTATTCAGACCACCGCACGGTTGTCATGGCCCCAGTTCAGACCACCGCACAGCTGTCACGGCTCCTCTTCAGACCACCGCACGGTTGTCATGGCTCCTATTCAGACCACCGCACGGTTGTCATGGCTCCTATTCAGACCACCGCACGGTTGTCATGGCTCCTATTCAGACCCCCGCACGGTTGTCATGGCTCCTATTCAGACCACCGCACTGTTGTCACGGCTCCTCTTCAGACCACTGCACTCCACACATCTCAGCTAGAATCAATGGAATCAACATTTAGACTTGTTCATGTCAAAACCTGTAGAGTAGCTGTTCACTAACTTGTAAAACCTGTAGAGTAGCTGTTCACTAACTTGTTAAACCTGTGGAGTAGCTGTTCACTAACTTGTAAAACCTGTAGAGTAGCTGTTCACTAACTTGTAAAACCTATAGAGTAGCTGTTCACTAACTTGTAAAACCTGTGGAGTAGCTGTTCACTAACCTGTAAAACCTGTAGAGTAGCTGTTCACTAACTTGTAAAACCTGTAGAGTAGCTGTTCACTAACTTGTAAAACCTGTGGAGTAGCTGTTCACTAACCTGTAAAACCTGTAGAGTAGCTGTTCACTAACTTGTAAACCCTGTAGAGTAGCTGTTCACTAACTTGTAAAACCTATAGAGTAGCTGTTCACTAACCTGTAGAGTAGCTGTTCACTAACTTGTAAAACCTATAGAGTAGCTGTTCACTAACTTGTAAAACCTGTAGAGTAGCTGTTCACTAACCTGTAAAACCTGTAGAGTAGCTGTTCACTAACTTGTAAAACCTGTGGAGTAGCTGTTCACTAACCTGTAAAACCTGTAGAGTAGCTGTTCACTAACTTGTAAAACCTGTAGAGTAGCTGTTCTCTAATTTGTTAAACCTGTAGAGTAGCTGTTCACTAACGTGTAAATAATTGTGTTCACAAGCGTCGATGAGAAAGCATACAGTCAGTCACAGAAAGTGTGTTTCTCTGTTCATGGCTCCCCTTCAGACCACCGTACAGTTGTCAAGGCTGCTATTCAGACCACTGCACGGTTGTCACAGCACCTATTCAGACCACCGCACGGTTGTCATGGCTCCAGTTCAGACCACCGCACGGTTGTCATGGCTCCCCTTCAGACCACCGCACAGTTGTCATGGCTCCTCGTCAGACCACTGTACTCCACACATCTGTTAGAATCAATGGAATCAACATTTAGACTTGTTCATCTCAAAACCTGTAGAGTAGCTGTTCACTAACTTGTAAAACCTGTAGAGTAGCTGTTCACCAACTTGTAAAACCTGTAGAGTAGCTGTTCACCAACTTGTAAAACCTGTAGAGTAGCTGTTTACTAACTTGTAAAACCTGTAGAGTAGCTGTTCACTAACTTGTAAAACCTGTAGAGTAGCTGTTCACCAACTTGTAAAACCTGTAGAGTAGCTGTTCACTAACTTGTAAAACCTGTAGAGTAGCTGTTCACTAACTTGTAAATAATTGTCTTCACAAGCGTCCATGAGAAAGCATACAGTCAGTCATAGAATGTGTGTTTCTCTGTTCAGGCCATTTTCTTCTGAAGATAAGAGAAAGGGATGGAAACAGGGTTGGAATAGTGTAGTTTGGACTGTTGTATATGCTGTCTACTCTGGCAGTGCTCCCAACCCTGACTCTTGGTATTGCTAATTGGAACCAAATCACCTGTAAGTCCAGTTCTGATTCACCAACTGGTACCGGCTCAATACAAGAAAATGTTTACTATGGCTTCATCTCTTCCATCCAAAACATTGACCTGCAGTTATTAAATGTCCTCCCTGGCTTTGTGTGTCTCTTCCCCTACCGTTAGTTGAATCCCTGAACGATGTCGGGCTCCATGGAGCTGTCTCCTCCCCACATGTGGAAACCATCGAGGCCCAGGTCAGAGACACGGGACTGGGCTTGGACAGGAACACTGCTTCCTCGGAACACGATTTGGATCGGGCTCTGTGTATGTGTGTTTGTATGTGTGTGTGCGCGTGTGTGTGTTAGCGTGTGTGTATCCATGTGTATTGGCACGCTTTGTCTCCAGGGCAGGGTCTGTCTCAGTCTCAGGGCTCACTGATGGGCCCGTTTCATTGACAGGAAACTCCCCCACATTCCCTCTTTTCCCTCTTTCCACTGCAACTGGCCATTTGGGAACGACAGCTGATTCCGGGAAACAGGCTCGTTCCACCGTCAAAAGTTTATGATTAACAAATAGCCGTAGGAACTCAAACACTATGTAATGTTACAGTGTGCTCACTCCTCTCTGGGGGATGAAACTGTGGCCTTTTGTTTGCAGCTTACAGTACAAATACAGACAGACAGACAGACAGGCTGTGATTTGTGATGTAGTTAGATGTGGATCAATGCCTAAGGCAATGTTCCACTTTCCTACATCTCTCCAGACTTGACAACCCTGCCTGCCTGCCTGCCTGCCTCTCACTAGCATCCTAGTAAAGTCTGAGCTGACTATTGAATCGATGGCTCCTGAGTGGCGCAGTGGTCTAAGGCATTGTATCTCAGTGCAGGAGGTGACACTACAGTCCCTGGTTCGAATGCAGGCTCTATCACATCTGGCTGTGATTGGCCCAGGTTTGACCCTCATTGTAAATAATAATTTGTTCTTAACTGACTTGCCTATTTAAATACAACATATGGCACAGCAACTACAGTATGGCATGAACCTGACTGTATACACGTTTCTACCCATTTGAAATGTAAAAGACAAAAACCCAGTTCACTGTCTAAAAAGTACAATGATTTGATAAAAGAGCTGCTGTGCGATCTGACGTCAAATACCATGAAGAGGAAGGATATAAATAACGCAACAGATTTGAAACAGGATGTATCCACATATTGTGCATTATGCTGGGCAGTTAGTTTCCCCATGCTTCATTAACTTGGCAGTTGTTTTCATGAAAAGAAACATAGGCACAAGAAGTGAGCAAAGAAAATGTAGAACTGGCAGAAACCCGGCCCTTAAAAACAAAAACATACAGCAGCTGTTCAAATCGTGTGTCAAATTGTCTTGTCACTATAACAACTGTAAAAAGATAGGGCCTGGAGTTTTTCCCACCCATGTGGTCTGGTCAAGATCATAATAAGACCTAGTTACAGGCTACCGGTACATTTGGGGCCCAGAGATTTTCCATCTCATTGCTCAGGTCACATGGCCTGGAAAAAACCCTGGCACCAATCCTAGAGATTGACAGTTAATGATCTCTAGAAGTCCCGTCCTAATGGGCCCGTACTCCTAACGCATCTCAGTGTAGGGCTGCTGAACTAAGGGAGGCAGGTAGCCTAGCAGTTGAAAGCGTAGAGCCAGTAACCGAAAGTTCGCTGGTTTGAATCCCCTAGCTGACAATGTGAAAGATCTGTCAATGTGCTCTTGAGCAAGGCACTTAACCCTAATTGCTCCTGTAAGTCGCTCTGGATAAAAGTGTCTGCTAAAATCTAAATGAACTAGGATCAGGTCTATACAATCTTATTAATTATTATCTACAAGGCAAAACAGATTCCTGATCAGCACTCCTAGTGCTCTATTTTTGGCTGGCACATTGGCAGCGCTTGCTAAACGCACATTAGTTTGCAATGTGAGCATGTAAAAACTATCACTCTGGTGTTTTCCACCTCATACGCCAGGTTCAGCAATTTACCTGTCTAATATCAGCTTGCTTGCACTGAGGTGGGAGGGATAACAATATTTGAGGTGTGCCCTTGAAAAAGAGCCAAAATGACAATTTCATCCAACGAAAAGCAGGTCTTATCAGTAATGCGGTTGGTAATGGCATGGATTTTGTGATTGGAAGCGCAATCTATCCCGCCGTGACCCACAGTGTCCTTAGGCTCATGTAACAAGAGAGCAGATGTGCTTTTTGTGCCAGTAACCCTCGTATTCACAAACATAAAAAACAAATAAAACATTCCATTTGGTTTAATTTGATTAAAAACCCAGTATATACTGTAGCCTCCCTCCCCTTAATGAAGGCAGTTATTTTTTGGGGCCTGCCTAATGCGTTTGCCATGTAGCCAAACCTAGCAATAAAGGGTTTGGCTCGTGATACTGATTTGAAATATCACATTTGGGAGCAGCAAAACAGTGAGAGGATATACCTTTTTATCTATGCATTCTATAGGCGTACAATATTGTAGCTTCCATTTTGGATATTCGTAAGCTACATGGAGTGTCCATATGCCCATCATGAAACCAGAGATGAGATGATGCTGGTGACCATTGTATTTAGAACTTATTTCACGGTAAAAATTGCTTGTTCTACAACGGGTTGGTCAAAACAAGCACTGTGAGTCGGACGCGAGGGATATACTGCTGACCCCCGACCAGGCCCCGATCCCTGTGTTTCGCTGGAGAAGGAAACGGCGATTCCGAGGCAAAAGATCAGGGTGCCTTGTGAGGACCGGGCGACAAGTGGCTAATCTGCCCTTGCCCTCCGTCCTGCTAGCTAACGTTCAATCGCAAGAAAATAAATGGCACGAACTGAAAGCACGTATATCCTACCAACAGGACATTAAAAACTGTAATATTTTATGCTTCACTGAGTTGTGGATGAACGACGACATTAAGAACATACAGCTGGCAGGTTATACGCTCTATCGGCAGGATAGAACAGCAGCCTCTGGTAAGACACGGGGCGGGGGCCTATGCGTTAATGTAAACAACAGTTGGTGCACGATATCTAAGGAAGTCTCAAAGTTTTGCTCGCCTGAGGTAGAGTATCTTATGATAAGCTGCAGACCTCACTATTTACCAAGAGAGTTTTCATCAGTTTTTTTCGCAGCTGTCTATATACCACCACAGACCGAGGTTGGAACTAAAACCTCACTAAATGAACTGTATTCTGCCATAAGCAAACAGGAAAACGCTCATCCAGAGGCGGCGCTCCTAGTGGCCGGTGACTTTAATGCAGGGAAACTTAAATCAGTTTTACCGAATTTCTATCAACATTTTAAATGTGAAATCAGATGTAAAAGAATTCTAGACTACCTCTACTCCACACACAGAGACGCGTATAAAGATCTCCCTCACCCTGCAAATCTGACCATAACTCTATCCTTCTGATTCCTGCTTACAAGCAAAAATTAAAGCAGGAAGCACCAGTGACTCGGTCTATAAAAAAGTGGTCAGATGAAGCAGATGCTAAACTATGGGACTGTTTTGCTAGCACAGACTGGAATATGTTCTGAGATTCTTCCGATGGCATTGAGGAGTACACCACGTCAATCACTGGCTTTATCAATAAGTGCATCGAGGACGTCGTCCCCACAGTGACTGTAAGTACATACCCCAACCAGAAGCCATGGATTGCAGGCAACAATCGCACTGAGCTAAAGGGTAGAGCTGCCGCTTTCACTGAGTGGGACTCTAACCCAGTAGCTTATAAGAAATCCCGCTATGCCCTCCGACGAACCATCAAACAGGCAAAACGGCAATACAGGACAAAGATAGAATTGTACTACACCGGCTCCGACGCTCATCAGATGTGGCAGGGCTTGCAAACTATTACAGACTACAAAAGGGAAGCACAGCCAAGAGCTGGCCAGTGACACGAGCGTACCAGACGAGCTGAATAACTTCTATGCTCGCTTCGAGGCAAGTAACACTGAAACATGCATGAGTGAATCAACTGTTCCGGATGACTGTTTGATCACGCCCTCCGCAGCCGATGTGAGTAAGACCTTTAAACAGGTCAACAACCACAAGGCCGCAGGGCCAGACGGATCACCAGGACATGTACTACGAGCATGCGCTGGCCAATTGGCAAGTGACTTCACTGACATTTTCAACCTCTCCCTGTCTGAGTCTGTAATACCAACATGTTTCAAGCAGATCACCATAGTCCCTGTGCCCAAGAACACTAAGGTAACCTGCCTAAATGACTACCGACCCGTAGCACTCACGTCTGTAGCCATGAAATGCTTTGAAAGTCTGGTCATGGCTCACATCAACACCATTATTCCAGAAACCCTAGACCCACTCCAATTTGCATACCTCACCAACAGATCCACAGATGATGCAATCTCTATTGCACTTCACACTGCCTTTTCCTACCCGGACAAAAGGAACACCTATGTGAGAATGCTATTCATTGACTACAGCTCAGCATTCAACACCATAGAGCCCTCAAAGTTCATCACTAATCTAAGGACCCTGGGACTAAACAGCTCCCTCTCCAACTGGATCCTAGACTTCCTGACGGGTCACCCCCAGGTGGTAAGGGTAGGTAACAACGCATCCACCACACTGATCCTCAATACGGGGGCCCCTCAGGGGTGCGTGCTTAGTCCCCTCCTGTACTCCCTGTTCACTGATGACTGCATGGCCAGGCACAATTCCAACACCATCATTAAGTTTGCTGATGACACAACAGTGGTTGGCCTGATCACTGACACTGATGACACAGCATATAGGGAGGAGGTCAGGGACCTGACCATGCGGTGCAAGGACAACAACCTCCCCCTCAACATGATCAAGACAAAGAAAATGATTGTGGACTACAGATTGTGGACTAAAGATGACCGAGCACTCATCGACAGGGCTGTAGTGGAGCAGGCTGAGAGCTTCAAGTTCCTTGGCGTCCACATCACCAACAAACTAACATGGGCCAAGCACACCAAGACAGTCGTGAAGAGGGCACGACAAAATCTATTCCCCCTCAGGAGATTGAAAAGATTTGGCATGGGGCCTCAGATCGTCAAAAGATTTAACAGCTGCACCATGGCAACTGCTCGGCCTAAGGACCGCAAGGCACTACAGAGGGTAGTGTGTACGGCCCAGTACATCACCGTGGCCAAGCTTCCTGCCATCCAGGACCTCTATACCAGGCGGTGTCAGAGGAAGGCCCTAAAAATCTTCAAAGACTCCAGCCACCCTACTCATAGACTGTTCTCTCTGCTACCACACGGCAAGCGGTACCGGAGCGCCAAGTCAAGGTCCAAGAGACTTCTAAACAGCTTCTACCCCCCAAGCCATAAGACTCCTGAACAGCTAATCGAATGTCTACCCAGACTATTTGTACCCCCCCAACCCCCCCCACGCTGCTACTACTCTCTGATATGATCTATGCATAGCCACTTTAACAACCCTACCTGCATGTACATAATTGTCTGAATTACCTCGACACCGGTGCCCCCGCACATTGACACATTAACTCTATACCGGTACGCCCTGTATATAGCCAAGCTAGTGTTATTCACTGCTGCTCTTTAATTATGTGTTTGTCTTATCTCTTATTTTATTTATTTTTTGTATTTTCTTAAAACTGCATCTTTGGTTAAGGGCTTGTAAGTAAGCATTTCACTGTAAGGTCTACACATGTTGTGCATGTGCATATTAGGCGAAATTGCCCAGCCTTAGCTCATTGTTATTGATGTATCTAAAACAGCTTAAACAAATGCAAATGCATCTACTTTTCTGTTATTATAGCTGCACTGTTTGACCTGACTGTGTTAGCCATAGTTGGCTAGCTAGCAAGCAAGGGATAAGAGATTTGCCAGCCAGCATGGCAACTGAACATTAGAAATAAGGACTGGGCCAATAAGGACTGGGCCAATAAGGACTGGGCCAATAAGGACTGGGCCTCTGCAATGTCCGTAGATATAGAACAAAAAGACTTAACGACTGGGTCGTGTCTCTGGCAACCTAATCAGAATGAACGGCCAGCCAGCTAGGGTAGCAAACATAGATGTGTCAGGAGTCCTGACTAGGCCTATATTTTCATTGAGGGATGAAATAGTAGCCAATGAATACATTTTTCAAAATAATGTAGAAAAGTAATTGTACACTTGAGATTGTGCAAAAGCACTTTTTTTGCACAGCGGTGCTGATCTACTGTACCTGGCTCTGCCTCGTACATATGACCGCAGCACGGCGGTGCTGATCTCCTGTACCTGGTTCTGCCTCGTACATATGACCGCAGCACGGCGGTGCTGATCTACTGTACCTGGTTCTGCCTCGTACATATGACCGCAGCACAGCGGTGCTGATCTACTGTACCTGGTTCTGCCTCGTACATATGACCGCAGCACGGCGGTGCTGATCTACTGTACCTGGTTCTGCCTCGTACATATGACCGCAGCACGGCGGTGCTGATCTACTGTACCTGGCTCTGCCTCGTACATATGACCGCAGCACGGCGGTGCTGATCTACTGTACCTGGTTCTGCCTCGTACATATGACCGCAGCACGGCGGTGCTGATCTACTGTACCTGGCTCTGCCTCGTACATATGACCGCAGCACGGCGGTGCTGATCTACTGTACCTGGCTCTGCCTCGTACATATGACCGCAGCACGGCGGTGCTGATCTACTGTACCTGGTTCTGCCTCGTACATATGACCGCAGCACAGCGGTGCAAAAAAATGTGTTTAGCTAGCCTTCTCGTGTACAATTGCTTTATTTACCATTTGACATGATTAAAAACAAACCCTGTTCTAGGTTCCTCTTACAGTAGGCCTATAGGCGATAATGAAGAATGGTTCAACAGCAATCTGGTAAAACTTTTTTTATCCTGTACATTTTATCATATCATTTTCTGACCCCAAGCAATTTTTGTTGTTTAAAAAAAAAAACGATTGCTTGTTTTTAATTTAATTTGATTAAAAACCAAACTTTTAAAATGATTCATTGTCCTGGCTTTATGACAAGAACATCCATCACGCATGCAATGGAATTTAAGAACCATCTGCTCTTTCTGGAGAAGTGTGAATGCAATCTGTAAGATGGTTCCATTATTTTTACAGAACATTATATTTGGGAGCAGTATGAAGGATAAGTGGACATTCTCTTCATATTAGATCTTTGTCAGGCTCATGTGAATGTCACGTTCCTGACCTATTTATGTTAGTTTGTTATGTGTGTTAGTTGGTCAGGACGTGAGGTTGGGTGGGCATTCTATGTTTTCTGTTTCTGTGTTGGTTTTGGGTTGCCTGGTATGGCTCTTAATTAGAGGCAGGTGTTTGGCGTTCCTCTAATTAAGAGTCATATTTAGGTAGGCGTTGTCACAGTGTTCGTTGTGGGTGATTGTCTTCCGTGTCTGTGTAATTGTTTGCACCATACGGGACTGTTTACGGTTTGTGTAGTCTAATTGTCCTATTCGTGCGTTCTTCTTGTTTTATGTAAGTTCGTCGTATAGGTCTGTCTACACCGTTTATTGTTTTTGTTAGTTTCGTTAAGTTCGTGTTTTCGTTAAATAAATATGTGTTCAAACTCCACTGCGCCTTGGTTCGATCAATACTCCTCCTTTTCGGCGAAGAGGAGGAGGACGGCCATTACAGTGAAAAGTTTGAATGTGCATAAAACCCTCCATTGTCTGCGTTGCTTTAATATTATGGTGCCTGTAATTGTATTTAGACATAGCCCATTTAAACCAAGTTGCGATTAGAATTATTCACTATTTTTAGGTCTAATCAATAGTTATTGACAACATCTCGCATGTTTTTGCCCAGCCATAATGAAATTATTATTTATACGAAGCTGGGCCAATTGTGCACCGCCCTATGGGACTCCCAATCGCAGCCGGATGTGATACAGCGTGGATTCGAACCGGGGACTGTAATGACACCTCTTGCGCTGAGATGAAGTGCCTTAGACCGCTGCGCCACTCGGGAAGACAAAAACAGTAGGCATAGCCCCTATATCAGTGTAAATGCTACTGTATGTTTAAGTACATATTCCCATATTGAAGTTATGCAAATACTTAGAACAATGTGGACTGCAAACATGTTCAACCTATTTAGCAAAGATGGGATAGGCCTACATTTTATTATATTGTTTCTGTACACTATTTAACAATCTAGGCCAGTGGTTCTCAATCCTGGTCCTGTGGACCCAAAGGGGTTTTTGCCCAAGCACTACACACCTGATTCAAATCATCAAAGCCTGATGAGTTGTTGATTTGAATCAGGTGTGTAGGGCTAGGGCAAAAACCAAAATGTGCACCCCTTTGGGTCCACAGGACCAGGATTGAGAACGCCTGATCTAGGCTATCACAGATTAACATTCAAATGGGAGTTGATGACAACGCAGTACATAAAAGACAGTAAATACAAAACTTGAAACAACAACATATTTAGCCATGGAACATGTTATGATTGGCCAGTGAGGGGTCAGGCCCCCAACTTATTTATTCATCAAAACCCATCCCGTTCATGCCACCGCCAGCTACTGCACCCGTAATTACCATAGTGGAAATAGCAAAAATATTTCTGACACACCCTTGAACCTATAGCGCTACTGGCAGCGCAGCATTAGGTTTGTTAAAATAGTGCCCCTAGTCAGACGCTGTAGGAATACAGGCCCTGTACTGGGCTGTTTGAAGGAAATAAGTTAAATAAGAGGCCTAACAGACCAGCTCCCTGCTGGCCTAACAGACCAGCACAGACCAGCTCCTTGCTGCCCTAACAGACCAGCACAGACCAGCTACCTGCTGGCCTACCAGACCAGCTCCCTGCTAACCTAACAGACCAGCTCCCTACTGGCCTAACAGACCAGCTCCCTACTAACCTAACAGACCACCTCCCTGCTAACCTAACGGACCAGCACAGACTGGCTCCCTGCTGGCCTAACAGACCAGCTCCCTGCTAACCTAACAGACCAGCTCCCTGCTGGCCTAACAGACTAGCTCCCTACTAACCTAACAGACCAGCTCCCTGCTGGCCTAACAGACCAGCTCCCTACTGGCCTAACAGACCAGCTCCCTACTGGCCTAACAGACCAGCACAGACCGGCTCCCTGCTGGCCTAACAGACCAGCTCCCTGCTAACCTAACAGACCAGCTCCCTGCAGGCCTAACAGACCAGCTCCCTACTAACCTAACAGACCAGCTCCCTGCTGGCCTAACAGACCAGCTCCCTACTGGCCTAACAGACCAGCTCCCTACTGGCCTAACATACCAGCTCCCTACTGGCCTAACAGACCAGCTCCCTACTGGCCTAACAGAACAGCTCCCTGCTGGCCTAACAGAACAGCTCCCTGCTGGCCTAACAGAACAGCTCCCTGCAGGCCTAACAGACCAGCTCCCTGCAGGCCTAACAGACCAGCTCCCTGCAGGCCTAACAGACCAGCACAGACCGGCTCCCTACTAACCTAACAGACCAGCACAGACCGGCTCCCTACTAACCTAACAGACCAGCTCCCTGCAGGCCTAACAGACCAGCTCCCTACTAACCTAACAGACCAGCTCCCTGCAGGCCTAACAGACCAGCTCCCTACTAACCTAACAGACCAGCTCCCTGCTAACCTAACAGACCAGATCCCTACTAACCTAACAGACCAGCTCCCTGCAGGCCTAACAGACCAGCTCCCTGCAGGCCTAACAGACCAGCTCCCTGCGGGCCTAACAGACCAGCTCCCTACTGGCCTAACAGACAAGCTCCCTGCTAACCTAACAGACCAGCTCCCTGCAGGCCTAACAGACCAGCTCCCTACTGGCCTAACAGACCAGCTCCCTACTAACCTAACAGACCAGCTCCCTACTAACCTAACAGACCAGCTCCCTACTGGCCTAACAGACCAGCTCCCTACTGGCCTAACATACCAGCTCCCTACTGGCCTAACATACCAGCTCCCTACTGGCCTAACAGACCAGCTCCCTACTGGCCTAACAGACCAGCTCCCTACTGGCCTACCAGACCAGCTCCCTACTGGCCTACCAGACCAGCTCCCTACTGGCCTAACAGACCAGCTCCCTGCTGGCCTAACAGACCAGCTCCCTACTGGCCTAACAGACAAGCTCCCTGCTGGCCTAACAGACCAGCTCCCTGCAGGCCTAACAGACCAGCTCCCTGCTGGCCTAACAGACCAGCTCCCTACTGGCCTAACAGACAAGCTCCCTGCTGGCCTAACAGACCAGCTCCCTGCTGGCCTAACAGACCAGCTCCCTGCAGGCCTAACAAACCAGCTCCCTGCTGGCCTAACAGACCAGCTCCCTACTGGCCTAACAGACCAGCTCCCTACTGGCCTAACAGACAAGCTCCCTGCTGGCCTAACAGACAAGCTCCCTGCTGGCCTAACAGACCAGCTCCCTACTGGCCTAACAGACCAGCTCCCTACTGGCCTAACAGACCAGCTCCCTGCAGGCCTAACAGACCAGCTCCCTACTGGCCTAACATACCAGCTCCCTACTGGCCTAACAGACCAGCTCCCTACTGGCCTAACAGACCAGATCCCTGCTGGCCTAACAGACCAGCTCCCTGCTGGCCTAACAGAACAGCTCCCTGCTGGCCTAACAGACCAGCTCCCTGCAGGCCTAACAGACCAGCTCCCTGCAGGCCTAAAAGACCAGCACAGACCGGCTCCCTACTAACCTAACAGACCAGATCCCTGCAGGCCTAACAGACCAGCTCCCTACTAACCTAACAGACCAGCTCCCTGCAGGCCTAACAGACCAGCTCCCTACTAACCTAACAGACCAGCTCCCTGCTAACCTAACAGACCAGATCCCTACTAACCTAACAGACCAGCTCCCTGCAGGCCTAACAGACCAGCTCCCTGCAGGCCTAACAGACCAGCTCCCTACTGGCCTAACAGACCAGCACAGACCGGCTCCCTACTAACCTAACAGACCAGCTCCCTGCAGGCCTAACAGACCAGCTCCCTACTAACCTAACAGACCAGCTCCCTGCAGGCCTAACAGACCAGCTCCCTACTAACCTAACAGACCAGCTCCCTGCTAACCTAACAGACCAGCTCCCTACTAACCTAACAGACCAGCTCCCTGCAGGCCTAACAGACCAGCTCCCTGCAGGCCTAACAGACCAGCTCCCTACTGGCCTAACAGACAAGCTCCCTGCTAACCTAACAGACCAGCTCCCTGCAGGCCTAACAGACCAGCTCCCTACTGGCCTAACAGACCAGCTCCCTACTAACCTAACAGACCAGCTCCCTACTGGCCTAACAGACAAGCTCCCTGCTGGCCTAACATACCAGCTCCCTACTGGCCTAACATACCAGCTCCCTACTGGCCTAACAGACCAGCTCCCTACTGGCCTACCAGACCAGCTCCCTACTGGCCTACCAGACCAGCTCCCTACTGGCCTAACAGACCAGCTCCCTACTGGCCGAACAGACAAGCTCCCTGCTGGCCTAACAGACCAGCTCCCTACTGGCCGAACAGACAAGCTCCCTGCTAACCTAACAGACCAGCTACCTGCAGGCCTAACAGACCAGCTCCCTACTGGCCTAACAGACAAGCTCCCTGCTGGCCTAACAGACCAGCTCCCTACTGGCCTAACAGACCAGCTCCCTGCTGGCCTAACAGACCAGCTCCCTACTGGCCTAACAGACCAGCTCCCTACTGGCCTAACAGACCAGCTCCCTGCAGGCCTAACAGACCAGCTCCCTGCTGGCCTAACAGACCAGCTACCTACTGGCCTAACAGACCAGCTCCCTGCTAACCTAACAGACCAGCTCCCTGCAGGCCTAACAGACCAGCTCCCTACTGGCCTAACAGACCAGCTCCCTGCAGGCCTAACAGACCAGCTCCCTGCTGGCCTAACAGACCAGCTACCTACTGGCCTAACAGACCAGCTCCCTGCTAACCTAACAGACCAGCTCCCTGCAGGCCTAACAGACCAGCTCCCTACTGGCCTAACAGACCAGCTCCCTACTGGCCTAACAGACCAGCTCCCTGCTGGCCTAACAGACCAGCTCCCTACTGGCCTAACAGACAAGCTCCCTGCTGGCCTGCACTTTGTGACCTGGTCTCCTTTTGGGTCGTCCCACCAAATTAGTGCATTTTTCATCCTTTTGATATTTTAAGTAGAAATTGTTCACCAGAAATTGAATTTTAAAAGCCTTTTATATTAAACCTGCAATACGTACCTTTTTTTGTTGTTTTCTGTTCAAAAGCTCCAATAAGTCGCTAGTGGTCAGTAACAATAGCGCCCCTAACTTGCCAGAGAACTACTGTATTCACTGGTATTCATTTACATTTTCAAGGTCGGGTCGGAATTTACCGGCAGATTTTGTGGTGCACACAATGAGTGACGTGTAGCTTACAGACATGGCATACGCAAGGGGCAAACAACCTGACCCAGCAGCAACTTGTAACGGCTGTCGTAGTCGTTCTCCTCCTCAGACGAGGAGGAGCATGGATCGGACCAAGATGCGGATTGGTAAGTATTCATTATTTAATGGAAAAACAACAAACACTACAAAATACAAAAACCAACAAACGTGACTAACCCGAAACAGTCCCGTGTGGCCCAAACACTGACACAGGAACAAACACCCACAAAACACAAGTGAAACCCTGGCTGCCTTAGTATGATTCTCAATCAGGGACAACGATTGACAGCTGTCTCTGATTGAGAATCATACCAGGCCGTACACAAAATCCCAACATAGAAAATCAAACCTAGACCAACCCACCTAACTCACGCCCTGACCAACTAAAACAAATACATGACAAAGGAAAACAGGTCAGGAACGTGACACAACTACCCTTCCATCTAAGCCAAAGAAACAAACAGAGACATTTGGAGAGCAGACAGGCAAAATGGGAAAGTGGGCCAAGACAAGAGTAAACCTTCGATTTGCATTCACACAGTGGAAAGAACTAAGGGAGATGAAGGGATTCAAAACTGACCCAGAATTTGCAATTTTTCAGCTGAAAATGTGATTCATAGCTAGCTAGATAATACATCTTGCTAGACATGAAGTGAAATGTTGCCATTTAGTTATAAATATGTATGTGAGTAATATTTTGGCTTACTAGTTTTGATTGTTTTCAAATCCCACGTCAATAGTTCGTATTAGCTAGCTAACTAACGTTAGCTGGTAGCTTGTTAACAGACTGACATTGGTTGTTTTATTTTAATATAAAATGTTGCTTCTAGTTAGTCGTAACTAGCTAAATTATGTGTATAATGTTACTTGACCTTATGTTACATTTCTGATGTCTGTAGTCTGAAAATAATGTTGATATTGGCTAGCTAGCTAGCTACTTCAGTTCACACAAGTGTACCAGCACGGAATAGCCACAAAGTCCAGTTCCGATACATAAGATGAGACACGACGCAACGGTTTGTTTGATCTGAACAGTCTAGTTTTAGAGTGTCTCATGTCGTTGCCTGGACTATTCAAGATTTAACATGTGAACTTTAGCCAAAGTTTGGTGAAGAGACGAATCCATTTAGCTATTCAAGGAACAATGCGCTAACATTCTTTGTTCAGCTAAGCAGGCCACTAGCTAGCCAAGCAGAGGACTAGCTAGCTATTTTACTGTACATAACTAGCCTGGCTTGCTGGAATTTCTGACAAGTCAAAAACTGTACCCTGTTTCTGGTGCATGTATTTCATGACACTCGTTTGTTACAACAAGTGGAAATTTTGTTTCAAAGTTAAATCACGGAATTGTAAAGCGTTACCATTACCGTGAAACCGTTCTCTACTGCATATCTCCTTTTCTTGATCTGAATGCCTGTGTGTAGTCAGCTGTTGTACAACACAACATTTAAAACTAGCTAGTTTTATCTCTGATCAGGGATGTACAACTCCAGTCCTCTGGGGCTTGATTAGTGACACACTTTTTCCCCAGCCCCAGCTAACACATGACTCCAATAATCAACTAATCATGGCTTTCAGTTTAGAATGTAATTAGTTTAATCAGGTGTGATAATCTTTCAGCTAAAGGAGACTACAATAACAAGTCTAGAAGGTGAAGTGTCTACGCAATGAAAAAATGCAAAGGACTATACTGACATCACAGAACTTCAGAGAGCAGTGTTGAGAAGACGGGGCTCTGTTTGGCCTACCAAGGGGAATGGTCCTGTGTTCAGATGACCCAAGACACCATGAAGTGCCAACAACAACAACTGCTGAGTTGCTACAACTTCGAGGAGACGTCGCCATGCAACTCAGGGTGCAGTAAGCACACTATTGAGCTGGGAAGGACCGGAGCTTTCCCTGTTGTCAGACGTGGTGGTTCCAGGGAAGTGTGAAAACCTACAGACTACTCAGAATTGTTGTTGAAAGAGGTGGGCCCACAACCAAACATATACATCCTATGAATAAAGGAATTTTGTGTCAGAAACAATACATGTTTTATTTAGCCTAAAGTCATCATTATTTTACTTTTGGAATGGTAAAAAAAAAAAAATCCTGGATATCTATGATCTTGACGGTTTACACAAATGAGCAGAAGATGGAGTACACTGGTGTAAATAAAGTACAAAACAAGTCGGTCCAATTACACAGATCAGGTCAAGTAGTTTTATTAGGGAGATAAAAAAGAATACAAGATAGTCTCTGCAACCTTCCTCAAAATAACAAAAGCACAGTGTAATATCTTGACTACACCGCTCGCGTTGCAAAATAAATGTAGAAATCTGTATTATTCAATTATTGCACCCACACTGCTCGTGCTCGTCAACGAGCATCTGCGTTGCCAAGGGACTAGAAACGATTCGGTTGACCGTTATATGTGTGGATTAATTGTAGGAGTAGAGGACCTTGTGCATTTCAGGTAAAATAACAACTCAATGCTTATATCCCTGGACAAATTAGCTAGCAACAGCAAGCTAGCTAAATAGGACAAATTACCTAGCAAGTGCAAGCTAGCTAGCTAAATTACCATAAATGTTAAATGCTTTTCGACCTGTCCCCAATATAATGTAATTGGTTCAGAGTTTGTTTTGATATTTTAACCTGCGTGTCGTGATTGCGTTTGGAGTTGGGGGACAAAATAAATGTATGCACAATGGTTCACGCACGCAGCCGGCTTGGGTTCCGTGTAAGGGAAACATTCTAAATAAAGTAAAGTACTGAACTGATATCACCCAGACCAAGGAAGAGTGTTTTAATATGGTTTGAAACTATTCCTTTGTAAATATAAAAAAATGAAAAAACATTGACCATTTAATTAATCACAGAGTGCAACCAGGTGAGCTGGTTCTACTCTTTATTGGAGATGTTCTGGTGTTTTGTGGTGGAAAACTGAGTGGGTCGAGCATAACACGTCAACCCTGTTACCGACAGATAGACAGGATTTTGTGAAGCTTGCATTCAATTGCCACTCCCTGTTGCACACAACAAGCGTCCATTCTCCCAGTCATGAGGGGATTTTTGGCTGATTTAAGATGAAATCATCAATCCTGTTACGGTCAACCCAGGTATGGTCAACCCCGTTACATTCAACCCCGTTACGGTCAACTGCGTTACGGTCAACCCCGTTATGGCCACCCTGTTATGGTCAACACTAGTACGGTCAAACCTGTTATAGTCAACATGATACGGTCAACCTCGTTACGGTCAACTCTGTTATGGCCACCCTGTTATGGTTAACACTATTACGATCAAACCTGTTATAGTCAACATGATACGGTCAACCCCGTTACGGTCAACCCCGTTACGGTCAACCTGTTAAGGTCAACCTTGTTACTTTATTTGGGACTTAATTGACACTACAACAGTATTTTCTTTTATTTAACCTCTTGAGATGGAAAACATGTTTTTTATGAAGTTGAACATGTGCTCTTTATGACAATGTTCAAGATACACTACTTAAAAGACACGGAATTGTTGGAATGATACCCAATTACACTAGGAGGTGAATGAGGAGCCTAATAGACTCCCTGCAGGCCTGCACTTTGTGCCCTGGTCTTCTACTACCATTACAGCCCTTTGTAATCTGTGTGTTGTTGTCTGCTGTCTTTAGGAGTGATGACATGCTGATATATTTGTAATCAACCCACCTGTCTGTTTGTCGGGTCTCAAACCCTAACCATTTTTCTGACCATGCAGACATCAAGAGTTGTGAAAGAAACTCTTTCTGGCCTTGTTCTGTGTGTGTGTGTGTGTGTGTGTGTGTGTGTGTGTGTGTGTGTGTGTGTGTGTGTGTGTGTGTGTGTGTGTGTGTGTGTGTGTGTGTGTGTGTGTGTGTGTGTGTGTGTGTGTGTGTGTGTGTGTGTGTGTGTGTGTTACTTGAGAACTAGAACAAAATCATGTGGGACAGGTGTTGTGCGCAGGAAAGCATTCCCTCCCCATACACACTGACCCATTTCTGTTGTTTCCCAGCAACACTGCTGCCACGTGCAGGTTAGACACACACACAGAAACTGTGCTGTGTGATGACACCATCGCCAGAGCCATCACCATTATTCATTACAAATCAGACCTTGAATAAAATCCAGGCTGCCACATCACTACTAAAAAACAGTAACAGTGGGGACTGTGAAGAGACATACACATACAGGTACAGACACACGCATACGCACACACACGCCAGCACACCCACTCTACACACAAGTACATTGTAATATTGTTTTATGGTAGTGTTATAAATGTTTTATGGTAGATATGTAGTGATGTAATAATGTTATATGATGTACTGTTTAATCTTTTGTTTTATGTGTGCTGTAAGTGCCTTAATGTGTTTGGACCCCAGGAAGAGTAGCTGCTGCCTTGGTAGGAACAAATGGAGATCCATAATAAACCCCAGGAAGAGTAACTGCTGCCTTGGTAGGAACAAATGGGGATCCATAATAAACCCCAGGAAGAGTATCTGATGCCTTGATAGGAACAAATGGGGATCAATAATAAACCCCAGGAAGAGTATCTGATGCCTTGGTAGGAACAAATGGGGATTCATAATAAACCACAGGAAGAGTATCTGATGCCTTGGTAGGAACAAATGGGGATCCATAATAAACCACAGGAAGAGTAGCTGCTGCCTTGTTAGGAA
Source organism: Salvelinus fontinalis (assembly GCF_029448725.1). NCBI lineage: Eukaryota > Metazoa > Chordata > Actinopteri > Salmoniformes > Salmonidae > Salvelinus > Salvelinus fontinalis. The sequence goes on from NC_074691.1 coordinate 30,727,302, forward strand.
CAAATGGGGATCCATAATAAACCCCAGGAAGAGTATCTGATGCCTTGGTAGGAACAAATGGGGATCCATAATAAACCCCAGGAAGAGTAGCTGCTGCCTTGGTAGGAACAAATGGGGATCCATAATAAACCCCAGGAAGAGTATCTGATGCCTTGGTAGGAACAAATGGGGATCCATAATAAACCCCAGGAAGAGTATCTGCTGCCTTGGTAGGAACAAATGGGGATCCATAATAAACTACAGGAAGAGTAGCTGCTGCCTTGGTAGGAACAAATGGGGATCCATAATAAACCCCAGGAAGAGTATCTGATGCCTTGGTAGGAACAAATGGGGATCCATATTAAACCCCAGGAAGAGTATCTGATGCCTTGGTAGGAACAAATGGGGATCCATAATAAACCCCAGGAAGAGTATCTGATGCCTTGGTAGGAACAAATGGGGATCCATAATAAACCACAGGAAGAGTAGCTGCTGCCTTGGTAGGAACAAATGGGGATCCATAATAAACCCCAGGAAGAGTATCTGATGCCTTGGTAGGAACAAATGGGGATCCATAATAAACCCCAGGAAGAGTATCTGATGCCTTGGTAGGAACAAATGGGGATCCATAATAAACCCCAGGAAGAGTATCTGCTGCCTTGGTAGGAACAAATGGGGATCCATAATAAACCCCAGGAAGAGTATCTGATGCCTTGGTAGGAACAAATGGGGATCCATAATAAACACAAATACTAAACATGAAGGAATTCATGATCTACAGCGTGCTGCTGCATACACGACATGGCCAAAAGTATGTGGACACCTGCTCGTTGAACATGTCATTCCAAAATCATGGGCATTAATATGGAGTTGGTCCCCTTTGCTGCTATAACAGACTCCACTCTTCTGGAAAGGCTTTTCACTAGATGTTGGAACATTGCTGCAGGGACTTGCTTCCATTCAGCCACGAGCATTTGTGAGGTTGGGCACTGATGTTGGGCAATTAGGCCTGGCTCGCAGTCGGTGTTCCAAATCATCCCAAAGGTGTTCGATGGGGTTGAGGTCAGGGCTCTGTGCATCGCAGTCAAGTTCTTCCACACCGATCTCGACAAACCCTTTCTGTATGGACCTTGCTTTGTGCACGAGGACATTTTCATGCTGAAACAGCAAAGTGCCTTTCCCAAGCTGTTGCTACAAAGTTGGAAGCACAGAATTGTCTATAATGTAATTGTATGCTGTAGCGTTAAGATTTTCCCTTCACTGGAACTAAGGGGTCTAGCCTGAACCATGAAAAACATCCCCAGACCATTATTTCTCCACCACCAAACTTTACAGTTGGTACTATGCATTCGGGCAGGTAGCGTTCTCCTGGCATCCGCCAAATCCAGATTCTTCCGTCAGACTGGCAGAAGATGAAGTGTGATTCATCATTCCAGGGAAGTCATTTCCAATGGCGGCGAGCGTAACATCACTCCAGCCGACGCTTGGCATTGCGCATGGTGATCTTAGCCTTGTGTGCGGCTGCTCGGCCAACAAACAGCCCTTGTGCTGACGTTACTTCCAGAGGCAGTTTGAAACTCGGTACAGAGTGTTGCAACCGAGTACAGACAATATTTACACGCTACGCGCTTCAGCACTTGGTGGTCCCGTTCTGTGAGTTTGTGTGACCTACCACTTGGCGGCTGAGCCGTTGTTGCTTCTAGATGTTTCCACTTCACAATAACAACACTACAGTTGACCGGAGCAGCTCTAGCATGGAAGAAATTTGACAAACTGTCTTGTTGGAAAAGTGGCATCTAATGGCGGTGCCACGTTGAAAGTCACTGAGCGCTTCAGTACGGGCCATTCTGCTGCCAATGTTTGTCTATGGAGATTGCATGACTATGTGCTCCATTTTATACACCTGTCAGCAACTAGTATGGCTGAAAAAGCCAAATCCACTAATTTGAAGGGGTATCCACATACTTTTGGCCATGTAGTGTAAGTGCAGAAAATATCTAAAGCTTCAGAGGCTGAAATATGTGTCTCCTTAAGGTTCTAGCTCTGAAATGGTCTGTGACATGATTTAAGGCGATAGCATTCCTCAGAACCCCTGAGATAACATAAAGCAGTGTAAAGAAAGGTGGGAAGAAAGAGTGAAAGAAAGATAAAGAAAGGAACATAAGAGGAAAAGAACGAAGGCCCGTTTGTGGTTGTTCACTAACAGCCGTGAGCATCTCTTTCATTCTAACTCACATGACACCATCTCAGGTATTTAAGGCAACCGTCCACAATGACCAAGATGCAACTGGGAATAATGACCTCATGAATCCTCGTCTCAGACCGAGGAGAAAGGACAGGAAGCCTAGAGTGAGGTCATTTGTGTTCTCAATGAGTTGGGATAACAACAGCAAAACCGTACAATGACTTTGGAGTTGACACTTGACACAAGCGCTGCCCATTGCCATTAGGCCTTTGAACATTTAGGAGAGAAACATTTACTTGACAATTCTGTGATCTTGAGTTGAGTGCTGACGCACGGCAAAGCTATGATGGTCACAGTTCATTATGGCGGGTTCACTTGATAGCTAACATCCTGGCTGTAATTCAGATATGGCAGTTGACCGTGTGTTTATCAAGTTTTGAAGCAAAGGGACAGATGCATTGTGAAATATGGAGTGTTTGATTTGGCAGCCCAGCTGCAGTGCAAGGTCCACTGTCTGGGGTATGAGACTGTGAGAGAGAAACAGAGAGAGAGAGTCAGATGGATCGAGCGAGAGAGCATGTGTGTTGTGTGTGTGTATGCACACGTTGGCCAGGGAAAGTCCCCAGATTCTCCAATCAGAGAAACACTCGCCCTCCTCCGTCATTTCATTTTGATGAATGATAGCCCAATTTTACCATACCAATCCGAATGCCACGATTACAAAAAAAATATCCTTCTTTGGAAACAATTGTGTAAAAAAGGCTTATTTTCCTAGTAAAAGTGGAGGAATCATTTAAGGACGTAACCACTTCCATCTTTGTGGCTTTGAACATCCTGAAATAGTGTGCTGACTTCTCAGCACAAAGGATCTTGGTCTTTCATGTGACATGACAGAGTATTTCTGTCATGTTCATGGTCGACAGTGAGGTGACCATCATCACCTCTAACCACACAGGCTGGGGTAGATGGTCGGGTAACCTTCCAACCATATGGTTTGATGCCACCTCCAGTTTGATGTCACCAAAACCCCAGAATGTCACGTCCATATCATGTCCTGTCCAGCCTGAGGCTATGGGCCAGTGACCTCACATAGCATGTAGAGGAATCCCTGTCATAATAGTAGAAACAATAGCTATTCTCTCAGAGAAGTGGAGAGAAATAGAAGACAGCACTGTACTGTATCTACAGTAAACGTCACTGTGATCACACAGAGCGTAGCGCGGTACCCGATCTCTGTACTTCTGTATAGACAACTTGTTCTTCATTACATTGACTACAGGAGTTGGCAAGACATCAGATCAGGCTACATATAGAGAGCTCAGCAGGAGAAAGTTATTACCATTGACCTACAGTCAGGGTTAGTGGCAGGAAAAAAAGCACTATATCAGTTCAAAATAATCAGATAAACATTATGTCATTCAAGTCAGGCGACTAATATGGCTCTGAGTCAGGGGTGACATCATCATCACTGTCCACAGAGCTCAAAACATAGCTTGCCTTACTTCCTCACAAATCCTATAAACACATTAGCTCTCTTCAGGTTGCCCTAGGAGGTCTCACCAAGGTTTGAGTTTCATAGCAAAGTTTTTGCGATGGTAACCTCTGATCTTTACCTCTCGACAGCTCTATAAATACGTTATCTCTGTGTGTATGTGCGTGAGTGCATGCTTACCTGTGTGTGCTTGTGTTTGTGTGTGTGTGTGTGTGTGTGTGTGTGTGTGTGTGTGTGTGTGTGTGTGTGTGTGTGTGTGTGTGTGTGTGTGTGTGTGTGTGTGTGTGTGTGTGTGTGTGTGTGTGTGTGTGTGTGTGTGTGTGTGTGTGTGCTTGTGTGTACAAGCATGTTCCTCATAAAATATCTGCTCTGGAAATCTTTGCCCTCACGATTCGTCTCGTTTCATTATGTGAGGACATGGGTTGGGAATGTGAAGCAGGGGGATATTGAGTGACCAGGGGCTATTTCTGGTTATTGGATATTTACCCTTTACTATGAACGGATAGATATTTATGAGACTATGCCAATACAAAATGAGAACAGACAAGGCTGTGTACCAAATGGTACCCTTTTCCTTGTACAGTGCACTACTTTTAACCAGAGCCCTAACTCAAATACAGTGCACTACTTTTAACCAGAGCCCTAACTCAAATATAGTGCACCACTTTTAACCAGAGTCCTAACTCAAATATAGTGCACCACTTTTAACCAGAGCCCTAACTCAAATATAGTATACTACCTTTGACCAGAACCCTAACTCAAACAGAATATAGTGCACCACTTTTAACCAGAGCCCTAACTCAAATATAGTATACTACTTTTGACCAGAACCCTAACTCAAACAGAATATAGTGCACCACTTTTAACCAGAGCCCTAACTCAAATATAGTATACTACTTTTGACCAGAACCCTAACTAAAATATAGTGCACCACTTTTAACCAGAGCCCTATCTCAAATAGAATATAGTGCACCAAATAGGGAATAGGGTGGCATTTGGGACGCAGTAATGCTTTAAAAAAAATAATCTCTGAATATTCTTCACGTGTTTGAATGTTGATCTTACGTCAGTTGGAGATTGTGCTGTTTTCTAGCCAGCTAGACAAGGGTTAGGACATATCCAGAAATATACACAGCGATCATACATGGCTAGAACCAATGCTCTAGATAGTACTCTAGTTCTTACAGATAGTACTCTGCGTTCATACAGATAGTACTCTGCGTTCGTACAGATAGTACTCTGCGTTCGTACAGATAGTACTCTGCGTTCGTACAGATAGTACTCTGCATAGTACTCATGTAGATAACAGCTATTTGGTCATAAAAGCATGAAAGATGAAAGTGAACTGAATGCTTACATATTTAAGAGCTGCTATGGCATCCTTATATTCTTGTATTACTCATTCTAATATTATTCAATAACATTTTTGATCAAAACTGTTTTATATATAGGATTGTATCATATAGAATCATTAGCCTGCATAGTTGTAGTATGTCATCACTCTTTCTCTTTACGGTCTATCCTTTAGTCATAGAGGGGGTGAGGTCAAAAGAGGAGAGGAGTGGACTTTTGACCTCACCCTCTCACCTTCCCCCCCTACTCACAAGGCAGGCAATACGCTTGACCTCATCTTTACTAGATGCTGTTCTTCCACTAATCTCATTGCAACTCCCCTCCAAGTCTCCGACCACTACCTTGTATTCTTTTCCCTCTCGCTCTCATCCAACACTTCCCACTCTGCCCCTACTCGGATGGTATCGCGCCGTCCCAACCTTCGCTCTCTCTTCCCCGCTACTCTCTCCTCTTCCATCCTATCATCTCTTCCCTCTGCTCAAACCTTCTCCAACCTATCTCCTGATTCTGCCTCCTCAACCCTCCTCTCCTCCCTTTCTGTATCCTTTGACTCTCTATGTCCCCTATCCTCCAGGCCGGCTCGGTCCTCCCCTCCTGCTCCGTGGCTCGACGACTCATTGCGAGCTCACAGAACAGGGCTCCGGGCAGCCGAGCGGAAATGGAGGAGAACTCGCCTCCCTGCGTACCTGGCATCCTTTCACTCCCTCCTCTCTACATTTTCCTCTTCTGTCTCTGCTGCTAAAGCCACTTTCTGCCACTCTAAATTCCAAGCATCTGCCTCTAACCCTAGGAAGCTCTTTGCCACCTTCTCCTCCCTCCTGACTCCCCCCCCCCCCCGCTGGCTACTTCCCTTCCGTCTTCAAGAGAGCGAGAGTTGCACCCCTTCTGAAAAAACTTACACTCGATCCCTCCGATGTCAACAACTACAGACCAGTATCCCTTCTTTCTTTTCTCTCCAAAACTCTTGAACGTGTCGTCCTTGGCCAGCTCTCCTGCTATCTCTCTCAGAATGACCTTCTTGATCCAAATCAGTCAGATTTCAAGACTAGTCATTCAACTGAGACTGCTCTTCTCTGTGTCACGGAGGCGCTCCGCACTGCTAAAGCTAACTCTCTCTCCTCTGCTCTCATCCTTCTAGACCTATCGGCTGCCTTTGATACTGTCAACCATCAGATCCTCCTCTCCACCCTCTCCGAGTTAGGCATCTCCGGCGCGGCCCACGCTTGGATTGCGTCCTACCTGACAGGTCGCTCCTACCAGGTGGCGTGGCGAGAATCTGTCTCCGCACCACGTGCTCTCACCACTGGTGTCCCCCAGGGCTCTGTTCTAGGCCCTCTCCTATTCTCGCTATACACCAAGTCACTTGGCTCTGTCATATCCTCACATGGTCTCTCCTATCATTGCTATGCAGACGACACACAATTAATCTTCTCCTTTCCCCCTTCTGATAACCAGGTGGCGAATCGCATCTCTGCATGTCTGGCAGACATATCAGTGTGGATGACGGATCACCACCTCAAGCTGAACCTCGGCAAGACGGAGCTGCTCTTCCTCCCGGGGAAGGACTGTCCGTTCCATGATCTCGCCATCACGGTTGACAACTCCATTGTGTCCTCCTCCCAGAGCGCTAAGAACCTTGGCGTGATCCTGGACAACAAACTGTCGTTCTCAACTAACATCAAGGCGGTGGCCCGTTCCTGTAGGTTCATGCTCTACAACATTTGCAGAGTACGACCCTGCCTCACACAGGAAGCGGCACAGGTCCTAATCCAGGCACTTGTCATCTCCCGTCTGGATTACTGCAACTCGCTGTTGGCTGGGCTCCCTGCCTGTGCCATTAAACCCCTACAACTCATCCAGAACGCCGCAGCCCATCTGGTGTTCAACCTTCCCAAGTTCTCTCACGTCACCCCGCTCCTCCGCTCTCTCCGCTGGCTTCCAGTTGAAGCTCGCATCCGTTACAAGACCATGGTGCTTGCCTATGGAGCTGTGAGGGGAACGACACCTCCGTACCTTCAGGCTCTGATCAGGCCCTACACCCAAACAAGGGCACTGCGTTCATCCACCTCTGGCCTGCTCGCCTCCCTACCTCTGAGGAAGTACAGTTCCCGCTCAGCCCAGTCAAAACTGTTCGCTGCTCTGGCACCCCGACGCTCTGGCACCACGACGCCAGGTCAGCGGAGTCAATCACCACCTTCCGGAGACACCTGAAACCCCACCTCTTTAAGGAATACCTAGGATAGGATAAAGTAATCCTTCTACCCCCCCCCCCCCCCTTAAAAGATTTAGATGCACTATTGTAAAGTGGCTGTTCCACTGGATATAAGGTGAATGCACCAATTTGTAAGTCGCTCTGGATAAGAGCGTCTGCTAAATGACTTAAATGTAAATGTAAATGTAAATGTAATAGCCAGATTATTATCTTATAATTTTGCCAGTTCTGATTCATTATGAAATCTAATGGCCATGTTCGTTTCCAGATATAATTCAAGATGATGAGACCCATGAGTCCAACGCTTTGCCACTGCCAGAGGGACAACGGGCCTTATGTAAGGGTGAGAACGGAGTGGACATGTGAGATAGAGAGAGGGGGGAGAGAGATAGAGAGGAATGAAAACTGGGTCGACTACGTGTGACCCCTCCCCTCCATCTCCTCCCCCTTGCCTTTCCTCTGCCCTCTCCGTCCTTCCTTCCTCCTACTTCCTCCTCCTACTTCCTCCTCCCAGCCATGCAGCACATGTTGCCAACACATTCCTCAGTTGTGAGAAATGGTTAAGTCACATCGGCAAGCGTCCCCACAGTAGTTCTGACATGACAGAGCATTTTGTCCCCACACACTATCTCACTCGGGGGCGGCAGGTAGCCTAGTGGTTAGAGCGTTGGACTAGTAACGGAAGGTTGCAAGATCGCTGACAAGGTAAAAATCTGTCGTTCTGCCCCTGAACAAGGCAGTTAACCCACTGTTCCTAGTCCGTCATTGAAAATAAGAATTTGTTCTTAACTGGCTTGCCTAGTTAAATAAAGGTACGTTTAAAAAAACTCTACAACTCTCTTCTTCGCTTTACAACTCTGTCTTTTTCTTTGACTCACTGTCCTCCAGTTAATATCTTAGCTTTCACTTTCTCCTCCCCTCTTTTTGATCATCCTTCTCTACTATCTCCAAATCAATTCCCTCCTTTTTTTCATGCACACATGACAAGTAACAAAAGAGTGATAGACAAGGACAGTAATTCATTTAAATTACAACAATATACAAACTATACAACAACAAAAAGATATGATGTGTGTCTGTGTGTTTGTTTGTTTGTTTCAAATCAAATCAAACTTTGTCACATGCCGAATACAACAAGTGTAGACCCTACCGTGAAATGCTTACTTACAAGCCCTTAACTAACAGTGCAGTTCAAGAAGAGTTAAGTGTGTCCCCTTACAGCTGTTCCATGAGATGTTGATGAATCTTTTTTTTAAAGGTAATTTTGCTGTTTGCTTGAGTAATTGGAGATGGAAGGGAGATCCATGCGATCATGGCTCTGTATAATACTGTGCTACCGTTCTCTATAGTTTACCATCTAGGTTATCTATACCTGGTGGTAATACAGTCTGCTACCGTTCTCTATAGTTTACCATCTAGGTTGTCTATACCTGGTGGTAATACAGTCTGCTACTGTTCTCTATAGTTTCCCATCCAGGTTGTCTATACCTGGTGGCAATACAGTCTGCTACTGTTCTCTATAGTTTACCATCTAGGTTGTCTATACCTGGTGGTAATACAGTCTGCTACCGTTCTCTATAGTTTACCATCTAGGTTGTCTATACCTGGTGGTAATACAGTCTGCTACCGTTCTCTATAGTTTCCCATCCAGGTTGTCTATACCTGGTGGAAATACAGTCTGCTACTATTCTCTGTAGTTTACCATCTAGGTTGTCTGTACCTGGTGGTAATACAGTCTGCTACCGTTCTCTGTAGTTTCCCATCCAGGTTGTCTGTACCTGGTGGTAATACAGTCTGCTACCGTTCTCTATAGTTTCCCATCCAGGTTGTCTATACCTGGTGGTAATACAGTCTGCTACCGTTCTCTATAGTTTCCCATCCAGGTTGTCTATACCTGGTGGTAATTCAGTCTGCTACCGTTCTCTATAGTTTACCATCTAGGTTGTCTATACCTCGTGGTAATACAGTCTGCTACCGTTCTCTATAGTTTCCCATCTAGGTTGTCTATACCTGGTGGTAATACAGTCTGCTACTATTCTCTATAGTTTCCCATCCAGGTTGTCTATACCTGGTGGTAATACAGTCTGCTACCGTTCTCTATAGTTTCCCATCCAGGTTGTCTATACCTGGTGGTAATACAGTCTATTACTGTTCTCTTAAGTTTACCGTCCAGGTTGTCTATACCTGGTGGTAATACAGTCTGCTACCGTTCTCTATAGTTTACCATCCAGGTTGTCTATACCTGGTGGTAATACAGTCTACTACTGTTCTCTATAGTTTCCCATCCAGGTTGTCTATACCTGGTGGTAATACAGTCTGCTACCGTTCTCTATAGTTTCCCATCCAGGTTGTCTATACCTGGTGGTAATACAGTCTGCTACCGTTCTCTATAGTTTCCCATCCAGGTTGTCTATACCTGGTGGTAATACAGTCTGCTACCGTTCTCTATAGTTTCCCATCCATGTTATCTATACCTGGTGGTAATACAGTCTGCTACTGTTCTCTATAGTTTACCATCCAGGTTGTCTATACCTGGTGGTAATACAGTCTACTACCGTTCTCTATAGTTTCCCATCCATGTTGTCTATACCTGGTGGTAATAGTCTGCTACCGTTCTCTATAGTTTACCATCTAGGTTGTCTATACCTGGTGGTAATAGTCTGCTACCGTTCTCTATAGTTTACCATCTAGGTTGTCTATACCTGGTGGTAATACAGTCTGCTATCGTTCTCTATAGTTTCCCATCCAGGTTGTCTGTACCTGGTGGTAATACAGTCTACTACTGTTCTCTATAGTTTCCCATCCAGGTTGTCTATACCTGGTGGTAATACAGTCTGCTACCGTTCTCTATAGTTTACCATCTAGGTTGTCTGTACCTGGTGGTAATACAGTCTGCTACTGTTCTCTATAGTTTCCCATCCAGGTTGTCTATACCTGGTGGTAATACAGTCTGCTACCGCTCTCTATAGTTTCCCATCCAGGTTGTCTATACCCCTGCACACCCTGCAATTCATGAAACACCCCTGCAATCTGTGGAACACTCTTGTACTCTGTGGAACACCCCTGTACTCTGTGGAAGACCCCTGCACTCTGTGGAAGACCCCTGCAATCTGTGGAACACCCTTGCACTCTTTGGAACACCCCTGCAATCCGTGGAACACCCTTGTACTCTGTGGAACACCCCTGCACTCTGTGGAAGACCCCTGCAATCTGTGGAACACCCTTGCACTCTGTGGAAGACCCCTGCAATCTGTGGAACACCCTCACACTCTTTGGAACACCCCTGCAATCCGTGGAACACCCCTGCAATCCGTGGAACACCCCTGCACTCTTTTGAACACCCCTGCAATCCGTGGAACACCCCTGCATTCTTTGGAACACCCCTGCAATCCGTGGAACACCCCTGCACTCTTTAGAACACCCCTGCAATCCGTGGAACACCCCTGCAATCCGTGGAAAACCCCTGGAATCTGTGGAACACCCCTGCACTCTTTGGATCACCCCTGCAATCCGTGGAAAACCCCTGGAATCTGTGGAACACCCCGCCTTCTGCAGTAGTTTTTTGTTATTTCAAGTTTTCAAATTGTTGCATGTGTCTTCTTCCTACGGGGGTGGAAAGATTTGTTATTGGTTGAGTGGTCTGAACAGAACCAACTGTGACATGGACCACACAACTCCAGATGTGTTAATTCGTCTAAAGCGCTGAGCCTTTTGTCAGGCCTTCTTCCCAGCTGCGGTGGGGCCTCTCCCTGTGCAAACATTGCTTTTGTACAGCATTCAATGTCAATCGGCTCGACATGAAGAAATCTCGGCCCTTTATTATTAGGCTAAGACTTGACACAAAGAAAAACTTCCTTGCATAATAACTTAATAGGCTCTTTCCTGCCTTTCAATCATCTCTCCTTCACTTGGTGGGAAAAAGAGAGAGTTCAAAAAGAGAAGACGTACGGAAGAGTTGTCTCAAAGGCTAAACGAATGCTTTGCATCCAATTCAGTACACATGATGGAGGAGTGACTCAATCCATCATGGATTTTTATGGGGAGCTCTTATCTTGCCATGAACTTCTTGTGAAATAACATACCATGAATGAACTCAAATAAATCACAGACGTGCTCTTCAAACAGATAACCCCCCCCCCCCCCCCGCTCTCTCTTCCTCTCCCTCAATCAAAAGCACACAGACTTTAATCCACTAGAACAATAACAAAGAAAAAAAGTGGGAAAATTGAGTTGCAACATGGTAGAAAGAAAATATGTTTCAGAAAATAAACCACATTCCATTTTGTATTGCAAAACAGCACCATGTCAACAGTGTCAGGCGTCCAACACTCTGCGCCAAGGTCTCTGGGCTCTGGTGAAGCAAAACATTATGGTCGGAAGATTGCCATGGGAGACTGAAATGGAGACTGTACGGAGGGATAGAGAGAAGGGGGAGAGGAGAGAGAGAGAGGAGAGAGAAAGATGGTATACTCGTAATGTGGTTTTGTACAATTGGATTACTGCTTCCTGAAATCTGCACATTGCAAGCTTTGTGGGACAACGACCAGATACTGCAGTATACTGTAGCTATAGCTGTTACCTTATATTCCTCAGCTACCAGAACAGCAACATTTAACATTTTTCTTTCACTATCTACACTCTTACACTATCTACACTCCTTTGTGCTCACTTTCTCCCCCTCTTTAGATAATCTGTTCATCTTGTATGCGCCACCATAACTCTTTTGGTATTTTTCAAACGCTGTCATTCTCACAGAGGGATAAGTTCCTGTCCTACATTAAATTCTCTGAAAGTAATTACATCATTTGTGTAATTAATCAACCGGATTGACATAACGGCTTTTTCCCCACAGCCTGTTTCATTGATTTGATGAGGACCAGTTGAGTCAAGCCTAATGGGTCGTCTTACTAAACAGCAAACATTAATCCATTTGACTTGGCCATCACTACAGATCAGTCAGACTTGGCCATCACTAAAGATCAGTCAGACTTGGCCATCACTACACATCAGTCAGACTTGGCCATCACTACAGATCAGTCAGACATGGCCATCACTACAGATCAGTCAGACTTGGCCATCACAATAGATCAGTCAGACATGGCCATCAGTACATATCAGTCAGACTTGGCCATCACTAGAGATCAGTCAGACATGGCCATCACTACAGATCAGTCAGACTTGGCCATCACTACAGATCAGTCAGACATGGCCATCACTACAGATCAGTCAGACATGGCCATCACTACATATCAGTCAGACATGGCCATCACTACAGATCAGTCAGACTTGGCCATCACTACATATCAGTCAGACTTGGCCATCACTACAGATCAGTCAGACTTGGACATCACTACAGATCAGTCAGACTTGGCCATCACTACAGATCAGTCAGACATGGCCATCACTACAGATCAGTCAGACATGGCCATCACTACATATCAGTCAGACATGGCCATCACTACAGATCAGTCAGACTTGGCCATCACTACAGATCAGTCAGACTTGGCCATCACTACAGATCAGTCAGACTTGGCCATCACTACAGATCAGTCAGACTTGGCCATCACCACAGATCAGTCAGACTTGGCCATCACCACAGATCAGTCAGACTTGGCCATCACTACAGATCAGTCAGACTTGGCCATCACTAGAGATTAGTCAGACTTGGCCATCACTACATATCAGTCAGACTTTGCCATCACTACAGATCAGTCAGACATGGCCATCACTACACATCAGTCAGACTTGGCCATCACAATAGATCAGTCAGACATGGCCATCACAATAGATCAGTCAGACTTGGCCATCACTAGAGATCAGTCAGACATGGCCATCACTACATATCAGTCAGACTTGGCCATCACTACAGATCAGTCAGACATGGCCATCACTACAGATCAGTCAGACTTGGCCATCACTACAGATCAGTCAGACATGGCCATCACTACAGATCAGTCAGACTTGGCCATCACTACATATCAGTCAGACTTGGCCATCACTACAGATCAGTCAGACTTGGCCATCACCACAGATCAGTCAGACTTGGTCATCACTACAGATCAGTCAGACTTGGCCATCACTACAGATCAGTCAGACTTGGCCATCACTACATATCAGTCAGACTTGGCCACCACTACAGATCAGTCAGACATGGCCATCACTACACATCAGTCAGACTTGGCCATCACAATAGATCAGTCAGACATGGCCATCACTACAGATCAGTCAGACTTGGCCATCACAATAGATCAGTCAGACATGGCCATCAGTACAGATCAGTCAGACTTGGCCATCACTAGAGATCAGTCAGACATGGCCATCACTACAGATCAGTCAGACATGGCCATCACTACAGATCAGTCAGACTTGGCCATCACAATAGATCAGTCAGACATGGCCATCAGTACAGATCAGTCAGACTTGGCCATCACTAGACATCAGTCAGACATGGCCATCACTACATATCAGTCAGACTTGGCCATCACTATGTATCAGTCAGACTTGGACATCACTACAGATCAGTCAGACATGGCCACCACTACAGATCAGTCAGACTTGGCCATCACTACATATCAGTCAGACTTGGCCATCACTACAGATCAGTCAGACTTGGCCATCACTACATATCAGTCAGACTTGGCCATCACTACAGATCAGTCAGACTTGGCCATCACTACATATCAGTCAGACTTGGCCATCACTACAGATCAGTCAGACATGGCCATCACTACACATCAGTCAGACTTGGCCATCACAATAGATCAGTCAGACATGGCCATCACTACACATCAGTCAGACTTGGCCATCACTAGAGATCAGTCAGACATGGCCATCACTACATATCAGTCAGACTTGGCCATCACTACAGATCAGTCAGACATGGCCATCACTACAGATCAGTCAGACTTGGCCATCACTACAGATCAGTCAGGCATGGCCATCACTACAGATCAGTCAGACTTGGCCATCACTACAGATCAGTCAGACTTGGCCATCACCACAGATCAGTCAGACTTGGCCATCACTACAGATCAGTCAGACTTGGCCATCACTACATATCAGTCAGACTTGGCCATCACTACATATCAGTCAGACTTGGCCATCACTACACATCAGTCAGACTTGGCCATCACAATAGATCAGTCAGACATGGCCATCACTACAGATCAGTCAGACTTGGCCATCACTAGAGATTAGTCAGACTTGGCCATCACTAGAGATTTGTCAGACTTGGCCATCACTACAGATCAGTCAGACTTGGCCATCACTAAAGATCAGTCAGACTTGGCCATTCCTACAGATCATTTCACACTGATGATTTTGGATCATTGGTCAGTGAATCCTTGACCCTTTGTACTATAAATGCATGTTTAGACACTCTAACACAGAAATCAACAATTTTCCACATCAGAACATCTTTGCCTCCTATGTTTTGGAGAATGCTTTATTTTTACAAAACCGAATGTAAATAGTTGAAAGATTCAGTCGCCCACATTGCAGGAGGATGACTCTGTCCCTCTGAGCGTACCCTCCACACAGCACCAATGACAAAACGTAGGCCTACATTGTGTGTGTGTGTCTGCGTGCGTGTCAAAGCATACATTGGTCTCTCTGGTACCAGGCTCACACGGAGAGAGATGTTGAAATTGCAGTGGAATATGGAAGCAGCATGTTACATGATATATTTCCTTAGGGCCTCAAGCAAACCAGCACCTTCCACACAAAGCTATCATCCTCCTGCATGGCATGGGGAATTAAGCAGCACTGTGTTTTGTCATGGCTAGTTGTCATCCACCCACTGGGCACAGACGTCAATTCAACGTCTATTCCCCACTGGCTCAACGTAATTTAGTTGACATTTCGTGGAAACAACATTCATTCACAACAACCAGTGTGTGCACAGTGGGCAGTTGTCACACCCTGACCTTAGAGAGCCTTTATATTTCTCTATTTGGTTAGGTCAGGGTGTGATTTGGGTGGGCAATCTAGTTTTCCTATTTCTTTGGTTGGCCTGGTATGGTTCCCAATCAGAGGCAGCTGTCTATCGTTGTTTCTGATTTGGGATCATACTTATAGGCAGCCTTTTTTCCCACCTTAGTTTGTGGGATCTTGATTTTGTATAGTTACTGTGTAGCCTGCAGAACGTTACGTTTGTTTATATTTTGTTGTTTTTTTGGTGTTCATCAAATAAAGAAAGATGTACACTTACCACGCTGCACCTTGGTCTCATTCCAACAACGGACGTGACAGCAGTTACTATTATTTCTAATGAATCACCTTGAACGTCTCAGTTAAATGTTCCTTGGATGGAAACATCGTTTTTTTCATCACTTGATAACATCTCTTATCTCGTATACTATTTTGGAGGTTAGGAAAAACTGTGAACAATTGTTTTCATTTTTGGTCTAACACTCATTTCTGGAAAATGCTTAAAAATCAAGTTTCAAATCCAGGTCATGTGACATGATCAACCACAACATAGGGCCCTAGTAATGTACAAGGCCTTAATGCCATGAGTTGTGTTATATGTTTTTGGTTGGGGAAATACAAGCACAGGTTTCCCTGCCCTGAAGGAAGTTACGGATGATATAATTCTACGAAAACCATGGAAAGTATGTGCATGTTCCTCTCATACACCATGAGGACTCAAACCAATAACCAAAAACTGGATGAAAATAAGCTGACTGCTGCAACACTGTGGTGATGTCACGTCCTGACCATAGTTCTTGTGTGTTTTGCTTGTTTAGTGTTGGTCAGGACGTGAGCTGGGTGGGCATTCAATGTTGTGTGTCTAGTTTGTCTGTTTCTGTGTTCAGCCTAATATGGTTCTCAATCAGAGGCAGCTGTCAATCGTTGTCCCTGATTGAGAATAATATATAGGTGGCTTGTTTTGTGTTGGGGATTGTGGGTGGTTGTCTTCTGTCTTTGTGTTCTGCACCAGATAGGACTGTTTTTGGTTTTCACATTTATTGTTTGGTTGTTTGTAGTGTTCAGACATTCTTTATTAAATTATGTTTAACACTAGCCACGCTGCGTTTTGGTCCTCTCCTTCATACCAGGAAGAAAGCCGTTACAGGTGACCACCATCCAATATGGCAGAATCTAACCGCCTCTCTCTCCATCTCGCTCTATTTCGCATATAATATCAGAGAGAATATGGTCAAACCAAATCATGAAACAGTTTTTCATTAATAAGAAAAACAAACGTGCTTCGACCAACAGTTCATCTAGAAGACCCTACTGACACAACATACCTGGCTTTTCTTTGAGGTGTTATTGAATCCCCAACAAAAAAAACAAACAGGTTCTGAATGGACCCTTACAAAAAAAGATTGCATTCAGAGTGCAGAATATCTGCAGTACTGTAGTATTTACTGCCTATACACTGAAGTAGAGGTCGACCGATTATGATTTTTCAACGCCGATACCGATTATTGGAGGACCAAAAAAGCCAATACCGATTAATCGACCGATTGTTTTAAAATGTATTTATTTGTAATAATGACAATTACAACAATACTGAACGAACACTTTTATTTTAACTTAATATAATACATGAATAAAATCAATTTAGCCTCAAAAAAATTATGAAACATGTTCAATTTGGTTTAAATAATGCTAAAACAAAGTGTTGGAGAAGAAAGTAAAAGTGCAATATGTGCCATGTAAAAAAGCTAACGTTTAAGTTCCTTGCTCAGATTATGAGAACATATGAAAGCTGGTGGTTCCTTTTAACATGAGTCTTCAATATTCCCAGGTAAGAAGTTTTAGGTTGTAGTTATTATAGGATTTATAGGACTATTTCTCTCTATACCATTTGTATTTCATATACGTTTAAATATTGGATGTTCTCATAGGCACTTTAGTATTGCCAGTGTAAAAGTATAGCTTCCGTCTCTCTCCTCGCCCCTACGTGGGCTCGAACCAGGAACACATCGACAACAGCCACCCTCGAAGCATCGTTACCCATCGCTCCACAAAAGCCGCGGCCCTTGCAGAGCAAGGGGAACAACTACTTCAAGGTCTCGGGGGGGGGTGACGTCACCGATTGAAACGCTAACCCCGCTAACTAGCTAGCCATTTCACATCAGTTACACCAGCCTAATCTCGAGAGTTGATAGGCTTGAAGTCATAAACAGCTCAATGCTTGAAGAGCTGCTGGCAAACGCACGAAAGTGCTGTATGAATGAATGCTTACGAGCCTGCTGCTGCCTACCACCGCCCAGTCAGACTGCTCTATCAAATATCAAATCATAGACTTAATTATAACATAACAACACAGAGAAATACGAGCCTTAGGTCATTAATATGGTCAAATCCGGAAACTATCATTTCGAAAACAAAACATTTATTCTTTCAGTGAAATACGGAACCGTTCCATATTTTATCTAACGGGTGGCATCCATCAGTCTAAATATTGCACAACCTTCAATGTTATGTCATAATTACGTAAAATTCTGGCAAATTAGTTCGCAACGAGCCAGGCGGCCCAAACTGCTGCATATATCCTGACTCTGCGTGCAATGAACGTAAGAGAAGTAACACAATTTCCCTAGTTTAATATTGCCTGCTAACCTGGATTTCTTTTAACTAAATATGCAGGTTTAAGAAAATATACTACTGTGTATTGATTTTAAGAAAGGCATTGATGTTTATGGTTAGGTACACATTGGTGCAACGACAGTGCTTTTTTCGCGAATGCGCTCGTTAAATCACCCGTTTGGCGAAGTAGGCTGTGATTCAATGATAAATTAACAGGCACCGCATCTATTATATGCAACGCAGGACAAGCTAGATAAACTAGTAATATCATCAACCATGTGTAGTTAACTAGTGATTAGGTTAAGATTGATTGTTTTTATAAAATACGTTTAATGCTAGCTAGCACCTTACCTTGGCTCCTTGCTGCACTCACATAACAGGTAGTCAGCCTGCCACGCAGTCTCCTCGTGGAGTGCAGTCTCCTCGTGGAGTGCAATGTAATGATCGGTGTCCAAAAATGCCGATTACCGATTGTTAGGAAAACTTGAAATCGGCCCTAATTAATCGCCCATTCCGATTAATCGGTCAACCTCTACACTGAAGAATAACTGCAGTTAGAGTGCAGTATAATTGCATTATGTTGCAAATACTGCATCCAAAATAAATAAAACATTTACTGCAGTAATTTTGCAGTGTAACTGCAGTTACAGTGCAGTTTAACTGCCGTTCAACTGCAGTACACTGCAGTTATTCTGCAATTATTGCATCCAAAATACCACAGTCGACTGCAGCTACTGCACTTTTACTGCAGTATCAAAACTGCAGACCTTTTTTGTGAGGGGAGAGTTTCTGCTCTTTTCTATAACCTGTATAGAATATATGTACAATATATGGTATAATGGGAAAGGGGGATACCTAGTCAATTGTACAACTAAATACATTCAAATGAAATGTGTCTTCTGCATTTAACCCAACCCCTCTAAATGAGAGCAGTAGGGAGATTATTTGACATCATAAATACTTGGAAAGTAGGTTTCTCACTCACAGACTGGGATATGGTGTGGGGGGGGGGGGGGTGGGCAGGGTACATGCAAATTAAATACTGTAGTATTTAATATAGTTTACACAAATTTAGTGTTTTTGCATACATTTCTGTAGTATTTACTACAGTGTTTTTTTGTGGATACCACCGTGTGTAGTATAGTATTCTACAGTATACTACATAATTATATAGTAAGTACTGTAGTATTCTATAGTAAACTGCAGCATTTTTTCGTGGGTAAATCTGAAATGTCACGCTACAATTTGCAATCACAAATCACTCTGGAGTCAGATGTTAACAGAATGTGTAATTTGGCCTGTTAAACACAAAAATATTTTTTAGAATTAGTCAGGTCTGCTGCCACATTTTCATATGTCAATCGAACTCAAGCCCCTCCCAGCCAACATAACCATGCATACATGCCGCGTTTTAAAAGGGAACTGCGCTCAACTTTTGCAGGATAGAGGGGGCTCTCTGCAGGGCAGAACGGACACTTAAATCTGGACTAACCACAAGCCCTGTGTTTTAGGTAACTTTATTGTTTTCTCTTTACAATAGCTACAACAAAAATGACAGCAACTATCGTTCTTCCTTTCTTAGAATACACCGACGTGAACAAGGTAACGAATGTTCATTGATTGCTTTGAGCGGAGGGCTGAAGCTAACGTACCTGGCTAGCTAATTGTTTAACTAATTTATCATCGCCTAGCTAACTCATTAACTTTTTCGGGATTGTTCAACAAATGTCAGTGAGTACTAGCTGTATGCATGGCATGTCGGTGACAAAGTATAAAGTGCTTAATGGCTGTTAACAATTCAGTACATTTATAATAATTCGCTCAGCAGGCAATTTATGTTGTCGCTGTTCATGTCACATGTTATGTTCGGGTCTAGATAAGAGTGCTTAGCGTCGCAAGCTTACAATCTAACATTACCATTTTAAATGTTACCTAGATAGTTATGTAGTAACAAACGATTATTTGACAATACAACGCTTTGCCATCAAACTATGGGTTCACGTCACATGGTATTGAAAATTATTTGATGAACAGGCGGATTCAACACTAACGATAGCTACTAGTTTTCTTGCAACCATTTGCGCCGTTGACGTGTGCAATGCATGCCTTGCTGAAAAGCTGCGTCGCGCAGAGAAATGGCAATCAAAATCAAATCAAATGTTATTGGTCACAAGCATAATTAGCAGATGTTATTGCGGGTGTATCGAAATGCTTGTTTTCCTAACTCCAACAGTGCATTAGTATCTAACAATTCATAACAATACACGAATCTAAAAGTAAAATAATGGAATTAAGAAATATCTAAATATTAGGACGAGCAATGTCGGAGTGGCGTTGACTAAAATACAGTAAAATGGAATACAGTATATACAAGTGAGATGAGTAAAGCAGTATGTAAACATTATTAAAGCGACCAGTGTTCCATGTCTTTGTATATAGGGCAGCAGCCTCTAAGGTGCAGGGTTGAGTAACCGGGCAATCCCCACTCAGTACGAATTGTAAACAGCTGTGCCTCAGTTTGAAAACATATTGGATCCGAAAGTAACATGTCAGCATTTGAATACTGTTTATCTATAACCCTTTTGAAATGGATAACCAGTAAACATCTGCTGAAAGTTTTAATCGATTGTCTTGTCTATGTAACTAGCATTTGTGCATATTGCTGTCACATGCACATACTAAGGCCATAATTGTTAGGCAGTGCTTTGTTTGTTAGTAGCCCATTTGTCTTTACCAGGTGACTATGGAGATGAGTCTTTCTATATTGTTGTTCAAGAGCACCTAGTAGAATGAATATTCTGTTCAATGCAAGTAATAAAAGGTCTGGACTGTAACCTCGGTCAAAGTACTGCTAGATCAAAACTTTATTTTTTTTCATTCACTACTGATTGACATTGACACTATCTACATTTTTATGTGACTGTGTTCTTTTCTTAGCAGAACAATAAGATGTTGAATTACAACAACAACACTTTCAATGGGCCCCACAACAACGGCTCCTCCTTGCTGGACAGGAAGGCGGTGGGGGGCGGTGGGCTGTTGCAGAACTGTGACTCGGTCACCCTTCCCAACACTAAATTCAACCAGAACCAGTTCATCAACAGTCTGAAGGTGGACCCCTTCTCGCTCCTGATTGGTGGTTGCAGCAGTAAAAACAAGGAGAACTGCTTCCGAGATCGCTCCTTCTCAGAGACCGGGGAGCGCCTCAAGCCGGGCAGTCAGCTCCAAGCTCTCGGCATCGGACAGAGCCAGGGCCAGCAGCAGGTCAACTCCAGCCGCTATAAGACGGAGCTGTGCCGGCCCTTCGAGGAGAATGGCTCCTGCAAGTATGGTGACAAGTGCCAGTTTGCCCACGGCATGCAAGAGCTGCGCAGCCTGAGCCGCCACCCCAAGTACAAGACAGAGTTGTGTCGCACCTTCCACACTATGGGCTTCTGCCCCTACGGCCCGCGCTGCCACTTCATCCACAACGCAGAGGAGCGCCGCGGCCCACCGCCACCCCTCTCCACTTTCAACAAGATGGAGCGCCCTCGCCTCCAGCACAGCTTCAGCTTCGCTGGGTTCCCCAGCCAGGGCGGTCTGCAGGTCAGCCCCACTTCGGTCACCCCGCCACCTATCTCCACCGATGAGGACATGAGTGACTGGCCCAACAAACCCTTCACCTACACCAGCCAGGAGCTGGCCAACCTGTTCGGGCCCAGCTTAGGGGGGGGCCTCCCTGTCTTGGAGCCTGGTCTGCTGACCCCGGCAACACCCTCCCCCACCGCCCCCTGCTTCTTCCGGCCCATGTCGGAGTCTCCCGCCAGTCCCCCGGACTCTCTCTCAGACCTGGAGGGCTACCAGAGCAGTCAGAGCGGCTCTGAGTCCCCCAGCCTGGACGCCTCACGCCGCCTGCCCATCTTCAGCAGGCTCTCCATCTCTGATGATTAGTGTCTACACCCCCAACCCCATGGTCCCGTCCCTCATCCTTGTTTACAACCCAGAAGTGGACATGGTAGTTCTATGCAGAAGTGTTGTAGCCACTTAGTCCAATCAAAAAGCAGATTTCCTCATCTGTAGAGGAACCTCCGCTCCCCCCCCTGCCCTCCTCATCTCAGATTAATCCGATTAGCCAATGAACAGAGGTGTCTTTTATTTTACCCAAATGGTCACTTAAGAATCGTGATCCGTAGCGGTTAACATGAGAACACTAGTTCAAGACAAGTCGTCCTTGGGTGAAGGGCTACAATAACGGTGAACGGTAGAAGAGATGGATCAGACCATTTCAGTGACAGCTCCAGTGTGTCCCATGTCACGAGTCCCCCGTCATTTGGTGCATAGCAGTTCTGCATATTGTCACGTGACCATTGCTGCCTGTGCCACAGCTATCGTCAAACCTCTCATCCTTCTACGCCTCGAGAGGACTTGTGACAAATCAGTGCTCCATGTACAATGGGTCACCTTTTTCTTAAAATTAAACCAGCAAAAATATTATTGGACAATCAGTTCTGATGAAGTGCCTTGGTGATGTCCAATCAATGTGTACCAAGACACCTGTGGGACTACAATGGTTACTTTTAATGATCCCACTTTTTTTCCTGCTCCTCTATTTTTGAATTGTGTAATTTTTGGATATAAGGACTAGACAAACGCACAGATGACTTTTGTTTAGAATAAGGGGGGGAAGAATTCAAATTTTATTTTGGTGCTGATATGTGCTCTCTGGCACCATGATCACAACCCCTAAGAATAATCTGTGGTGCCCTTAGAAAATGTCTATCTGTAGTCGTGTTGAAGGTCGGAGGAGTAGGACTGTTCATATGAGTAAACTCTGGCCTATTAATATTTGAGCTTGGCCTGTCCTCTGTCTCCCAGGACCACCCCCACCACCACCCAGTTTAATAGCTGACTGAGAGGACCCCTCTGTCAAAAATCTGAGTGAAAAGCTCTTCCATTAATTCCACCTTGTTCAACATTATTGTTTAGTTTGTTTTGAAAACCTTGAGGTTTTTCCTTGTCACTGATTATTTAACTTATCAGAATGTATTTATTGCTGATCTTAAGGCATTTTTTTTGTATTTATCTTGATAATGAAACAATAGAATATATTTTCCTTTATGTTAAATTATGATCTTCTGTATTGATTGAAGACTTTATTTTATTTTCTCCGACAGTTAATATATTATACAGCAATTACATTTTTCTGTTTTGTAACTACACTTTGATTTATTTAGAAAGTTAATCTTAATTTAAAGTTATTTCCGTTGTATTTATTGTTTTTTTTTCCCCTTCCCTGATGTTGAGCTGTGGTGTTCAGGTTGTGTTTCCTATCCTAATCCTCCTTCCAGTCGTGGATTGCAGCAGCTCTCCAAGGTTCTCTAGAATGCAGACTTGGGTGTCAGTCCTCTTCCTGTTATTTCACTTTCTTTTGACCAGGACAAACATTAATTTTAGTATTTAAGTCACTCTTAGACTAACAGCGTTTTTATGCTGCTAACAACAAATGGAAATGTCTTGAATTAGTTAATTATGGACGCTCGCAAATTCCACAATGCCATGTACACATTTCTTAGCTTTTTTTTACCAAATAAGGTGATGTTGTTTTGGTCATTTTTGTTGGACCAGTCATTCCCATTTAAGTACCTATCAATACATTCCAGGTATCCCCAAGCATTGTGCCTTTATCACACGTTTTAGAACACAGAGCAGATTTAAGCCTAAACCCCTTGTAGTGGAATAAAGGTTACCAGGGTTGACGTCAATCAACAGGTGAATGTATTCTCTTTTTAGCAGCTGTTGCTGTTCTCTATAGACTTCTTCATTCACATGTATTATTTTTGTAATGACAGATTGCAGTTTAAACTTTAAACCAATAAAACCCATATTTCTATTGAACATCTGTCTTCCTGATTGACAAGGGCTGTTTGCGGCTGAGGTTGGGAAAATGTTCATTGTAATCTTTTCATTGTTTTTGATGTAATCATTAAACGTCAACACTCATCACATGACAACGGTGAGAAAATAGTTTCCGTGGGGAAAGCAGCCTGTGTCCTAGGAGCTGGCTTCATTTGGCCTGGGCATCGAATGGGGACCATAGAGTTCATGTTGGTGATACAGTGCTAGATTATTTGTATCCTACCGCATATCTTCGACTTATTCTCTCACGTCTATACACCAGTAAACTGGGGAACTTGGTTTGAAAGGCTTGGGTTTGAGCACGGCCAAGTAGCTAACCTAACACCAAATACAGTCAAACAAAATTACTTAAACTGTTTTCCAGGAAAACATTTCCAAGACAGAATCTAACTTCTGTTCTCTCTCAGGGCCTCAAACTATTGTTGGTGGGCTGCTTTACTCTGATTAGAAGCAACCGAGGAACAGCAACAAACTTTCAGTGTTGCTCCCTATCTCGAGGACCTAGATCAGGCTTTCACAGGCTGCGTCACCATGGTTACTGTAAGGTAGGAAACTTGAGCTTTTATGGTGTTGACTCTCCCATGTGTTTTGGCCCTAATTCTCTCTTCTCCCCCCCAGTCCCTCAGTTAGGCCTGTTACAGCTGATGAATTGCGGGTTCAGTTTATTTGTTATTCCACGCTAGGCAGAGCCAGGGCCGGGCCCCCCGAGGCCTGGTCTTATCTCTAATTTCCTCACAGAGACAAGTTAGACTAATGGAGCAGCCGTTTTCCTAAGTCAATACAAACTTGAAGCAAAACAGTGGGTCTTTCATTGTAGTACGCTGAGCTGCAAAGCTAAAAACATCGTGTTTTGCTTACTTCTTACCTCATGATGCAGCTAAGACCTTGTTGGTTCGGTTTTCAGAACAGGGTTTCCTAAAATCTGAGAAGTATTACTGTCTTACCTCAATTAGCCACTAAATCCCTAATTTGAAAGCGACTGCTTTTCTGGAAGCTCTGCTGCACCATTTTCCCCCACGTGAGCCAGCTCCCTAGCAATTTAGGTTATAGCCAATGAGCTCAGACTCTCGCCACTTGAGTGACAGCTAACACGGGCGCCCTCATAGATAACATCCTAACCAACTTGCCCTCCAAATTTACCTCGACTGTTTTCAGCCAAGATCTCAGCGATCATTGCCTGCATCCGTAACGGGTCTGTGGTCAAAAGACCACCCCTCATCACTATCAAACACTCCCTAAAACACTTCAGCGAGCAGGCCTTCCTAATCGACCTGGCACGAGTATCCTGGAAGGATATTGACCTCATCCCGTCAGCAGAGGATGCCTGGTTATTCTTTAAAAGTGCTTTCCTCACCATCTTAAATAAGCATGCCCCGCGCAAAAAATGTAGAACCAGTAAAAGATATAGCCCTTGGTTCTCTCCAGACCTGACTGCCCTTGACCAGCACAAAAACATCCTGTGGCGTTCTGCATTAGCATTGGTTAGCCCCTGTGATATGCAACTTTTCAGGGAAGTTAGGAACAAATATACACAGGCAGTTAGGAAAGCTAAGGCTAGCTTTTTCAAACAGAAATGTGCATCTTGTAGCACAAACTCAAAGGTCTGGGACACTGAAGTCCATGGAGAGTAAGAGCACCTCCTCCCAGCTGCCCACTGCACTGAGGCTAGGAAACACTGTCACCACCGATAAATCGACTATAATTGAGAATTTCAATAAGCATTTTTCTACGGCTGGCCATGCTTTCACCTGGCTACCCCTACCCCGATCAACAGCCCTGCACTCCCCACAGCAACTAGCCCAAGCCTCCCCCATTTCTCCTTCACACAAATCCAGATAGCTGATCTTCTTAAAGAACTGCAAAATCTGGACCCCTACAAGTCAGGCGGGCTAGACAATCTGGACCCTCTCTTTATAAAATTATCTGCCGAAATTGTTGCAACCTCTATTACTAGCCTGTTCAACCTCTCGTATCGTCTGAGATTCCCAAAGATTGGAAAGCTGCCGCAGTCATCCCCCTCTTCAAAGGGGGAGACACTAGACCCAAACTGCTATAGACCTATATCTCTCCTACCCTGCCTTTCTAAGGTCTTTGAACGCCAAGTCAACAAACAGATTACCAACCATTTCGAATCCCACCGTACCTTCTCTACTATGCAATCTGGTTTCAGAGCTGTTTATGGGTGCACCTCAGCCACACTCAAGGTCCTAAATGATATCATAACCGCCATCGATAAAAGACATTACTGTGCAGCCGTATTCATCGACCTGGCCAAGGCTTTCAACTCTGTCAATCACCACATTCTTATTGGCAGGTTCAACAGCCTTGGTTTCTCAAATGATTGCCTCGCCTGGTTCACCAACTACTTCTCTGATAGAGTTCAGTGTGTCAAATCGGAGGGCCTGTTGTCTGGAACGCTTGCAGTCTCTATGGGGGTGCCACAGGGTTCAATTCTCGGGCTGACTCTCTTCTCTGTATACATCAATGATGTCGCTCTCGCTGCTGGTGATTCTCTGATCCACCTCTACGCAGACGACACCATTTTGTATACTTCTGGCCCTTCTTTGGACACCATGTTAACTAACCTCCAGACGAGCTTCAATGCCATACAACTCTCCTTCCGTGTCCTCCAACTGCTCTTAAATGCAAGTAAAGCTAAATGCATGCTCTTCAACCGATCGCTGCCCACACCTGCCCGCCCGTCCAGCATCACTACTCTGGGCGGTTCTGACTTAGAATATGTGGACAACTACAAATACCTAGGTGTCTGGTTAGACTGTAAACTCTCCTTCCAGACTCACATTAAGCATCTCCAATCCAAAATTAAATCTAGAATCAGATTCCTATCTCGCAACAAAGCATTCTTCACTCATTTTGCCAAACATACCCTCGTAAAACTGACCATCCTACCGATCCTCGACTTCGGCGATGTTATCTATAAAATAGCCTCCAACACTCTACTCAACAAATTGGATGCAGTCCACTGTGCCATCCGTTTTGTCACCATAGCCCCATATATTACCCACCACTGCGACCTGTACACTCCCGTTGGCTGGCCATCGCTTCATACTCGTCGCCAAACCCACTGGCTCCAGGTCATCTACAAGTCTCTGCTAGGTAAAGCCCTGCCTTATCTCAGCTCACTGGTCACCATAGCAGCACCCACCCGTAGCATGCACTCCAGCAAGTATATCTCACTGGTCACCCCCCAAAGCCAATTCCTCCTTTGGCTGCCTTTCTTTCCAGTTCTCTGCTGCCAATGACTGGAACGAACTGCAAAAATCACTGAATGCTGGAGACCCATATCTCCCTCACTAGCTTTAAGCACCAGCTGTCAGAGCAGCTCACAGATCACTGCACCTGTACATAGCTCATCTGTAAACAGCCCACCAAACTACCTCATCCCCATACTGTATTTATTTGTTTATCTTGCTCCTTTGCACCCCAGTATCTCTACTTGCACATTCATCTTCTGCACATCTACCATTCCAGTGTCTAATTGCTATATTGTAATTACTTTACCACCATGGCCTATTTATTGCCTTACCTCTCTTATCTTACCTCATTTGCACTCACTGTATATAGATTTTTCTTTTTTCTACTGTATTATTGACTGTATGTTTGTTTACTCCATGTGTAACTCTGTGTTGTATGTGTCGAACTGCTGTGCTTTATCTTGGCCAGGTCGCAGTTGTAAATGAGAACTTGTTTTCAACTAGCCTCCCTGGTTAAATAAAGGTGAAATAAATCAAATAAATAAATAAAAACAAGATGAACACACAGCAGAACAAGAGAGGGCAATGACGTGGTACACATCTGCACATGTGTGACGCAGTTCGCAGTTTTCGGGGACCACCTTTAGCTCATGAGCGCTACTTTCAGAACTACGGTATATAATAAAATGTAAACAAAAGTACAGGAGAATATCTTTAACCCTTTTGTGATTGTAACCTGGAAACCAAACCACTACTTGTTAATGACTTAACACACCCAAGTCACGAAACTTGACTAGAGAGAGAAGTGTACTTGTTTCAACGAGTGGGTGGGTGTTGCCTGAGGGACAGGGTATAACACATTCTCAAGTGCTGCAAACCCTCAGCACACATTAGTGATTCCTGTTTCATGGTAATGACTTGTGAAGGAAGGTTACTGTGCCTTTAAGAAGTGCAGCTGCAGGGGAAGAGAAGAGGCCAGTTCTGTAGTTGTTGAGTAATGTTTCTGCTGCTGCTACAGACTTTGCGATATCTCTATTCACTGTTTTACCCTGTTTGAGAACGAGGAGAACAAACCGACAGATGTCCATACCTCCTGTGTAGCTCAGTTGGTAGAGAATGGCGTTGGACAAAAGCGTCTGCAAAATGGCATATATTATAAACTCAGCAAAAAAAGAAACGTCCTCTCACTGTCAACTGTGTTTATTTTCAGCAAACTTAACATGTGTAAATAGTTGTATGAACATAAGATTCAACAACTGAGACATAAACTGAACAAGTTCGACAGACATGTGACTAACAGAAATGGAATAATGTGTCCCTGAACAAAGGGGGGGGTGAAAAGTAACAGTCAGTATCTGGTGTGGCCACCAGCTGCATTAAGTACTGCAGTGCATCACCTCCTCATGGACTGCACCAGATTTGCCAGTTCTTGCTGTGAGATGTTACCCCACTCTTCCACCAAGGCACCTGCAAGTTCCCGGACATTTCTGGGGGGAATGGCCTTAGCACTCACCCTCCAATCCAACAGGTCCCTGAAGTGCGCATTGAGATCCATGCTCTTCGCTGGCCATGGCAGGACATTGACATTCCTGTTTTGCAGGAAATCACCCACAGAACGAGCAGCATGGCTGGGGGCTTTGTCATGCTGGAGGGTCATGTCAGGATGAGCCTGCAGGAAGGGTTCCACATGAGGGCAGGAGGATGTCTTCCCTGTAACGCACAGCGTTGAGATTGCCTGCAATGACAACAAGCTCAGTTGGATGATGCTGTGACACACCGCCCCAGACCATGACGGACCCTCCATCTCCAAAATCGATCCTGCTCCAGAGTACAGGCCTCGGTGTAACTGTCATTCCTTCAACGATAAACACGAATCCGACCATCACCCCTGGTGAGACAAAACCGTGACTTGTCAGTGAAGAGCACTTTTTGCCACTCCTGTCTGTTCCAGCGATGGTGGGTTTGTGCCCATAGGCGACGATGTTGCCGTTGATGTCTGGTGAGGACCTGCCTTACAACAGGCCTACAAGCCATCAGTCCAGCCTCTCTCAGCCTATTCCGGACAGTCTGAGCACTGATGGAGGGATTGTGTGTTCTTGGTGTAACTCGGGCAGTTGTTGCCATCCTGTACCTGTCCCACAGGTGTGATGTTCGAATGTACCGATCCTGTGCAGGTGTTGTTACACGTGGTCTGCCACTGCGAGGACGATCAGCTGTCCGTCCTGTCTTCCTGTAGCGCTGTCTCACAGTACGGACATTACAATTTATTGCCCTGTTGTCACGTTCTGACCATAGTTCTTTTGTGTTTTCTTTGTTTTAGTGTTGGTCAGGACGTGAGCTCAGTGGGCATTCTATGTTGTGTGTCTAGTTTTCCTTTTTCTGTGTTTGGCCTGATATGGTTCTCAATCAGAGGCAGGTGTTAGTCGTTTGTCTCTGATTTGGAGCCATATTTAGGTATCCTGTTTTCTGTTGGGGTTTGTGGTTGTCTTCATGTCTTCGTATCTCTGCACCAGACAGAACTGTTTCGGTTTTTCACATTTTGTTGTTTTGTATTTTGTAGTGTTCACGTTTATTGGCTTTAATTAAACATGATGAACACTAACCACGCTGTGCTTTGGTCCGATCCTTCGTCCACAGAAGAAAGCCGTTACACCTGGCCACATCTACAGTCATCATGCCTTCTTGCAGCATGCCTAAGGCACGTTCACACAGATGAGCAGGGACCCTGGGCATCTTTCTTTTGGTGTTTTTCAGTCAGTAGAAAGGCCTCTTCAGTGTCCTAAGTTTTCATAACTGTGACCTTAACTTCTTTGGGCTGCAAGCCCGAAGCCGGGCACAATATGACAACAGCCACTTCAAGTGCAGGGCGCGAAATTCAAAATATATTTTTTAGAAATATTTAACTTTCACACATTAACAAGTCCAATACAGCATATGAAAGATAAACATCTTGTGAATCCAGCCAGCATGTTCGATTTTTTTAATGTTTTACAGCGAAAACACCACATATATTTATGTTAGCTCACCACCAAATACAAAAAAGGACAGACATTTTTCACAGCACAGGTAGCATGCACAAAGCCAACCTAACTAACCAAGAACCAACCAAACTAACCAAGAAACAACTTCATCAGATGACAGTCTTATAACATGTTATACAATAAATCTATGTTTTGTTCGAAAAATGTGCATATTTGAGGTATAAATCAGTTTTACATTGCAGCTACCATCACAGCTACTGTTACAAATAGGACCGAAGCAGCCAGAGTAATTACAGACACCAACGTCAAATACCTAAATACTCATCACTCACCATCGATTTTTCATAACATTTCTGAAAAATCGATGGTGTATAGCAAATTAAAGACAAACATCTTGTGAATCCAGCCAATATTTTCGTTTTTTTAAGTGTTTTACAGCGATAACACAATATAGCATTATGTTAGCTTACTACAATAGCCTACCACACTACCGCATTCATTCATCAAGGCACGTTAGCGATAGCAATAGGCACGTTAGCGATAGCGAATAAACCAGCAAAAGATATATCATTTTTGACTAACCTTGATAAGCTTCATCAGATGACAGTCCTATAACATCAGGTTATACATACACTTATGTTTTGTTCGAAAATGTGCATATTTAGAGCTGAAATCAGTGGTTATACATTGTGCTAACGTAGCATTTTTTTCCCAGAATGTGCGGATATTTTTATGGCACTCAACTATTCTGACAAAATAACTATACATAAACGTTACTAAAAAATACATGTTGTATAGGAAATGATAGATACACTAGTTCTTAATGCAATCGCCGTGTTAGAATTCTAAAAATAACGTCATTACGACATTCTCGCTATACCTAAGCTGGGAGTACCCAAAATCTGGGCGCAAACGACTATTTCACATGTTCGACAGATATATGAAATAGCATCATAAAATGGGTCCTACTTTTGGCGATCTTTCATCAGAATGTTGTACAAGGGGTCCTCTGTCGGGAACAATCGTTGTTTGGATTTAGAATGTCCTCTTCTCCAGTCAATTAGCACGGAAAGCTAGCAAAGTGGCGTGAAGCTCTCCTTCCTGAACAAAGGCACACAACGCAACACGCCTAACGTCCCGAAAAAATTTCAATAATCTAATAAAACTATATTGAAAAAACATACTTTACGATGATATTGTCACGCATCAAATAAAATCAAAGCCGGAGATATTAGTCGTCTATAACGACAGCTGTACAGAAGGCAAAACCAGGTCCCTTCACGCGCTCTCCAGAAAACAGGAAACTGGTGACACGTCATACAAAGAGCATTTGTTCGACCCCAGATCAAGTTACACACTCCATTTCTTCTCTCACTGCCTGTCGACATCTAGTGGAAGACGTATGAAGTGCATGTATACTGATATATATCAAGGACATTTATAGGCAGGCCCTAGAACAGAGCATCGATTTCAGATTTTCCACTTCCTGTCAGGAAGTTTGCTGCAAAATGAGTTCTGTTTTACTCACAGATATAATTCAAACGGTTTTAGAAACTAGAGAGTGTTTTCTATCCAATAGTAATAATAATATGCATATTGTACGAGCAAGAATTGAGTACGAGGCCGTTTGAAATGGGCACCTTTTATCCGGCTACTCAATACTGCCCCTGCAGCCCAAACAGGTTAATTGACTACCGTCTGTAAGCTGTTAGTGTCTTAACGACCGTTCCACAGGTGCATGTTCATTAATTGTTTTTGGGTCATTGAACAAGCATGGGAAACAGTGTTTAAACCCTTTACAATGAAGATCTGTGAAGTTATTTGGATTTTTACGAATTATCTTTGAAAGACAGGGTCCTGAAAAAGGTGAAGTTTCTTTTTTTCTGTTTATATGATATTTTATACCTCCTGGGTTCTCCCCATCAGACTAAACCATCAGACTAAATCATTTGGATCTGCCTACACCAATAGCACTGAGGAAAGTCCGTATTTAAAAAGATGTGATGAACACACACAATAAATTAGCATAAGGGAAGGGGTGAGAGAGAGAAGTTTAGCTCTGTGGGCAGGGTAACATATCAGCAGGCCTATTTGACTGGCCGATTCACACACAGGCCTACTTGACTGATAAGTCACTAAGCAGAGTTTTCCAAAGTAATGGCATGATTGAGTTGATCAATTATAAAAGGGAGAAGGAAATCGAATTTCTCTGATTATTTTTTCTTGATACACTGCTCGTTTAACCCGGAAGCCAGCCGCACCAATGTGTCGGAGGAAACACCATACAACTGGTGACCGTGTATGCGCCCGGCCGCCACAGGAGTCGCTAGAGCGCGATGGGACAAGGACATCTCGGCCGGCCAAACCCTCCCCTAACCCGGACGACGCTGGGCCAATTGTGTGACACACAGCCCGGGATCGAACCCGTATCTGTGGTGACGCCTCAAGCCCTGCAGTGCCTTAGACCGCTGCGCAACTCGGGAAGTCAGTAAAGGATTTATTACACTCGCAGACAGAATAACAAACCAGGAAAACGTAAACAAAAGCAGAGTGAATATGGAGCAGGGGGGCCATTACATCTATCTCCCCCAGGTTCTGTCCTCATTCTGTTTCTCATTGGGCAGGAGACAGTGTAGTGAAAGAGGTGAGCTGATTGAGACAGACGGAGTGTGCGAACTTCGCTCCCTCTCTCCCAGCCCTGTTAACTTCGCTCCGTCTCTCCCAGCCCTGTGAACTTCGCTCCCTCTCTCCCAGCCCTGTGAACTTCGTTCCCTCTCTCCCAGCCCTGTGAACTTCGCTCTCGCCATTATGTGACACGCTGTTTCCAAAACACCAGTGCTGCCGTGGCCAAGTCCACCTGCAGGAGCGGAGCTCTGGAGTCCAGTCACGGGGTGCTCCCAGCCTCCTACAGGCCGTGTCATAACTCCTCGCTTCTGACTGTCTATGACGGCGGCGTTGGGGGAAATAAGCAGGTGCGAGGAGGAACAGTGATTTCAGATGTGCGGTCTTGGCACTTATTAGGCTCTAGGAAAAGGTGGGATGAGTGAGATACTGCCTCTGGGTCTACTGTACCCAATCAGACTACCTGTAAAAACATGTCAGCTTTTCAAACATTATAAGGGTGTTTGAAGGAAAACAAAAGCTGACACCCCGGTGAGGGAGTGCTGTCTGTCTGTCCCTGAGGCTGTGGTCCTGTCTAAACACTCTAAGCGAAGACTCAACAGCACCGGTTTCTCCAACAAACCGCTACAGACTGGCATAGCCGTTAGCACTGCACACCTATGACAGAGACTAGTGGTGTGTGTGTGTTTGTGTGCACGCACACATCATACCTTACTGCTGTTCTTTCCCTTTGAGAGCCCATCAAGTGAAATAGTGTTGCGTTTGGACTTGACAGAACGTTCTAATTGGGCGAGTTGACCAAACCCAGAACATTACACTTGTGTGAGGATAACTGAGGCGAACACTCTTGGGAAAACTCCCATTGCTCTTTGATTGGCGTGAAAATAATGCCTCTGGAATAAAGCATATGACTAGAAAGACAAACATACTGCCTTTTGATACTTATGAAGACTTTTTTTTGCTGTTCCTCTTCTCTTTGGCATTGAGCTATAACAGAACACACGCACATCAAGCAAAAGCATGCGACTACTGTATGATGTATGTAGAAACACACACACACACACACACACACACACACACACACACACACACACACACACACACACACACACACACACACACACACACACACACAGAGAGTGTGTGTATAGAGGTAAGTGTTGGTGGAAAACATCAGAAATAGGAAGAACCAGCCAAAATGACACCATTGTTCATCTAACCAGCCACACTTCCTCTTAAGGCACAGGAGGAGCTATGGAAACAGAAGTCATGGGAATGGGCACCATAGCAACGGCCTCTCAAGGTCCTTTAGTGTCAGCAGAAGATTGATGGGCCTTCTTCCAACCAAAGGGAGGTTCAGGAATCCTGTCAATTAGTAGCTGACTGAAACGGCCTTTTTCAGTCATTTTACATTTACATTTAAGTCATTTAGCAGACGCTCTTATCCAGAGCGACTTACAAATTGGTGCATTCACCTTATGACATCCAGTGGAACAGCCACTTTACAATAGTGACAGCCACTTTACAATAGTCTCCTGGTAAACTCTCACAGGTAAACTTCCACTGAGATTAGGGCCATGATTGTGTGTGTGAAACCTGTCCAGCCCCCCCCATGGACAGGAGAGTTCTAAACATTCAGTTACAAAGCATTATTTAAATATTCCCTGTGTAATGTTAATGGTTACCTAGGTTACCCCATTGGCTCACAGCAAAAATGAGCTTTTTTTAATGCAATTTTCTTGTCTGCTTGTTTTAGTCAATTACAAACCTACATTTTAAGAAAAGTACAACATGTCTAAAGATATATTTTCAACATTGCCTGCGCCCTAGCATTCTCACTACTTAGAAAATTGTAGTATTGTAGAGCTTCCTTCAGGCCCCTTTTCATGAAGGCACTAACGTTAGCCACTTGAGTGTTAGCTAGCTACCAACTGGAACATTCCACACACATAGCTACGTATAGCCTACTGGAATCATCGCGTCCCCACATTTCCCACTCGCCCACAGCGAATAGCCTGAATCCTCAGGGCTCTTCTCGCTCTTCCCTGCATGGGAGCATTGTGAATCGTACGTTTTTGATTTGGTTTCATGTATATTGAACAACACAGCAGCTTTACGGCATGCTTTGTTATTTCTGTGTAACAAAAACAAAATCTACGACGAAGCTGCTTTTAAAATGGAGGTCAGTAGGAAAGCGTGTTTGTTTTCACCAATTTCTGGGCGTAGTCGAGGGTAATTCCTTATTATTACGTGAATAACGACTGGGACTATGGCTGCCATTAGAATGTTGTAGTGTCATGTAAATGCATCAGTGTCCCAACTCTCTAAATACATGGCTCTGGCCACCACTCTACACAATAAGCCATTACACAGCAGCCACAGCACACAGAGCGTCACTACTTAGTACTTACATCCCACCACTGAGCAGGCCAGGGAGACACATCTGTACATACAGATGTAGGATCTTAATTTGATCACTTTTGTTGCTGAGAATATTCCTGCACCACAGGAAATGTAGATGAGCTTCATGATTTACATGCATTCGCACAAAACCCACACAAACACGAGGTTATATTAACAGTTTTGTACTTTTCATGTAGCGTCATTTTGGCCAGCTAATAGCCTAACCAGCTATCCAGCAACGTTATGGACTAAATGTTCAAATACTGTTGCTGCAGGATTATTTTGATGCAACAATACTGGTCAAATTAAGATCCAATACCTGTACATTCAGGCCTGGTGGTGAAAGGTCCAGAGTCTGGGATGAGTTAGTACAATATGTCTTATTCTGACAGGATAGGATAGTCACTGATTGGTGTCCAAGAGGAAATCTGCTCAGCTGTGTATATGTGTAACGATCGTCTTCGGGAGAAAGAGAGGACCAAAGCGCACCGTGGTAAGTGTTCATGTCTTTTTAATAATTCCAAAACTGAACACAGGAACAAAAACAATAAACAATGTGAACAAACAAAACAGTACCGTGTGGCGACAAACACTGACACGGAAACAAACACCCACAAACCAAAAGACAAAACAGGCTACCTAAATATGGTTCCCAATCAGAGACAACAACTAACACCTGCCTCTGATTGAGAACCATATCAGGCCAAACACAGAAACAGACAAACTAGACATACAACATAGAATGCCCACTCAGATCACACCCTGACCAAACAAAACATATAAACATACAAAGCAAACTATGGTCAGGGCGTGACAATATGAGAGATTCTGGCTTTCATCACCTCTGTTCCTAACACTGAGTACTACTACTGCTATGAAACATTGTCACATCTGCCTGGCTGGAACTCCTATCAGGCTCCCCCAGAGCAAACTCTTTGAACTACAGTAGCTTCCCCTGTCCTTCACCCCAGACAGAGAAGACAGATAGCGGCATTGCAATAGAGCTATGACCAATCCTTCTTTCGCCTACACAGGAACTGATAAATGGTTAATAAAACCCTGACCTCGGTCTGGTAAGTCGGTTGGTCTGGTAGGTCGTAGGTAGGTTGGTCTGGTAGGTAGGTTGGTTGGTCTGGTAGGTCGTAGGTAGGTTGGTCTGGTAGGTAGGTTGGTTGGTCTGGTTGGTAGGTTGGTTGGTTGGTCTGGTAGGTCGTAGGTAGGTTGGTCTGGTAGGTAGGTTGGTTGGTCTGGTTGGTAGGTTGGTAGGTAGGTTGGTCTGGTAGGTCGTAGGTAGGTAGGTTGGTTGGTCTGGTAGGTAGGTTGGTTGGTCTGGTAGGTCGTAGGTAGGTTGGTCTGGTAGGTAGGTTGGTTGGTCTGGTTGGTAGGTTGGTTGGTCTGGTAGGTCGTAGGTAGGTTGGTCTGGTAGGTAGGTTGGTTGGTCTGGTTGGTAGGTTGGTAGGTAGGTTGGTCTGGTAGGTCGTAGGTAGGTAGGTTGATCTGGTATATCGTAGGTAGGTTGGTCTGGTAGGTAGGTTGGTTGGTAGGTAGGTAGGTAGGTAGGTAGGTAGGTCAGTTGGTCTGTTAGGTCGTAGGTAGGTTGGTAGGTCGGCTGGTCTGGTTTTTATTGTTATCAAAAGCTAGGGTTGGTCTGGTAGGTCGTAGGTAGGTAGGTTTATCTGGTATGTCGTAGGTAGGTTGGTCTGGTTGGTAGGTAAGTTGGTCTGTCGTAGGTAGGTTGGTCTGGTTGGTAGGGAGGTTGGTCTGGTTGGTAGGTAAGTTGGTCTGTCGTAGGTAGGTTGGTCTGGTTGGTAGGTAGGTTGATCTGGTTGGTTGGTTGGTAGGTAGGTAGGTAGGTAGGTAGGTAGGTAGGTAGGTAGGTAGGTAGGTTGGTTGATCTGGTATATCGTAGGTAGGTTGGTCTGGTAGGTAGGTAGGTTGGTTGGTCTGGTTGGTAGGTAGGTTGGTCTGGTTGGTAGGTAGGTTGGTCTGGTAGGTAGGTAGGTAGGTAGGTAGGTAGGTTGTGCTTGCTTGCATGCGTGCACGCACGCACGCATGCAAGCACACACACACAACTGTGGAAAGCATAGGAGTCAACATGGGCCAGCATCCCTGTGGGATGCTTTCGGCTCCTTGAGTCCATGCCCTGACATTCTGAGGGCAAAAAGGGGGTGCAACTCAATGTCAATGTTCCTAATGTTTGTACACTCTGTATTTTTCATGGTATTTTGAGAACATTGTCACAAAAAGGGGAATGTTATAGACACTAAGACATAGACAGACACATACTGTAAGCAGACATGTACGTGCAAGCTGACAAATCTACGCATGTACGCACACGTACTCATGCACTCCCCTCCCCCAATACACACACACGCACTCACACAAGCACGCCACGCACACCCTCCCCCAATACACATGCACGTCAGCACGCACTCCAAGCCCCTCCCCCAATACGCACACGCACGCATTCCAAGCCCCTCCCCCAATACACACACACACGCACGCACTCCAAGCCCCTCCCCCAATACACACGCACGCGCACGCATGCTCGCACACACTCACACTCTCACACACACTCTCTCTCTCTCTCTTACAGAAAATGTTAGTCCCAAACAGACTTTGCAAAATAAAACCCGACCCAAAGAAAAACGAGATGGATTACTACTTCCAGAACTATTTGTGTCATCGTTTTAAATTTTTTATATAACATCTATTTGTTTTGCCATTTCATCAAGAGGAACGGAGCTGAGTTCAGAAAGCAAAGGATTGTGGGTTCAGAAATGTGGTGTCATTGTTAGGTAATAACTATGGTGGGTAATAACTATGGTGTTGCTGTTGGGTAATAACTATGGTGGGTAATAACTATGGTGGGTAATAACTATGGTGGGTAATGACTATGGCGTCTCTGGTTGGTAACTTCTGTGGAGCTGGGAGGAAGTTCAAAAGGTGATGAACGCCTGCATCTAGGTGTGGTTAGAATGATGGAGGATAGGAATGATTTTGTAGTGACTTTCCCCACAAAAAGGGTTCAGATCTAAACCTGTTGAAGCTACCATACTGTATCTTACCTACTAATGAAGACACCCTACCCAGCCAGTGTCCTGCCGCCGGATCCTCACGGCCCACATTTAGCTTTTGATAACAATAAAAACTGTTCTCTTTAGTCTCAAAAGATCATCTTGCTCCAGAAAAGGGCTGAAATCATAGTAATAGGTGATTGTCCTGAGAACAAAAAGCCATTGAGGAGAAATCAATCTTAAAGGGAAGCAGCAGGACAATGAGGAACCCATGAGACTATTCTGAACCCTGCCAGGACCAAACCTAGCCGTTCTCCCACCTGTTTCTGTTTCCATCACGGACATGGCCCAGACATCAGGAAGTAAGCCGCACTGAATCACTACTCTGTATCAATGGGAAATCCTGGAGGTTTATAAATGATCCCTTTACTGTATGTATGCTGATGGCTTAGTATAGTATTTGTCTTGAATAGGTCTTGTATAGCTATAGCTATTACTATAACTAAGAGGTGTTACAGAATGGGTTATACAATGCCTCTGGTGCGCCCCCCCCCCCCCCCCCATCCTTACAAAAAAAAGGTTTGGAATTGTGCAGTATTATGGACGCAATTGCAGAATAACTGCTGTGTACTGCAGCCGAACTGCAGTTATACAGCACTCTAACTGTAGTTGCACTTCAAAATTACTGCAGTAATTTATATTTATTTTGGATGCAGTATATGTAGCATACTGCAGTTATACTGTACTCTGAGTCCAATCTTTTTTCGTAAGGGCAGTCTGCCAGGATGCAAGAAACATACAGTAAGTTAAACAATGTTCCATTGAGGCCTAGTGCTTCAGCTCTTCAACTCCCTTACAGCAACGCTGTTGAGTGGAAACCGTTGAGATGTCAAATCAAATGTTATTGGTCACGTACACATATTTTGCAGCTGTTAACGCAGGTGCAGCGAAATGCTTATGTTTCTAGCGCCAACACTGCAGTATACCTAACAAAACAATACACACAGAGTCCTGACGTGATATTTCGTACAAAACGTTAGGAACACAGGGATGCTGGTCCATGTTGACTCCAATGCTTCCCACAGTTGTGTCAAGTTGCTGAATGTCCTTTAGATGGTGGACTATTCTTGATACACATGAAACTGTTGAGCGTGAAAAACCCAGCGGCGTTTCAGTTCTTGACACACTCAAACCGGTGCGCCTGGCACCTACTTGTCTTGGCCATTCACCCTCTGAATGGCACACATACACAATCCATGTCTCAACTGTCTCAAGGCTTAAAAATCCTTCTTTAACTTTTTAGGGATGGGGCAGCATTTTCACTTTGGATGAATAGCGTGCCCAAATTGAACTGCCTCCTACTCTGTCCCAGATGCTAATATATACACTGCTCAAAAAAATAAAAGGAACACTTAAACAACACAATGTAACTCCAAGTCAATCACACTTCTGTGAAATCAAACTGTACACTTAGGAAGCAACACCGGTTGACAATACATTTCACATGCTGTTGTGCAAATGGAATAGACAAAAAGTGGAAATTATGGGCAATTAGCAAGACACCCCCCAAAACAGGAGTGATTCTGCAGGTGGTGACCACAGACCACTTCTCAGTTCCTATGCTTCCTGGCTGATGTTTTGGTCACTTTTGAATGCTGGCGGTGCTCTCACTCTAGTGGTAGCATGAGATGGAGTCTACAACCCACACAAGTGGCTCAGGTAGTGCAGTTCATCCAGGATGGCACATCAATGCGAACTGTGGCAAAAAGGTTTGCTGTGTCTGTCAGCGTAGTGTCCAGAGCATGCAGGCGCTACCAGGAGATAGGCCAGTACATCAGGAGACGTGAAGGAGGCCGTAGGAGGGCAACAACCCAGCAGCAGGACCGGTACCTCCGCCTTAGTGCAAGGAGGTGCACTGCCAGAGCCCTGCAAAATGACCTCCAGCAGGCCACAAATGTGCATGTGTCAGCATATGGTCTCACAAGGGGTCTGAGGATCTCATCTCGGTACCTAATGGCAGTCAGGCTACCTCTGGCGAGCACATGGAGGGCTGTGCGGCCCCACAAAGAAATGCCACCCCACACCATGACTGACCCATCGCCAAACCGGTCATGCTGGAGGATGTTACAGGCAGCAGAACGTTCTCCACGGCGTCTAAAGACTCTGTCACATCTGCTCATGTGCTCAGTGTGAACCTGCTTTCATCTGTGAAGAGCACAGGGCGCCAGTGGCGAATTTGCCAATCTTGGTGTTCTCTGGCAAATGCTAAACGTCCTGCACGGTGTTGGGCTGTAAGCACAACCCCCACCTGTGGACGTCGGGCCCTCATACCACCCTCATGGAGTCTGTTTCTGACCGTTTGAGCAGACACATGCACATTTGTGGCCTGCTGGAGGTCATTTTGCAGGGCTCTGGCAGTGCACCTCCTTGCACTAAGGCGGAGGTACCGGTCCTGCTGCTGGGTTGTTGCCCTCCTACGGCCTACTTCACGTCTCCTGATGTACTGGCCTATCTCCTGGTAGCGCCTGCATGCTCTGGACACTACGCTGACAGACACAGCAAACCTTTTTGCCACAGTTCGCATTGATGTGCCATCCTGGATGAACTGCACTACCTGAGCCACTTGTGTGGGTTGTAGACTCCATCTCATGCTACCACTAGAGTGAGAGCACCGCCAGCATTCAAAAGTGACCAAAACATCAGCCAGGAAGCATAGGAACTGAGAAGTGGTCTGTGGTCACCACCTGCAGAATCACTCCTGTTTTGGGGGGTGTCTTGCTAATTGCCTATAATTTCCACTTTTTGTCTATTCCATTTGCACAACAGCATGTGAAATTTATTGTCAATCGGTGTTGCTTCCTAAGTGGACAGTTTGATTTCACAGAAGTGTGATTGACTTGGAGTTACATTGTGTTGTTTAAGTGTTCCCTTTATTTTTTTGAGCAGTGTACATATTATTATTAATATTGGATATAAAACACTCTGAAGTTTCTAAAACTGTTTGAATTATGTCTGTGAATATAACAGAACTCATATGGCAGGCAAACTTCCAAACAGGAAGTGGAAATTCATAAGGCTGGTCGATATTCAACTCATCGCCTGTTCAAATCCCTGTAAGATATGTATCTGTTTGCACGTCCTACACCTTCCACTAGATGTCAACAGTCTGTAGAACGTTGAATGAAGTTTATGCTGTGTTGTGGGGCCAGATGAGAGGGGAATGAGTCAGTGGTCTGGCAGATTGCCAGTTCCTGGTCACGCGCTTTCCTCATGATATCGCCTTGCGTTCCATAACTTCTACAGATACGAAGGAATGCTCCGGTTGGAACGTTATTGGATGTATATGATAACAACATCCTGAAGATTGATTCTCTACTTAGTTTGACAATTTATTCGACCTGTGATATAACTTTTTGAAGTTTTCGTCCGACGTTATGTGGGACTTGCACGAGCGTTTGGGAAATGTGTACTAAACGCGCTAGCAAAAGTAGCTACTTGGACATAAATAATTGACATTATCGAACAAAACAACAATTTATTGTGGAACTAGGATTCCTGGGAGTGCATTCTGATGAAGATTATCAAAAGGTAATATCAAAATATTTATTATGTAATTTCGTATTTCTGTTGACTCCAACATGGCAGAGAAATGTTATTTATATCTGAGCGCCGTCTCAGATTATTGCATGGTGTGCTTTGTACGTAAAGTCTTTTGGGACTCTGACACAGCGGTTACATTAAGAACAAGTGTATCTTTAATTCTATGTAAAACATGTATCTTTCATCAAAGTTTATGATGAGTATTTCTGTTATTTGATGTGGCTCTCTGCAATTTCTCCGGATATTTTGGAGGCATTTCTGAACATGGCGCCAATGTAAACTAAGATTTTGGGATAAAAAAAATACATGTATTGTGTAATATGATGTCCTATGAGTGTCATCTGATGAAGATCATCAAAGGTTAGGGATTCATTTTATCTCTATTTCTGCTTGTTGTAACTGCTATCTTTGGCTGGGAAAATGGCTGTGTGTTTTTTGGACTTGGCGGTGATCTAACGTAATCCTATGTTGTGTTTTCGCTGTAAAGCATTTTTTAAATCGGACACGATGGGTAGATTAACAAGATGTTTATCTTTCATTTGCTGTATTGGACTTGTTAATGTGTGAAAGTTACCTATTTCAAAAACATATTTTTGTTTTTCCCGCGCTGCCTATTCAGGGGAATGTTGTGGGGGGGTTCCGCTAGCGGAACGTGTGTCCTAGAAAGGTTAACCTGTCCCCTCCCTTTCATCTACACTGATTGAAGTGGATTGAACAAAATCAATAAGGGATCATAGCTTTCACCTTGTCAGTGTATGTCATGGAAATAGCAGGTTTTCTTAATGTTTTGTACACTCAGTGTATATTGTATATTCTTGTTCAGATGGGATAGGACAGTGTGCGATTTTATTGTCTGTGGACCTATTGGGGTGGTATGAAAATTGTAGTGTGTCTAGGGTGTCGGGTACGGTGGAGGTGATATGATAAGCACTTCATGATGACAGAAGTGAGTGCTACGGGGCGATAGTCATTCAGTTCAGTTACCTTTGCTTTCTTGGGTACAGGAACAATGTTGGACATCTTGAAGCATGTGGGGACAGCAGACTGGGATAGGGAGAGATTGAATATGCCCGTAAACACTCCGGCCAGCTGATCTGAAGATGCTCTGAAGACACGTCTAGGGATGCCGTCTGGGCTGGCAGCCTTGCCACGGTAAACATGCTTAAATGTCTTACTC
Organism: Salvelinus fontinalis; assembly: GCF_029448725.1. Classification (NCBI taxonomy): domain Eukaryota; kingdom Metazoa; phylum Chordata; class Actinopteri; order Salmoniformes; family Salmonidae; genus Salvelinus; species Salvelinus fontinalis. The sequence continues at coordinate 30,769,975 of NC_074691.1, forward strand.
GTGTCAGTCACGGAGAATGAGAGCTCAGTCCTTGTGATCGGCGGCCCACATCGGCGGCTCAGTGTTTTCCTCGAAGCGGGCGAAGGAGTTTATTTTGTCTGGGAGCCAGGTGTCTGCGACATGGCTGGCTTTCCCCTTTTAATAATTCACAATTGTCTGGAGTCCCTGCCATATACGTCTTGTGTCTGAGCGGTTGATTTGTTACTCCACTTTGTCTCTGAGGACAGAGTGAAGGGTGGAGCAGGCGGCGCGTGATGAGAGGAAGATAGAAGGCAGAAAGACAGGAGCAAAATTCCAGTTTCCGGAGGACATTTATTGACTTTATCCACAGAAGGAGTTTCCATGACATCACTGGCACATGCCCCCTTATTTCAGTCCCCAGAATCTGACCTCTTGACCTTCCAAGAGTCTGTCGTGCAGCAAGCTGCTACGCCCTCCCTGAAACCGACAAGCAAACAACTGTCACGCCCTGACTTGTATTGTTGTGTATGAGTGCCTATGTGCGCTACGTATTTCACGATCGTTATATCTTTATTGTTTTGGAAGTTTCACTATCATTAAAATGTGGAACTCTACTCCTTGGTCCAATTATTCATATGACGGTCGTGACAGAATAGTCAGGACCAAGCAGCGTGCCCAGGAGGTTAAGGAGAGTTGGTCATGGGAAGAGATACTAGGTGGATGCGAGACCCTTTCTTGGCGGGAGTCGCCGAGGAGTAAAGGAGGACAGCGACGACGCCGGGGTCCGCGGCCACAAACAGCCCAAGGGCAACCCCTAGATTTTTTGGGGTGGGGGCACAAGGGGCAGTCGGCCGAGGAGAAAGCCAGAGACCGTCTGGGAGTCGATGGAGCAGCTTGAGGAGAGAGCCAGAGACCGTCTGGGAGTCGATGGAGCAGCTTGAGGAGGGATATCAGAGACCGTCTGGGAGTCGGTGGAGCAGCTTGAGGAGGGATATCAGAGACCGTCTGGGAGTCGATGGAGCAGCTTGAGGAGGGATATCAGAGATCGTCTGGGAGTCGATGGAGCAGCTTGAGGAGGGATATCAGAGACCGTCTGGGAGTCGATGGAGCAGCTTGAGGAGGGATATCAGAGACCGTCTGGGAGTCGATGGAGCAGCTTGAGGAGGGATATCAGAGACCGTCTGGGAGTCGATGGAGCAGCTTGAGGAGAGAGCCAGAGACCGTCTGGGAGTCGATGGAGCAGCTTGAGGAGAGAGCCAGAGACCGTCTGGGAGTCGATGGAGCAGCTTGAGGAGGGATATCAGAGACCGTCTGGGAGTCGATGGAGCAGCTTGAGGAGGGATATCAGAGACGGTCTGGGAGTCGATGGAGCAGCTTGAGGAGGGATATCAGAGACCGTCTGGGAGTCGATGGAGCAGCTTGAGGAGGGATATCAGAGACCGTCTGGGAGTCGATGGAGCAGCTTGAGGAGGGATATCAGAGACCGTCTGGGAGTCGATGGAGCAGCTTGAGGAGAGAGCCAGAGACCGTCTGGGAGTCGATGGAGCAGCTTGAGGAGGAATATCAGAGACCGTCTGGGAGTCGATGGAGCAGCTTGAGGACGGATATCAGAGACCGTCTGGGAGTCGATGGAGCAGCTTGAGGAGGGATATCAGAGACCGTCTGGGAGTCGATGGAGCAGCTTGAGGAGGGATATCAGAGATCGTCTGGGAGTCGATGGAGCAGCTTGAGGAGAGAGCCAGAGACCGTCTGGGAGTCTGTGCCGGCTCCACGCACCAGGCCTTCAGTGCGCCTCCCCAGCCCGGTACGACCTGTGCCGGCTCCCCACACTCGTCCACCAGTGTGTGTGTACAGTCCAGAGTCTCCAGCGACAGTCTACAGCCCGGAACCTCCAGCAACGGTTCACAGTCCAGAGCTTCCAGCGACGGTTCACAATCCAGAGCTTCCAGTGACGGTTCACAGTTCAGAGCCTCCAGTCACGGTCCATGGCCCAGAGCTTCCTGCGCCGGTGCCTTGGCCGGAGCCTTCCACTGCGGCGATGCCCAGTCCGGGCACGGTGTCCAGTCCCACTCCATGGCCGGAGCCTTCCTCTACGTCGGTGCCCAGTCCGGTGTCCAGCCCGATTTCATGGCCAGATCCGCGGTCTGAGCAGGTGCTACGTCCCACACCGGAGCTGCCACCAACGCTAGTTGCCCACCCTAATCCTCCCCATCTAGAGCCCTCGGGGTTCTCTATGGTGTTTTAGGTCAGGGCGTGACTAGGGGGGTTTCTAGGTATTATATTTCTATGTTGGTGTGTGTATGGTTCCCAATTGGAGGCAGCTGATATTCATTGCCTCTAATTGGGGATCATACGTAGTGTCCATTTTCCCACCTGCTATGTGGGATATTGTTGTGTATGAGTGCCTATGTGCGCTACGTATTTCACGATCGTTATATCTTTGTTGTTTTGGAAGTTTCACTATCAATAAAATGTGTAACTCTACTCACGCTGCGCCTTGGTCCAATTATTCATACGACGGTCGTGACAACAACAAACCCAGACAATCCAGAGTACATGCCTACTAAACGTGTCTCCCTAAACACATTTGCATGTTTTAGTCCTCCATTTTTCTACCTAAACTTTTGGGTCATACCAAAGCAGAAGTTCACTCCAGCAGTGAGCTAAACGTTCATGTGAAACTAATGTTCCATTTCACTGCCTCTCTCCGTGCCGCTAAGGCTGTTATTACTACCACACAGAGTCATAACCGATGCAGCTCAAATGAATTTCCACTGAGTTTTAACAGGACCACACTCATAAACTAGCCCTGAGATGAGTCAAGATAATAGTTATGGAGGATTTTCTTATGACGGACTTTCCCCCGATTCCATAAATACTCAAAAACAAGACAAAATGGGTCCTAGTGAGGCACCAGAGATAATAACAACTGGGATGGAGGAAGACAGATCCTCTCTTATCCTCGACAGGGCACTGAGTGGAAGCAGAGATGCCATTTAGGAGGAGAGAAGAGTGAGGCATTCATGAGAAATTAGATGGTGTGTGTGTTCCTACAGATGTAGGATCTTAATTTGAGGACATTTTTTCTAGAGGCTGATAAATTTTTTGTTAGAGCAAATTAAGTCTGACATTTTAAAGTGTAAATTACCTTGTTTAGAAGCCTTTTTAAACCTCAAATACACTACAAGTTTGCATTTTCTGCTGTGCAGGAAAATTCTAAACAACAGAGAGATCCAATCAAGATCCTACGTGTGTGTGTGTGTGCATGTGCCTGCCTGCCTGCCTGCCTGCCTGCCCGCCCGCCTGCCCGCCCGCCCGCCCGCCCGCCCGCCTGCGTGTCCCTATGTGTGTGTTAGCACTCCGCAGGCAGGGGTCCATGTTAACGATAAGGGATGGGAACAGGAGCTCTGCGTCTGTTTGTCCAGCCCTCCACCCTAAACCTTCCACCCATAACCCTCCAGCTTTCCTTTGATTTATGGCTCCTCAAATGGAGACCGCAGGGATCGGGGAAGGAGATAAAAAGCTGTCTTGAAATGAACACCTTCGTGAAACCTGCCACTGTATAAAGTAACACAGGGGGGGTCAAACACCACCTCCGTCCCACCGAATGCTCCACTGGCCAGTCCATTATCAGGGTAAACCTATGGCTAAAATGTAGCAGGGTGGTTGTGTGTGTGTGTGTGTGTGTGGGAGGGGGTTGTTTGGCTAGGAGTCTACGGCTACAGTAGGTCAGACAGACAGAGTGAGGGGACCTAAAAGACCCCAATCCTTCACACTACTCTGGCCCTCTGCTGTACTGACCACTCCGCCTGTTTGAAGTCTTACATACTAGTTTGTAATGAGCCCCTTCTGTCTCCCAGGCCCAAGAAAAAAACCTCACCAATAATGAAACCTAACTGCTAAATTACAGAGGGGCTATTACCACTCGGCACGCAGTTCAACTTCTTCTCAACGCAGTCCCCCAGCCAGAGCCCCAGCCAGTCATGCGAGCTTGGCCCTGGCAGAGCTCCAGAACTGCAGCTAAAGGGTTCCAGAGCCTCTGACTGCTAATAATGAGTCAATGTACTTGGAGCTTGTATCTCCTGCAGGCAGGGACTCTGCTGGGCCGTGCGGTTACGTTTCCCCACTCTCTCCGCTCCTCCACCCCTCAGGCCCGCTGGAAACATTGAGTCAGCCAAGCCAAGGACCCTTTTGTTTCATGTTTATCTATGCGCCTCTAATGGGAGGCCTTGGACCACACTGGAGTACAGAAGAACATTGCAGCTACACTCCGCTATGTTGCTGCTGTCTGTCTGTCTGGACTACAAATAAGCAGACCCTAGTTCAAGTAATATTTGAAAATTTTTCAAATACGTTGATCGTTTGCGTTAGCCTGCCTGGAGTGCCAGGTGGGTGGGGGTTTGCACTTTTGGAACTGTTCTATTGGTTCCGTTGTGAAAGGCAAGCTCAGTCAAGTGCAGATAAAGAATTTAAAATTATTTCAAACCCAGGTATTTGAACCCTGGTCTGCTTCTAATAAGCTCCTCGCTCCCCTTCAGCCCTAACTAAATAAGCTATATGCTTCTAATAAGCTCCTCTTCAACCCTAACTAAATAGGCTATCTGCTTCTAATAAGCTCCTCTTCAGCCACAACTAAATAGGCTATCTGCTTCTAATAAGCTCCTCTTCAGCCCCAACTAAATAAGCTATATGCTTCTAATAAGCTCCTCTTCAACCCTAACTAAATAAGCTATATGCCTATAATAAGCTCCTCTTCAGCCCCAACTAAATAGGCTATCTGCTTCTAATAAGCTCCTCTTCAGCCCCAACTAAATAAGCTATATGCTTCTAATAAGCTCCTCTTCAAACCTAACTAAATAAGCTATATGCTTCTAATAAGCTCCTCTTCAGCCCTAACTAAATAAGCTATCTGCTTCCAATAAGCTCCTCTTCAGCCCCAACTAAATAGGCTATCTGCTTCTAACAAGCTCCCCTTAAGCCCTAACTAAATAAGCTATATGCTTCTAATAAGCTCCTCTTCAGCCCTAACTAAATAGGCTATCTGCTTCTAATAAGCTCCCCTTCAGCCCTAACTAAATAGGCTATATGCTTCTAATAAGCTCCTCTTCAGCCCCAACTAAATAAGCTATATGCTTCCAATAAGCTCCTCTTCAGCCCCAACTAAATAAGCTATATGCTTCCAATAAGCTCCTCTTCAGCCCCAACTAAATAAGCTATATGCTTCTAATAAGCTCCTCTTCAGCCCCAACTAAATAAGCTATATGCTTCTAATAAGCTCCTTTTCAGCCCCAACTAAATAAGCTATATGCTTCCAATAAGCTCCTTTTCAGCCCCAACTAAATAAGCTATATGCTTCCAATAAGCTCCTCTTCAGCCCCAACTAAATAAGCTATATGCTTCCAATAAGCTCCTCTTCAGCCCCAACTAAATAGGCTATCTGCTTCTAATAAGCTTCTCTTCAGCCCCAACTAAATAGGCTATCTGCTTCTAATAAGCTCATATTCAACCCTAACTAAATAGGCTATCTGCTTCTAATAAGCTCATATTCAGCCCCAACTAAATAAGCTATATGCTTCCAATAAGCTCCTCTTCAGCCCCAACTAAATAAGCTATATGCTTCCAATAAGCTCCTCTTCAGCCCCAACTAAATAAGCTATATGCTTCTAACAAGCTCCTCTTCAGCCCTAACTAAATAGGCTATCTGCTTCTAATAAGCTCCTATTCAGCCCTAACTAAATAGGCTATCTGCTTCTAATAAGCTCCTCTTCAACCCTAACTAAATAAGCTATATGCTTCCAATAAGCTCCTCTTCAGCCCCAACTAAATAAGCTATATGCTTCTAATAAGCTCCTCTTCAGCCCCAACTAAATAGGCTATATGCTTCCAATAAGCTCCTCTTCAGCCCCAACTAAATAAGCTATATGCTTCCAATAAGCTCCTCTTCAGCCCCAACTAAATAGGCTATCTGCTTCTAATAAGCTTCTCTTCAGCCCCAACTAAATAGGCTATCTGCTTCTAATAAGCTCCTCTTCAACCCTAACTAAAGAAGCTATATGCTTCCAATAAGCTCCTCTTCAGCCCCAACTAAATAAGCTATATGCTTCCAATAAGCTCCTCTTCAGCCCCAACTAAATAAGCTATATTCTTCCAATAAGCTCCTCTTCAGCCCCAACTAAATAAGCTATATGCTTCTAATAAGCTCCTCTTCAGCCCCAACTAAATAAGCTATATGCTTCCAATAAGCTCCTTTTCAGCCCCAACTAAATAAGCTATATGCTTCCAATAAGCTCCTCTTCAGCCCCAACTAAATAAGCTATATGCTTCCAATAAGCTCCTCTTCAGCCCCAACTAAATAGGCTATCTGCTTCTAATAAGCTTCTCTTCAGCCCCAACTAAATAGGCTATCTGCTTCTAATAAGCTCATATTCAACCCTAACTAAATAGGCTATCTGCTTCTAATAAGCTCATATTCAGCCCCAACTAAATAAGCTATATGCTTCCAATAAGCTCCTCTTCAGCCCCAACTAAATAAGCTATATGCTTCCAATAAGCTCCTCTTCAGCCCCAACTAAATAAGCTATATGCTTCTAACAAGCTCCTCTTCAGCCCTAACTAAATAGGCTATCTGCTTCTAATAAGCTCCTATTCAGCCCTAACTAAATAGGCTATCTGCTTCTAATAAGCTCCTCTTCAACCCTAACTAAATAAGCTATATGCTTCCAATAAGCTCCTCTTCAGCCCCAACTAAATAAGCTATATGCTTCTAATAAGCTCCTCTTCAGCCCCAACTAAATAGGCTATATGCTTCCAATAAGCTCCTCTTCAGCCCCAACTAAATAAGCTATATGCTTCCAATAAGCTCCTCTTCAGCCCCAACTAAATAGGCTATCTGCTTCTAATAAGCTTCTCTTCAGCCCCAACTAAATAGGCTATCTGCTTCTAATAAGCTCCTCTTCAACCCTAACTAAAGAAGCTATATGCTTCCAATAAGCTCCTCTTCAGCCCCAACTAAATAGGCTATCTGCTTCTAATATGCTCCTCTTCAGCCCCAACTAAATAGGCTATCTGCTTCTAATAAGCTCCTCTTCAGCCCTAACTAAATAGGCTATCTGCTTCTAATAAGCTCCTCTTCAGCCCCAACTAAATAGGCTATCTGCTTCTAATAAGCTTCTCTTCAGCCCCAACTAAATAGGCTATCTGCTTCTAATAAGCTCCTCTTCAGCCCCAACTAAATAGGCTATCTGCTTCTAATAAGCTTCTCTTCAGCCCCAACTAAATAGGCTATCTGCTTCTAATAAGCTCCTCTTCAGCCCCAACTAAATAGGCTATCTGCTTCTAATAAGCTCCTCTTCAGCCCCAACTAAATAGGCTATCTGCTTCTAATAAGCTCCTCTTCAGCCCCAACTAAATAGGCTATCTGCTTCTAATAAGCTCCTCTTCAGCCCCAACTAAATAGGCTATCTGCTTCTAATAAGCTCCTCTTCAGCCCCAACTAAATAGGCTATCTGCTCCTAATAAGCTCCTCTTCAGCCCCAACTAAATAGGCTATCTGCTTCCAATAAGCTCCTCAGCCCTAACTAAATAGGCTATCTGCTTCTAATAAGCTCCTCTTCAACCCTAACTAAATAGGCTATATGCTTCTAATAAGCTCCTCTTCAACCCTAACTAAATAGGCTATCTGCTTCTAATAAGCTCCTCTTCAGCCCTAACTAAATAGGCTATCTGCTTCTAATAAGCTCCTCTTCAGCCCCAACTAAATAGGCTATCTGCTTCTAATAAGCTTCTCTTCAGCCCCAACTAAATAGGCTATCTGCTTCTAATAAGCTCCTCTTCAGCCCTAACTAAATAGGCTATCTGCTTCTAATAAGCTCCTCTTCAGCCCCAACTAAATAGGCTATCTGCTTCTAATAAGCTCCTCTTCAGCCCCAACTAAATAGGCTTTCTTTAGAGAAACCATTTGCCGTACATTATATATTTCTCTCTCTTGTCCGTACTCCTTCCACCAGGTGTCATGTTGAATTGGGTTTGGGTTGCAGAACATAAACAAAGGGCCCATAACATAACCGGGTCTACTAGGCTGAGCTGAGGGTATCTGTGTGCCAGGCCAATGAAATACTCAGGGTAATGCCATCAGATACTATAGAGGAACAGAGTAGGGCTTGCATAACTGATTCAAATTAGAGTTCATCTAATGCAAGCCAGAATGACACTAGGATGATGTGTGTGTGTGTGTGCTAACCCCCGAACACTGTGCCTAAATATGGAGAGAACAAAAGTGGTTGTGTAATTCCACTTATATAACCAACGCATTGAAACCCTCACCAATATGGTTCTTGTTTGACAGTTGACTATGAGCGTGTTTGCGCAACAGACATTCACTTCAGAACTGACGCATACCCAAGGATGACAGATGACTAGTAATTCACACCGTGGTCATGTTCATTAAGAACCGAATGGATAAAAATGGACTGAAACACGGGGGAACGACCTGGATTTTTCCAATAAGAAATGCTATTTTTTGTTTAAAAAGTTCTGCTACATCTGCCCTAATGAACACTACCCCATGCACATTTCCACAAATAACCTCTCTTGTGAAAACACAGGAGATGTTAGATTATTGTGTATATATTTCAACAGTATTTACAAAACAGGGCCTGGGTCCAGGTTCTGAGTCATTGAACGGAGTAGGTGGTACATTTATTTGTCTTTTATGGCTGTGGTTATTACTGTGTTAGTGCATGTGATGCCCTTGGCTGGCAGGGAACAGGTACTGGGAGGGTGGAGGGCTCAAGCTGTGATAGAGGGTGACTCATCTTGGGCTCCAACTTACAGCACACACACACACACACACTACCGTTCAAAAGTTTGGGGTCATTTAGAAATGTCCTTGTTTTTGAAAGAAAAGCACATTTTTTGTCCATTAAAATAACATCAAACTGATCAGAAATACAGTGTAGACATTGTTAATGTTGTAAATGACTATTGTAGCTGGAAACAGCTGATTCTAATGGAATATCTACGTAGGCGTACAGAGGCCCATTATCAGCAACCATCACTCCTGTGTTCCAATGGCACGTTGTGTTAGTTAATCCAAGTTTATCATTTTAAAAGGCTAATTGATCATTAAAAAACCCTTTTGCAATTATGTTAGCACAGCTAAAAACTGTCGTGCTGAGTAAAGAAGCAATAAAACTGGCTTTATTTAGACTAGTTGAGTATCTGGAGCATCAGCATTTGTGGGTTTGATTCCAGGCTCAAAATGGACTGAAACAAATAACTTTTCTTTTGAAACTCATCGGTCTATTCTTGTTCTGAGAAATGAAGGCTTTTCCATTCGAGAAATTGCCAAGAAACTGAAGATCTCGTACAACGCTGTATACTACTCCCTTCAGAGAATAGCGCAAACTGTCTCTAACCAGAATAGAAAGAGGAGTGGGAGGCCCCGGTGCAAAACTGAGCAAGAGGACAAGTACATTAGTGTCTAGTTTGAGAAACAGTCCTCAACTGGCAGCTTCATTAAATAGTACCTGCAAAACACCAGTCTCAACATCAACAGTGAAGAGGCGACTCCGGGATGCTGGCCTTCCAGGCAGTTCCTCTGTCCAGTGTCTGTGTTCTTTTGCCCATCTTAATCTTTTCTTTTTATTGGCCAGTCTGAGATACAGCTTATTCTTTGCAACTCAGGCTAGAAGGCCTGCATCCCGGAGTCGCCTCTTCAGTACCCAATGGAATGACTGAGGAGCACATGTTTTACTGCTGCTCTCTGTTTATAGTAAAGGTCTCACACACACACACACACACACACACACACACACACACACACACACACACACACACACACACACACACACACACACACACACACACACACACACACACACACGCACACGCACACGCACACACACACACACACACACGTCGCTCAGACACAAACACACACTCACACACACACACACTAACCCCTAAACCTAACCCTTACTCTTATCATAACCCTAACTTTAACCCTAACCCCTAAACCTGACCCTTACTCTTATCATAACCCTAACTTCAACCCTAACCCCCCTGAACCTAACCCTTACTCTTAACATAACCCTAACCTGAGTATAGCCTGGAGAGCCTTCTAGCTACTTATGTAATATGATGAAAAACTCCCATTCACGCACTGAGGCAGCCCAGAGTGGACTGACACCGGAGTAACACTGAATGAACGACATGTGACAGATCACACAGCCAGGCTATAAAACACTATTGTACTGTAAGCAGAAGTGATCAACAACACATTGGCCATACTCGTAACCAAAGCAACCTATAACAGTCTGTCTCACCTACTCCCAATACAGTCTTGGTTTCACTCAGGCTATACTTGTGACTGTCTCTCCCCTTGCTCCACATGCAGTCCATATGCAACCCTTTCTCTCTCCAGACTTTGACTACTTTTTCCTCAACTACTCTCCCTCTCTCTTTCTCAGTCTCTTTCTTTCTCTGAGTGGATTGTATTGTGAGGCACAGGAGATTAAAGTCCTCCAGATTCCATGTGCTGCCAGCTAGGGGGTCTGAAAATATTGTCTCTCTTTTTCATTTCCCCTCCCTCACCTTATTTTATTTTCTCTCCCAAGATAGTCTTTCTCGATATGCAGCAGCAGCAACCTTGAGACTATTCAAACCCTCAAGGAAATGAAAAAAGAAAAGGCTTTGGAGAGAAATATGATATTTTGAAGTGTGAGGTGGAAAAGGGAAAAACAACAGAGGGCTTAGATCGAGAAGACAGGAGGGGGGAGGAACAGAGAGAGGGAGGGGGGAGGAACAGAGAGAGGGAGGGGGGAGGAACAGAGAGAGGGAGGGAGGAGGAACAGAGAGAGGGAGGGGGGAGGAACAGAGAGAGGGAAGAGGGAGACAGGAGGGGGGAGGAACAGAGAGAGGGAGGGGGGAGGAACAGAGAGAGGGAGGAGGGAGACAGGAGGGGGGAGGAACAGAGAGAGGGAGGGGGGAGGAACAGAGAGAGGGAGGGGGGAGGAACAGAGAGAGGGAGGGGGAGGAACAGAGAGAGGGAGGGGGGAGGAACAGAGAGAGGGAGGGGGGAGGAACAGAGAGAGGGAGGAGGGAGACAGGAGGGGGGAGGAACAGAGAGAGGGAGGAGGGAGGAACAGAGAGAGGGAGGGGGGAGGAACAGAGAGAGGGAGGAGGGAGACAGGAGGGGGGAGGAACAGAGAGAGGGAGGGGGGAGGAACAGAGAGAGGGAGGGGGGAGGAACAGAGAGAGGGAGGGGGGAGGAACAGAGAGAGGGAGGAGGGAGACAGGAGGGGGGAGGAACAGAGAGAGGGAGGGGGGAGGAACAGAGAGAGGGATGGAGGGAGACAGGAGGGGGGAGGAACAGAGAGAGGGATGGAGGGAGACAGGAGGGGAGAGGAACAGAGAGAGGGATGGAGGGAGACAGGAGGGGGGAGGAACAGAGAGAGGGAGGAGGGAGACAGGAGGGGGGAGGAACAGAGAGAGGGAGGGGGGAGGAACAGAGAGAGGGATGGAGGGAGACAGGAGGGGGGAGGAACAGAGAGAGGGAGGGGGGAGGAACAGAGAGAGGGAGGGGGGAGGAACAGAGAGAGGGAGGGGGGAGGAACAGAGAGAGGGAGGAGGGAGACAGGAGGGGGGAGGAACAGAGAGAGGGAGGGGGGAGGAACAGAGAGAGGGATGGAGGGAGACAGGAGGGGGGAGGAACAGAGAGAGGGATGGAGGGAGACAGGAGGGGAGAGGAACAGAGAGAGGGATGGAGGGAGACAGGAGGGGGGAGGAACAGAGAGAGGGATGGAGGGAGACAGGAGGGGGGAGGCACAGAGAGAGGGAGGGGGGAGGAACAGAGAGAGGGATGGAGGGAGACAGGAGGGGGGAGGAACAGAGAGAGGGATGGAGGGAGACAGGAGGGGAGAGGAACAGAGAGAGGGATGGAGGGAGACAGGAGGGGGGAGGAACAGAGAGAGGCATGGAGGGAGACAGGAGGGGGGAGGAACAGAGAGAGGGATGGAGGGAGACAGGAGGGGGGAGGAACAGAGAGAGGGATGGAGGGAGACAGGAGGGGGGAGGAACAGAGAGAGGGAAGGAATGAGACGAGAGCTGAGAGATTGAGAGAGGAGGAAATACATAGAGAGAGGGATGGAGGGAGACAGGAGGGGGGAGGAACAGAGAGAGGGATGGAGGGAGACAGGAGGGGGGAGGAACAGAGAGAGGGATGGAGGGAGACAGGAGGGGGGAGGAACAGAGAGAGGGAAGGAATGAGACGAGAGCTGAAACAGATTGAGAGAGGAGGAAATACATAGAGAGAGGGATGGAGGGAGACAGGAGGGGGGAGGAACAGAGAGAGGGATGGAGGGAGACAGGAGGGGGGAGGAACAGAGAGAGGGATGGAGGGAGACAGGAGGGGGGAGGAACAGAGAGAGGGAAGGAATCAGACGAGAGCTGAGAGATTGAGAGAGGAGGAAATACATAGAGAGAGGGATGGAGGGAGACAGGAGGGGGGAGGAACAGAGAGAGGGATGGAGGGAGACAGGAGGGGGTAGGAACAGAGAGAGGGATGGAGGGAGACAGGAGGGGGGAGGAACAGAGAGAGGGAAGGAATGAGATGAGAGCTGAGACAGATTGAGAGAGGAGGAAATACATAGAGAGAGGGATGGAGGGAGACAGGAGGGGGGAGGAACAGAGAGAGGGATGGAGGGAGACAGGAGGGGGGAGGAACAGAGAGAGGGATGGAGGGAGACAGGAGGGGGGAGGAACAGAGAGAGGGAAGGAATGAGACGAGAGCTGAGAGATTGAGAGAGGAGGAAATACATAGAGAGAGGGATGGAGGGAGACAGGAGGGGGGAGGAACAGAGAGAGGGATGGAGGGAGACAGGAGGGGGGAGGAACAGAGAGAGGGATGGAGGGAGACAGGAGGGGGGAGGAACAGAGAGAGGGAAGGAATGAGATGAGAGCTGAGACAGATTGAGAGAGGAGGAAATACATAGAGAGAGGGATGGAGGGAGACAGGAGGGTGGAGGAACAGAGAGAGGGATGGAGGGAGACAGGAGGGGGGAGGAACAGAGAGAGGGATGGAGGGAGACAGGAGGGGAGAGGAACAGAGAGAGGGATGGAGGGAGACAGGAGGGGGGAGGAACAGAGAGAGGGATGGAGGGAGACAGGAGGGGAGAGGAACAGAGAGAGGGATGGAGGGAGACAGGAGGGGAGAGGAACAGAGAGAGGGATGGAGGGAGACAGGAGGGGAGAGGAACAGAGAGAGGGATGGAGGGAGACAGGAGGGGAGAGGAACAGAGAGAGGGATGGAGGGAGACAGGAGGGGGGAGGAACAGAGAGAGGGATGGAGGGAGACAGGAGGGGAGAGGAACAGAGAGAGGGATGGAGGGAGACAGGAGGGGAGAGGAACAGAGAGAGGGATGGAGGGAGACAGGAGGGGGGAGGAACAGAGAGAGGGATGGAGGGAGACAGGAGGGGAGAGGAACAGAGAGAGGGATGGAGGGAGACAGGAGGGGAGAGGAACAGAGAGAGGGATGGAGGGGGACAGGAGGGGGGAGGAACAGAGAGAGGGAAGGAATGAGATGAGAGCTGAGACAGATTGAGAGAGGAGGAAATACATAGAGAGAGGGATGGAGGGAGACAGGAGGGGGGAGGAACAGAGAGAGGGATGGAGGGAGACAGGAGGGGGGAGGAACAGAGAGAGGGATGGAGGGAGACAGGAGGGGGGAGGAACAGAGAGAGGGATGGAGGGAGACAGGAGGGGGGAGGAACAGAGAGAGGGAAGGAATGAGATGAGAGCTGAAACAGATTGAGAGAGGAGGAAATACATAGAGAGAGCGATGGAGGGAGACAGGAGGGGGGAGGAACAGAGAGAGGGATGGAGGGAGACAGGAGGGGGGAGGAACAGAGAGAGGGATGGAGGGAGACAGGAGGGGGGAGGAACAGAGAGAGGGAAGGAATGAGACGAGTGCTGAGAGATTGAGACAGGAGGAAATACGTAGAGAGAGGGATGGAGGGAGACAGGAGGGGGGAGGAACAGAGAGAGGGATGGAGGGAGACAGGAGGGGGTAGGAACAGAGAGAGGGATGGAGGGAGACAGGAGGGGGGAGGAACAGAGAGAGGGAAGGAATGAGATGAGAGCTGAGACAGATTGAGAGAGGAGGAAATACATAGAGAGAGGGATGGAGGGAGACAGGAGGGGGGAGGAACAGAGAGAGGGATGGAGGGAGACAGGAGGGGGAGGAACAGAGAGAGGGATGGAGGGAGACAGGAGGGGGGAGGAACAGAGAGAGGGATGGAGGGAGACAGGAGGGGGGAGGAACAGAGAGAGGGATGGAGGGAGACAGGAGGGGGGAGGAACAAGAGAGGGATGGAGGGAGACAGGAGGGGAGAGGAACAGAGAGAGGGATGGAGGGAGACAGGAGGGGAGAGGAACAGAGAGAGGGATGGAGGGAGACAGGAGGGGGGAGGAACAGAGAGAGGGATGGAGGGAGACAGGAGGGGAGAGGAACAGAGAGAGGGATGGAGGGAGACAGGAGGGGAGAGGAACAGAGAGAGGGATGGAGGGAGACAGGAGGGGGGAGGAACAGAGAGAGGGAAGGAATGAGACGAGAGCTGAGAGATTGAGAGAGGAGGAAATACATAGAGAGAGGGATGGAGGGAGACAGGAGGGGGGAGGAACAGAGAGAGGGATGGAGGGAGACAGGAGGGGGGAGGAACAGAGAGAGGGATGGAGGGAGACAGGAGGGGGGAGGAACAGAGAGAGGGATGAGGGAGACAGGAGGGGGGAGGAACAGAGAGAGGGATGGAGGGAGACAGGAGGGGGGAGGAACAGAGAGAGGGATGGAGGGAGACAGGAGGGGAGAGGAACAGAGAGAGGGATGGAGGGAGACAGGAGGGGAGAGGAACAGAGAGAGGGATGGAGGGAGACAGGAGGGATGGAGGGAGACAGGAGGGGAGAGGAACAGAGAGAGGGATGGAGGGAGACAGGAGGGGAGAGGAACAGAGAGAGGGATGGAGGGAGACAGGAGGGGGGAGGAACAGAGAGAGGGATGGAGGGAGACAGGAGGGGGGAGGAACAGAGAGAGGGATGGAGGGAGACAGGAGGGGAGAGGAACAGAGAGAGGGATGGAGGGAGACAGGAGGGGAGAGGAACAGAGAGAGGGATGGAGGGAGACGAGTGGGTGGGGGAACAGAGAGAGGGATGGAGGGAGACGAGTGGGTGGGGGAACAGAGAGAGGGATGGAGGGAGACAGGAGGGGGGAGGAACAGAGAGAGGGATGGAGGGAGACAGGAGGGGAGAGGAACAGAGAGAGGGATGGAGGGAGACAGGAGGGGGGAGGAACAGAGAGAGGGATGGAGGGAGACAGGAGGGGGCAGTTCTTTACAAGAGGGAGCGGAGAACCAATAGGTCTTTGTGTGGAGTGTTGAGAGAATGGAGTTGAGCCGGGAATTAGGGAGCGTTTAACCGTGTACACTGACTACATTCCTGCAATGAGATTACGAGACACTTTAAATGTATTCTCTCTCTCTCTCTCTCTCTCTCTCTCTCTCTCTCTCTCTCTCTCTCTCTCTCTCTCTCTCTCTCAAAAAACATTTGAGCACAAAGATTGCATTGCTACTGCAGTACATGTAGCACTAAGTTGATGAACCTATAAACTAGTAGTAGGAGAGGTGAAGGATACTAGACAGAGAGACTGACTAGTTATGAACCAACTCTCTCTGAACCTCCTCTCTATCTAGCAAACACACACTATACACAACTTGTGGTCTGAATTTGGGATCTACAAAGCATGTATACAAATCTCTTCTTATTATCCATAATCCTCGTGGAGAGGCCTCACTGGCAACCAACTTCCTGACAGCCATCTCTGGGTTACTTTAGGAAGGCAGATGGGCATGGATGGGGAGAGGGGCCATTCATCAAAAATAAACAGGACACTGCTTATGGGACTGGGGAACACAGGTGCTCGTCTGGCCACTTGGGTGGGTGGCAGGCTGGTCTCTGCTCAGTACACAGCAGGGTTTGACTGAGATGTGTCTTACAGCCAGGCTGGCTGGTCTCTGCTCAGTACACAGCAGGGTTTGACTGAGATGTGTCTTACGGCCAGGCAGGCTGGTCTCTGCTCGGTACACAGCAGGGTTTGACTGAGATGTGTCTTACAGCCAGGCAGGCTGGTCTCTGCTCAGTACACAGCAGGGTTTGACTGAGATGTGTCTTACGGCCAGGCAGGCTGGTCTCTGCTCAGTACACAGCAGGGTTTGACTGAGATGTGTCTTACAGCCAGGCAGGCTGGTCTCTGCTCAGTACACAGCAGGGTTTGACTGAGATGTGTCTTACAGCCAGGCAGGCTGGTCTCTGCTCGGTACACAGCAGGGTTTGACTGAGATGTGTCTTACAGCCAGGAAGGCTGGTCTCTGCTCAGTACACAGCAGGGTTTGACTGAGATGTGTCTTACAGCCAGGCAGGCTGGTCTCTGCTCGGTACACAGCAGGGTTTGACTGAGATGTGTCTTACAGCCAGGCAGGCTGGTCTCTGCTAGGTACACAGCAGGGTTTGACTGAGATGTGTCTTACAGCCAGGCAGCCTGGTCTCTGCTCGGTACACAGCAGGGTTTGACTGAGATGTGTCTTACAGCCAGGCAGGCTGGTCTCTGCTCAGTACACAGCAGGGTTTGACTGAGATGTGTCTTACAGCCAGGCAGGCTGGTCTCTGCTCGGTACACAGCAGGGTTTGACTGAGATATGTCTTACAGTCAGGCAGCCTGGTCTCTGCTCGGTACACAGCAGGGTTTGACTGAGATGTGTCTTACAGCCAGGCAGGCTGGTCTCTGCTCGGTACACAGCAGGGTTTGACTGAGATGTGTCTTACAGCCAGGCAGCCTGGTCTCTGCTAGGTACACAGCAGGGTTTGACTGAGATGTGTCTTACGGCCAGGCAGCCTGGTCTCTGCTCGGTACACAGCAGGGTTTGACTGAGATGTGTCTTACAGCCAGGCAGCCTGGTCTCTGCTCGGTACACAGCAGGGTTTGACTGAGATGTGTCTTACGGCCAGGCAGCCTGGTCTCTGCTCGGTACACAGCAGGGTTTGACTGAGATGTGTCTTACGGCCAGGCAGGCTGGTCTCTGCTCAGTACACAGCAGGGTTTGACTGAGATGTGTCTTACAGCCAGGCTGGCTGGTCTCTGCTCGGTACACAGCAGGGTGTGACTGAGATGTGTCTTACGGCCAGGCTGGCTGGTCTCTGCTCGGTACACAGCAGGGTTTGAATGAGATGTGTCTTACGGCCAGGCAGCCTGGTCTCTGCTAGGTACACAGCAGGGTTTGACTGAGATGTGTCTTACAGCCAGGCAGGCTGGTCTCTGCTCGGTACACAGCAGGGTTTGACTGAGATGTGTCTTACGGCCAGGCAGGCTGGTCTCTGCTCGGTACACAGCAGGGTTTGATTGAGATGTGTCTTACGGCCAGGCAGGCTGGTCTCTGCTCGGTACACAGCAGGGTTTGATTGAGATGTGTCTTACGGCCAGGCAGGCTGGTCTCTGCTCGGTACACAGCAGGGTTTGACTGAGATGTGTCTTACAGCCAGGCTGGCTGGTCTCTGCTCGGTACACAGCAGGGTTTGACTGAGATGTGTCTTACAGCCAGGCTGGCTGGTCTCTGCTCAGTACACAGCAGGGTTTGACTGAGATGTGTCTTACAGCCAGGCAGCCTGGTCTCTGCTCGGTACACAGCAGGGTTTGACTGAGATGTGTCTTACAGCCAGGCAGCCTGGTCTCTGCTCGGTACACAGCAGGGTTTGACTGAGATGTGTCTTACAGCCAGGCAGGCTGGTCTCTGCTAGGTACACAGCAGGGTTTGACTGAGATGTGTCTTACAGCCAGGCTGGCTGGTCTCTGCTCAGTACACAGCAGGGTTTGACTGAGATGTGTCTTACAGCCAGGCTGGCTGGTCTCTGCTCGGTACACAGCAGGGTTTGACTGAGATGTGTCTTACAGCCAGGCAGGCTGGTCTCTGCTAGGTACACAGCAGGGTTTGACTGAGATGTGTCTTACAGCCAGGCTGGCTGGCCTCTGCTCGGTACACAGCAGGGTTTGACTGAGATGTGTCTTACAGCCAGGCAGGCTGGTCTCTGCTAGGTACACAGCAGGGTTTGACTGAGATGTGTCTTACAGCCAGGCAGGCTGGTCTCTGCTAGGTACACAGCAGGGTTTGACTGAGATGTGTCTTACAGCCAGGCAGGCTGGTCTCTGCTCGGTACACAGCAGGGTTTGACTGAGATGTGTCTTACAGCCAGGCAGGCTGGTCTCTGCTCGGTACACAGCAGGGTTTGACTGAGATGTGTCTTACGGCCAGGCAGCCTGGTCTCTGCTCGGTACACAGCAGGGTTTGACTGAGATGTGTCTTACAGCCAGGCTGGCTGGTCTCTGCTCGGTACACAGCAGGGTGTGACTGAGATGTGTCTTCCGGCCAGGCTGGCTGGTCTCTGCTCGGTACACAGCAGGGTTTGACTGAGATGTGTCTTACGGCCAGGCAGCCTGGTCTCTGCTAGGTACACAGCAGGGTTTGACTGAGATGTGTCTTACAGCCAGGCAGGCTGGTCTCTGCTCGGTACACAGCAGGGTTTGACTGAGATGTGTCTTACGGCCAGGCAGGCTGGTCTCTGCTCGGTACACAGCAGGGTTTGATTGAGATGTGTCTTACAGCCAGGCAGGCTGGTCTCTGCTCGGTACACAGCAGGGTTTGACTGAGATGTGTCTTACAGCCAGGCTGGCTGGTCTCTGCTCGGTACACAGCAGGGTTTGACTGAGATGTGTCTTACAGCCAGGCTGGCTGGTCTCTGCTCAGTACACAGCAGGGTTTGACTGAGATGTGTCTTACAGCCAGGCAGCCTGGTCTCTGCTCGGTACACAGCAGGGTTTGACTGAGATGTGTCTTACAGCCAGGCAGCCTGGTCTCTGCTCGGTACACAGCAGGGTTTGACTGAGATGTGTCTTACAGCCAGGCTGGCTGGTCTCTGCTCAGTACACAGCAGGGTTTGACTGAGATGTGTCTTACAGCCAGGCTGGCTGGTCTCTGCTCGGTACACAGCAGGGTTTGACTGAGAAGTGTCTTACAGCCAGGCAGGCTGGTCTCTGCTAGGTACACAGCAGGGTTTGACTGAGATGTGTCTTACAGCCAGGCTGGCTGGCCTCTGCTCGGTACACAGCAGGGTTTGACTGAGATGTGTCTTACAGCCAGGCAGGCTGGTCTCTGCTAGGTACACAGCAGGGTTTGACTGAGATGTGTCTTACAGCCAGGCAGGCTGGTCTCTGCTAGGTACACAGCAGGGTTTGACTGAGATGTGTCTTACAGCCAGGCAGGCTGGTCTCTGCTCGGTACACAGCAGGGTTTGACTGAGATGTGTCTTACAGCCAGGCAGGCTGGTCTCTGCTCGGTACACAGCAGGGTTTGACTGAGATGTGTCTTACAGCCAGGCAGCCTGGTCTCTGCTCGGTACACAGCAGGGTTTGACTGAGATGTGTCTTACAGCCAGGCTGGCTGGTCTCTGCTCAGTACACAGCAGGGTTTGACTGAGATGTGTCTTACAGCCAGGCTGGCTGGTCTCTGCTCGGTACACAGCAGGGTTTGACTGAGATGTGTCTTACAGCCAGGCTGGCTGGTCTCTGCTCGGTACACAGCAGGGTTTGACTGAGATGTGTCTTACAGCCAGGCAGGCTGGTCTCTGCTCGGTACACAGCGGGGTTTGACTGAGATGTGTCTTACGGCCAGGCAGGCTGGTCTCTGCTCGGTACACAGCAGGGTTTGACTGAGATGTGTCTTACGGCCAGGCAGGCTGGTCTCTGCTCGGTACACAGCAGGGTTTGACTGAGATGTGTCTTACAGCCAGGCAGGCTGGTCTCTGCTCGGTACACAGCAGGGTTTGACTGAGATGTGTCTTACAGCCAGGCAGCCTGGTCTCTGCTCGGTACACAGCAGGGTTTGACTGAGATGTGTCTTACAGCCAGGCTGGCTGGTCTCTGCTCAGTACACAGCAGGGTTTGACTGAGATGTGTCTTACAGCCAGGCTGGCTGGTCTCTGCTCGGTACACAGCAGGGTTTGACTGAGATGTGTCTTACAGACAGGCAGGCTGGTCTCTGCTAGGTACACAGCAGGGTTTGACTGAGATGTGTCTTACAGCCAGGCTGGCTGGCCTCTGCTCGGTACACAGCAGGGTTTGACTGAGATGTGTCTTACAGCCAGGCAGGCTGGTCTCTGCTAGGTACACAGCAGGGTTTGACTGAGATGTGTCTTACAGCCAGGCAGGCTGGTCTCTGCTCGGTACACAGCAGGGTTTGACTGAGATGTGTCTTACAGCCAGGCAGGCTGGTCTCTGCTCGGTACACAGCAGGGTTTGACTGAGATGTGTCTTACAGCCAGGCAGCCTGGTCTCTGCTCGGTATACAGCAGGGTTTGACTGAGATGTGTCTTACAGCCAGGCAGGCTGGTCTCTGCTCAGTACACAGCAGGGTTTGACTGAGATGTGTCTTACAGCCAGGCAGGCTGGTCTCTGCTAGGTACACAGCAGGGTTTGACTGAGATGTGTCTTACAGCCAGGCTGGCTGGTCTCTGCTCAGTACACAGCAGGGTTTGACTGAGATGTGTCTTACAGCCAGGCTGGCTGGTCTCTGCTCGGTACACAGCAGGGTTTGACTGAGATGTGTCTTACAGCCAGGCTGGCTGGTCTCTGCTCGGTACACAGCAGGGTTTGACTGAGATGTGTCTTACAGCCAGGCAGGCTGGTCTCTGCTCGGTACACAGCAGGGTTTGACTGAGATGTGTCTTACGGCCAGGCAGGCTGGTCTCTGCTCGGTACACAGCAGGGTTTGACTGAGATGTGTCTTACGGCCAGGCAGGCTGGTCTCTGCTCAGTACACAGCAGGGTTTGACTGAGATGTGTCTTACGGCCAGGCAGGCTGGTCTCTGCTCGGTACACAGCAGGGTTTGACTGAGATGTGTCTTACAGCCAGGCTGGCTGGTCTCTGCTCGGTACACAGCAGGGTTTGACTGAGATGTGTCTTACAGCCAGGCAGGCTGGTCTCTGCTCGGTACACAGCAGGGTTTGACTGAGATGTGACTTACGGCCAGGCAGGCTGGTCTCTGCTCGGTACACAGCAGGGTTTGACTGAGATGTGTCTTACGGCCAGGCAGGCTGGTCTCTGCTCGGTACACAGCAGGGTTTGACTGAGATGTGTCTTACAGCCAGGCAGGCTGGTCTCTGCTCGGTACACAGCAGGGTTTGACTGAGATGTGTCTTACGGCCAGGCAGGCTGGTCTCTGCTCAGTACACAGCAGGGTTTGACTGAGATGTGTCTTACGGCCAGGCAGGCTGGTCTCTGCTCAGTACACAGCAGGGTTTGACTGAGATGTGTCTTACAGCCAGGAAGGCTGGTCTCTGCTCAGTACACAGCAGGGTTTGACTGAGATGTGTCTTACAGCCAGGCAGCCTGGTCTCTGCTCGGTACACAGCAGGGTTTGACTGAGATGTGTCTTACAGCCAGGCAGGCTGGTCTCTGCTCGGTACACAGCAGGGTTTGACTGAGATGTGTCTTACTGCCAGGCAGCCTGGTCTCTGCTCGGTACACAGCAGGGTTTGACTGAGATGTGTCTTACAGCCAGGCAGGCTGGTCTCTGCTCGGTACACAGCAGGGTTTGACTGAGATGTGTCTTACGGCCAGGCAGGCTGGTCTCTGCTCAGTACACAGCAGGGTTTGACTGAGATGTGTCTTACGGCCAGGCAGGCTGGTCTCTGCTCGGTACACAGCAGGGTTTGACTGAGATGTGTCTTACTGCCAGGCAGCCTGGTCTCTGCTCGGTACACAGCAGGGTTTGACTGAGATGTGTCTTACAGCCAGGCAGGCTGGTCTCTGCTCGGTACACAGCAGGGTTTGACTGAGATGTGTCTTACAGCCAGGCAGGCTGGTCTCTGCTCAGTACACAGCAGGGTTTGACTGAGATGTGTCTTACAGCCAGGCTGGCTGAATCTCATTCAACTATTTTATATTAACCACTTCAGCGAATTATAGTGATTCAACTTATCACAGGCTTGATAATCAGTTGATAAGTTGTTATTGAATCAGGTGAGCTAGCTCTGTAACGGTTCTAGTACATGGAACGTCTGGCGGTCCCCGAGGAGAGGTTAGAGAACCATCGATCAAGGGCACCCAGCAAGTCTCCCCATTCCAGAACTAAATGTAATAAACAAATTAAGGGGTAACAACATGAGTACACCGAGAGAAGCAGAACCGAATCTGTAGGAGGAAGTGAAGATGTTTTCATTTCAGAGAGTGATTCATGTTTAAATACTGGTTTCATTTCTCTTCTGTTTATAAATGTCTTGTGTTAATACCACTGTCCTCAGCATTCTCCTTCATCCGTAGCTCCATGTGTTGCCAACTCCGATGGGTTTGGTAGTAACAACGACCATATAGGAGTTGGCTATATTACACAAACACATCTGGGACCTGGTTACTATTTAATTGGTAATGTCACGAAAACCCCTTATTATTGAGTTCCACAGTCAATTGGGATAATGAGTGTGAAGTGTAGAATGTGACAGAGATAAGGTGCAATGGCTGACCACAACCCATCCTTTGTGACTCTCCTGTCCCTGGGTTCAAACATGATGGTGGAAAAGACACAGAGAGAGAGACAGCCGAGTAACCGACAGCCCTACCGCTCCCGGGGGGGATGACAATAATATATGGGCCAACCCACCCTGGCATTCCCAGCCCAACGCCTTCCCTTCCATCTAGTACCCATCTCTGGACAACTACACAGTCACCAGACAGCTGTTCAGCATAAAGAGAGAGACCGTTTGGTCGGTGAGAGAGGAGAAGGTCAGTCTTAAGTCGAACAGCCACAGACCGAACAGGGGGATCCTTCTTTGCCTTCACTCTGCTCCTGCACCTATTCCAGTGTTAACTCTGGTTCTCAGACACACATGGAGTCACGGCCAAACACTTCTGCTACAGGCTAGCAAGGACAGGACACCCAATAGGGAACTGGAATATGGATGCTTAGGGGTCAAAGCAACTCAGGTGGCCTCAGAGCCAAACCGTGATCAATCGCTTAGAATGACATGCAGTATTGAGAAACAGAGAGGACGTGCAGTATTAGAAACAGAGAGGACATGCAGTATTAGAAACAGAGAGGACATGCAGTATTAGAAACAGAGAGGACATGCAGTATTAGAAACAGAGAGGACATGCAGTATTAGAAACAGAGAGGACATGCAGTATTAGAAACAGAGAGGACATGCAGTATTAGAAACAGAGAGGACGTGCAGTATTAGAAACAGAGAAACAGAGAGGACATGCAGTATTAGAAACAGAGAGGACATGCAGTATTAGAAACAGAGAGGACGTGCAGTATTAGAAACAGAGAGGACATGCAGTATTAGAAACAGAGAGGACATGCAGTATTAGAAACAGAGAGGACATGCAGTATTAGAAACAGAGAGGACATGCAGTATTAGAAACAGAGAGGACATGCAGTATTAGAAACATAGAGGACATGCAGTATTAGAAACAGAGAGGACATGCAGTATTAGAAACAGAGAGGACGTGCAGTATTAGAAACAGAGAGGACATGCAGTATTAGAAACAGAGAAACAGAGAGGACGTGCAGTATTAGAAACAGAGAAACAGAGAGGACATGCAGTATTAGAAACAGAGAGGACGTGCAGTATTAGAAACAGAGAGGACATGCAGTATTAGAAACAGAGAAACAGAGAGGACATGCAGTATTAGAAACAGAGAAACAGAGAGGACATGCAGTATTAGAAACAGAGAAACAGAGAGGACATGCAGTATTAGAAACAGAGAGGACGTGCAGTATTAGAAACAGAGAGGACATGCAGTATTAGAAACAGAGAAACAGAGAGGACGTGCAGTATTAGAAACAGAGAGGACATGCAGTATTAGAAACAGAGAGGACGTGCAGTATTAGAAACAGAGAGGACATGCAGTATTAGAAACAGAGAGGACATGCAGTATTAGAAACAGAGAGGACATGCAGTATTAGAAACATAGAGGACATGCAGTATTAGAAACAGAGAGGACGTGCAGTATTAGAAACAGAGAGGACATGCAGTATTAGAAACATAGAGGACATGCAGTATTAGAAACAGAGAGGACATGCAGTATTAGAAACATAGAGGACATGCAGTATTAGAAACAGAGAGGACGTGCAGTATTAGAAACAGAGAGGACATGCAGTATTAGAAACAGAGAGGACGTGCAGTATTAGAAACAGAGAGGACATGCAGTATTAGAAACATAGAGGACATGCAGTATTAGAAACAGAGAGGACGTGCAGTATTAGAAACAGAGAGGACATGCAGTATTAGAAACAGAGAGGACGTGCAGTATTAGAAACAGAGAGGACATGCAGTATTAGAAACATAGAGGACATGCAGTATTAGAAACAGAGAGGACATGCAGTATTAGAAACAGAGAGGACATGCAGTATTAGAAACAGAGAAACAGAGAGGACATGCAGTATTAGAAACAGAGAGGACATGCAGTATTAGAAACAGAGAGGACATGCAGTATTAGAAACATAGAGGACATGCAGTATTAGAAACAGAGAGGACATGCAGTATTAGAAACAGAGAGGACATGCAGTATTAGAAACAGAGAGGACATGCAGTATTAGAAACAGAGAGGACATGCAGTATTAGAAACAGAGAGGACATGCAGTATTAGAAACAGAGAGGACATGCAGTATTAGAAACAGAGAAACAGAGAGGACATGCAGTATTAGAAACAGAGAAACAGAGAGGACATGCAGTATTAGAAACAGAGAAACAGAGAGGACATGCAGTATTAGAAACAGAGAGGACATGCAGTATTAGAAACAGAGAGGACGTGCAGTATTAGAAACAGAGAGGACATGCAGTATTAGAAACAGAGAAACAGAGAGGACATGCAGTATTAGAAACAGAGAGGACATGCAGTATTAGAAACAGAGAGGACATGCAGTATTAGAAACAGAGAGGACATGCAGTATTAGAAACAGAGAGGACATGCAGTATTAGAAACAGAGAGGACATGCAGTATTGAGAAACAGAGAGGACATGCAGTATTAGAAACAGAGAGGACATGCAGTATTAGAAACAGAGAGGACATGCAGTATTAGAAACAGAGAGGACATGCAGTATTAGAAACAGAGAGGACATGCAGTATTAGAAACAGAGAGGACATGCAGTATTAGAAACAAAGAGGACATGCAGTATTAGAAACAGAGAAACAGAGAGGACGTGCAGTATTAGAAACAGAGAGGACATGCAGTATTAGAAACAGAGAAACAGAGAGGACGTGCAGTATTAGAAACAAAGAGGACATGCAGTATTAGAAACAGAGAAACAGAGAGGACGTGCAGTATTAGAAACAGAGAGGACATGCAGTATTAGAAACAGAGAGGACATGCAGTATTAGAAACAGAGAGGACATGCAGTATTAGAAACAGAGAAACAGAGAGGACGTGCAGTATTAGAAACAGAGAGGACATGCAGTATTAGAAACAGAGAGGACATGCAGTATTAGAAACAGAGAGGACGTGCAGTATTAGAAACAGAGAGGACATGCAGTATTAGAAACAGAGAGGACGTGCAGTATTAGAAACAGAGAGGACATGCAGTATTAGAAACAGAGAGGACATGCAGTATTAGAAACAGAGAGGACATGCAGTATTAGAAACAGAGAGGACATGCAGTATTAGAAACAGAGAGGACATGCAGTATTAGAAACAGAGAGGACATGCAGTATTAGAAACATAGAGGACATGCAGTATTGAGAAACAGAGAGGACATGCAGTATTAGAAACAGAGAGGACATGCAGTATTAGAAACAGAGAGGACATGCAGTATTAGAAACAGAGAGGACATGCAGTATTAGAAACATAGAGGACATGCAGTATTAGAAACAGAGAGGACATGCAGTATTAGAAACAGAGAGGACATGCAGTATTAGAAACAGAGAGGACATGCAGTATTAGAAACAGAGAGGACATGCAGTATTGAGAAACAGAGAGGACATGCAGTATTGAGAAACAGAGAGGACATGCAGTATTGAGAAACAGAGAGGACATGCAGTATTAGAAACAGAGAGGACATGCAGTATTAGAAACAGAGAGGACATGCAGTATTAGAAACATAGAGGACATGCAGTATTGAGAAACAGAGAGGACATGCAGTATTAGAAACAGAGAGGACATGCAGTATTAGAAACAGAGAGGACATGCAGTATTAGAAACATAGAGGACATGCAGTATTAGAAACAGAGAGGACATGCAGTATTAGAAACAGAGAAACAGAGAGGACATGCAGTATTAGAAACAGAGAGGACATGCAGTATTAGAAACAGAGAAACAGAGAGGACATGCAGTATTAGAAACAGAGAGGACATGCAGTATTAGAAACAGAGAAACAGAGAGGACATGCAGTATTAGAAACAGAGAGGACATGCAGTATTAGAAACAGAGAGGACATGCAGTATTAGAAACAGAGAGGACATGCAGTATTAGAAACAGAGAAACAGAGAGGACATGCAGTATTAGAAACAGAGAGGACATGCAGTATTAGAAACAGAGAAACAGAGAGGACATGCAGTATTAGAAACAGAGAGGACATGCAGTATTAGAAACAGAGAGGACATGCAGTATTAGAAACAGAGAGGACATGCAGTATTAGAAACAGAGAAACAGAGAGGACGTGCAGTATTAGAAACAAAGAGGACATGCAGTATTAGAAACAGAGAAACAGAGAGGACGTGCAGTATTAGAAACAGAGAGGACATGCAGTATTAGAAACAGAGAGGACATGCAGTATTAGAAACAGAGAGGACATGCAGTATTAGAAACAGAGAAACAGAGAGGACGTGCAGTATTAGAAACAGAGAGGACATGCAGTATTAGAAACAGAGAGGACATGCAGTATTAGAAACAGAGAGGACATGCAGTATTAGAAACAGAGAGGACATGCAGTATTAGAAACAGAGAGGACATGCAGTATTAGAAACAGAGAGGACGTGCAGTATTAGAAACAGAGAGGACATGCAGTATTAGAAACAGAGAGGACGTGCAGTATTAGAAACAGAGAGGACATGCAGTATTAGAAACAGAGAGGACATGCAGTATTAGAAACAGAGAGGACATGCAGTATTAGAAACAGAGAGGACGTGCAGTATTAGAAACAGAGAGGACATGCAGTATTAGAAACAGAGAGGACATGCAGTATTGAGAAACAGAGAGGACATGCAGTATTAGAAACAGAGAGGACGTGCAGTATTAGAAACAGAGAGGACATGCAGTATTAGAAACAGAGAGGACATGCAGTATTAGAAACTGAGAGGACATGCAGTATTAGAAACAGAGAGGACGTGCAGTATTAGAAACAGAGAGGACATGCAGTATTAGAAACAGAGAGGACATGCAGTATTAGAAACAGAGAGGACATGCAGTATTAGAAACAGAGAGGACATGCAGTATTAGAAACAGAGAGGACGTGCAGTATTAGAAACAGAGAGGACATGCAGTATTAGAAACAGAGAGGACATGCAGTATTAGAAACTGAGAGGACATGCAGTATTAGAAACAGAGAGGACGTGCAGTATTAGAAACAGAGAGGACATGCAGTATTAGAAACAGAGAGGACATGCAGTATTAGAAACAGAGAGGACATGCAGTATTAGAAACAGAGAGGACATGCAGTATTAGAAACTGAGAGGACATGCAGTATTAGAAACAGAGAGGACGTGCAGTATTAGAAACAGAGAGGACATGCAGTATTAGAAACTGAGAGGACATGCAGTATTAGAAACAGAGAGGACGTGCAGTATTGAGAAACAGAGAGGACATGCAGTATTAGAAACAGAGAGGACATGCAGTATTAGAAACATAGAGGACATGCAGTATTGAGAAACATAGAGGACATGCAGTATTGAGAAACATAGAGGACATGCAGTATTAGAAACAGAGAGGACATGCAGTATTAGAAACAGAGAAACAGAGAGGACATGCAGTATTAGAAACAGAGAGGACATGCAGTATTAGAAACAGAGAAACAGAGAGGACATGCAGTATTAGAAACAGAGAGGACATGCAGTATTAGAAACAGAGAGGACATGCAGTATTAGAAACAGAGAGGACATGCAGTATTAGAAACAGAGAGGACATGCAGTATTAGAAACAGAGAGGACATGCAGTATTAGAAACAGAGAGGACATGCAGTATTAGAAACAGAGAGGACATGCAGTATTAGAAACAGAGAGGACATGCAGTATTAGAAACAGAGAGGACATGCAGTATTAGAAACAGAGAGGACATGCAGTATTAGAAACAGAGAGGACATGCAGTATTAGAAACAGAGAGGACATGCAGTATTAGAAACAGAGAGGACATGCAGTATTAGAAACAGAGAAACAGAGAGGACATGCAGTATTAGAAACAGAGAGGACATGCAGTATTGAGAAACAGAGAGGACATGCAGTATTAGAAACAGAGAGGACATGCAGTATTAGAAACAGAGAGGACATGCAGTATTAGAAACAGAGAGGACATGCAGTATTGAGAAACAGAGAGGACATGCAGTATTGAGAAACAGAGAGGACATGCAGTATTAGAAACATAGAGGACATGCAGTATTGAGAAACATAGAGGACATGCAGTATTGAGAAACATAGAGGACATGCAGTATTAGAAACAGAGAGGACATGCAGTATTAGAAACAGAGAAACAGAGAGGACATGCAGTATTAGAAACAGAGAAACAGAGAGGACATGCAGTATTAGAAACAGAGAGGACATGCAGTATTAGAAACAGAGAAACAGAGAGGACATGCAGTATTAGAAACAGAGAGGACATGCAGTATTAGAAACAGAGAGGACATGCAGTATTGAGAAACAGAGAGGACATGCAGTATTGAGAAACAGAGAGGACATGCAGTATTAGAAACAGAGAGGACATGCAGTATTAGAAACAGAGAGGACATGCAGTATTAGAAACAGAGAGGACATGCAGTATTAGAAACAGAGAGGACATGCAGTATTAGAAACAGAGAGGACATGCAGTATTAGAAACAGAGAAACAGAGAGGACATGCAGTATTAGAAACAGAGAGGACATGCAGTATTGAGAAACAGAGAGGACATGCAGTATTAGAAACAGAGAGGACATGCAGTATTAGAAACAGAGAGGACATGCAGTATTAGAAACAGAGAGGACATGCAGTATTAGAAACAGAGAGGACATGCAGTATTAGAAACAGAGAGGACATGCAGTATTAGAAACAGAGAGGACATGCAGTATTAGAAACAGAGAGGACATGCAGTATTAGAAACAGAGAAACAGAGAGGACGTGCAGTATTAGAAACAAAGAGGACATGCAGTATTAGAAACAGAGAAACAGATAGGACGTGCAGTATTAGAAACAGAGAGGACATGCAGTATTAGAAACAGAGAGGACATGCAGTATTAGAAACAGAGAGGACATGCAGTATTAGAAACAGAGAAACAGAGAGGACGTGCAGTATTAGAAACAGAGAGGACATGCAGTATTAGAAACAGAGAGGACATGCAGTATTAGAAACATAGAGGACATGCAGTATTAGAAACAGAGAGGACATGCAGTATTAGAAACAGAGAGGACATGCAGTATTAGAAACAGAGAGGACATGCAGTATTAGAAACAGAGAGGACGTGCAGTATTAGAAACAGAGAGGACATGCAGTATTAGAAACAGAGAGGACATGCAGTATTAGAAACAGAGAGGACATGCAGTATTAGAAACAGAGAGGACGTGCAGTATTAGAAACAGAGAGGACATGCAGTATTAGAAACAGAGAGGACATGCAGTATTGAGAAACAGAGAGGACATGCAGTATTAGAAACAGAGAGGACGTGCAGTATTAGAAACAGAGAGGACATGCAGTATTAGAAACAGAGAGGACATGCAGTATTAGAAACTGAGAGGACATGCAGTATTAGAAACAGAGAGGACGTGCAGTATTAGAAACAGAGAGGACATGCAGTATTAGAAACAGAGAGGACATGCAGTATTAGAAACAGAGAGGACATGCAGTATTAGAAACAGAGAGGACATGCAGTATTGAGAAACAGAGAGGACATGCAGTATTAGAAACAGAGAGGACATGCAGTATTAGAAACAGAGAGGACGTGCAGTATTAGAAACAGAGAGGACATGCAGTATTAGAAACAGAGAGGACATGCAGTATTAGAAACAGAGAGGACATGCAGTATTAGAAACATAGAGGACATGCAGTATTGAGAAACAGAGAGGACATGCAGTATTGAGAAACAGAGAGGACATGCAGTATTAGAAACAGAGAGGACATGCAGTATTAGAAACAGAGAGGACATGCAGTATTGAGAAACAGAGAGGACATGCAGTATTGAGAAACAGAGAGGACATGCAGTATTAGAAACATAGAGGACATGCAGTATTGAGAAACATAGAGGACATGCAGTATTAGAAACAGAGAGGACATGCAGTATTAGAAACAGAGAAACATAGAGGACATGCAGTATTAGAAACAGAGAGGACATGCAGTATTAGAAACAGAGAAACAGAGAGGACATGCAGTATTAGAAACAGAGAGGACATGCAGTATTAGAAACAGAGAAACAGAGAGGACATGCAGTATTAGAAACAGAGAGGACATGCAGTATTAGAAACAGAGAGGACATGCAGTATTAGAAACAGAGAGGACATGCAGTATTGAGAAACAGAGAGGACATGCAGTATTAGAAACAGAGAGGACATGCAGTATTAGAAACAGAGAGGACATGCAGTATTAGAAACAGAGAGGACATGCAGTATTAGAAACAGAGAGGACATGCAGTATTAGAAACAGAGAGGACATGCAGTATTAGAAACAGAGAGGACATGCAGTATTAGAAACAGAGAGGACATGCAGTATTAGAAACAGAGAAACAGAGAGGACATGCAGTATTAGAAACAGAGAGGACATGCAGTATTAGAAACAGAGAGGACATGCAGTATTAGAAACAGAGAGGACATGCAGTATTAGAAACAGAGAGGACATGCAGTATTAGAAACAGAGAGGACATGCAGTATTAGAAACAGAGAGGACATGCAGTATTAGAAACAGAGAGGACATGCAGTATTAGAAACAGAGAGGACGTGCAGTATTAGAAACAGAGAGGACATGCAGTATTAGAAACAGAGAGGACATGCAGTATTAGAAACAGAGAGGACATGCAGTATTAGACACAGAGAGGACATGCAGTATTAGAAACAGAGAGGACATGCAGTATTAGAAACAGAGAGGACATGCAGTATTAGAAACATAGAGGACATGCAGTATTGAGAAACAGAGAGGACATGCAGTATTAGAAACAGAGAGGACATGCAGTATTAGAAACAGAGAGGACATGCAGTATTAGAAACAGAGAGGACATGCAGTATTAGAAACAGAGAGGACATGCAGTATTAGAAACAGAGAAACAGAGAGGACATGCAGTATTGAGAAACAGAGAGGACATGCAGTATTAGAAACAGAGAAACAGAGAGGACATGCAGTATTAGAAACAGAGAAACAGAGAGGACATGCAGTATTGAGAAACAGAGAGGACATGCAGTATTAGAAACAGAGAGGACATGCAGTATTAGAAACATAGAGGACATGCAGTATTAGAAACAGAGAAACAGAGAGGACGTGCAGTATTAGAAACAGAGAGGACATGCAGTATTAGAAACAGAGAGGACATGCAGTATTAGAAACAGAGAGGACATGCAGTATTAGAAACAGAGAGGACATGCAGTATTAGAAACAGAGAGGACGTGCAGTATTAGAAACAGAGAGGACATGCAGTATTAGAAACAGAGAGGACATGCAGTATTAGAAACAGAGAGGACGTGCAGTATTAGAAACAGAGAGGACATGCAGTATTAGAAACAGAGAAGACATGCAGTATTAGAAACAGAGAGGACATGCAGTATTAGAAACAGAGAGGACATGCAGTATTAGAAACAGAGAGGACGTGCAGTATTAGAAACAGAGAGGACATGCAGTATTAGAAACAGAGAGGACGTGCAGTATTAGAAACAGAGAGGACATGCAGTATTAGAAACAGAGAAGACATGCAGTATTAGAAACAGAGAGGACATGCAGTATTAGAAACAGAGAGGACATGCAGTATTAGAAACAGAGAGGACATGCAGTATTAGAAACATAGAGGACATGCAGTATTGAGAAACAGAGAGGACATGCAGTATTGAGAAACAGAGAGGACATGCAGTATTAGAAACAGAGAGGACATGCAGTATTAGAAACAGAGAGGACATGCAGTATTAGAAACAGAGAGGACATGCAGTATTAGAAACAGAGAGGACATGCAGTATTGAGAAACAGAGAGGACATGCAGTATTGAGAAACAGAGAGGACATGCAGTATTAGAAACATAGAGGACATGCAGTATTGAGAAACATAGAGGACATGCAGTATTGAGAAACATAGAGGACATGCAGTATTAGAAACAGAGAGGACATGCAGTATTAGAAACAGAGAAACAGAGAGGACATGCAGTATTAGAAACAGAGAGGACATGCAGTATTAGAAACAGAGAAACAGAGAGGACATGCAGTATTAGAAACAGAGAGGACATGCAGTATTAGAAACAGAGAGGACATGCAGTATTAGAAACAGAGAGGACATGCAGTATTAGAAACAGAGAAACAGAGAGGACATGCAGTATTAGAAACAGAGAGGACATGCAGTATTAGAAACAGAGAGGACATGCAGTATTAGAAACAGAGAGGACATGCAGTATTGAGAAACAGAGAGGACATGCAGTATTAGAAACAGAGAGGACATGCAGTATTAGAAACAGAGAGGACATGCAGTATTAGAAACAGAGAGGACATGCAGTATTAGAAACAGAGAGGACATGCAGTATTAGAAACAGAGAGGACATGCAGTATTAGAAACAGAGAGGACATGCAGTATTAGAAACAGAGAGGACATGCAGTATTAGAAACAGAGAGGACATGCAGTATTAGAAACAGAGAAACAGAGAGGACGTGCAGTATTAGAAACAAAGAGGACATGCAGTATTAGAAACAGAGAAACAGAGAGGACGTGCAGTATTAGAAACAGAGAGGACATGCAGTATTAGAAACAGAGAGGACATGCAGTATTAGAAACAGAGAGGACATGCAGTATTAGAAACAGAGAAACAGAGAGGACGTGCAGTATTAGAAACAGAGAGGACATGCAGTATTAGAAACAGAGAGGACATGCAGTATTAGAAACATAGAGGACATGCAGTATTAGAAACAGAGAGGACATGCAGTATTAGAAACAGAGAGGACATGCAGTATTAGAAACAGAGAGGACATGCAGTATTAGAAACAGAGAGGACATGCAGTATTAGAAACAGAGAAACAGAGAGGACATGCAGTATTAGAAACAGAGAGGACATGCAGTATTGAGAAACAGAGAGGACATGCAGTATTAGAAACAGAGAGGACATGCAGTATTAGAAACAGAGAGGACATGCAGTATTAGAAACAGAGAGGACATGCAGTATTAGAAACAGAGAGGACATGCAGTATTAGAAACAGAGAGGACATGCAGTATTAGAAACAGAGAGGACATGCAGTATTAGAAACAGAGAGGACATGCAGTATTAGAAACAGAGAGGACATGCAGTATTGAGAAACAGAGAGGACATGCAGTATTAGAAACAGAGAGGACGTGCAGTATTAGAAACAGAGAGGACATGCAGTATTAGAAACAGAGAGGACATGCAGTATTAGAAACTGAGAGGACATGCAGTATTAGAAACAGAGAGGACGTGCAGTATTAGAAACAGAGAGGACATGCAGTATTAGAAACAGAGAGGACATGCAGTATTAGAAACAGAGAGGACATGCAGTATTAGAAACAGAGAGGACATGCAGTATTAGAAACAGAGAGGACATGCAGTATTAGAAACAGAGAGGACATGCAGTATTAGAAACATAGAGGACATGCAGTATTGAGAAACAGAGAGGACATGCAGTATTGGAAACAGAGAGGACATGCAGTATTAGAAACAGAGAGGACATGCAGTATTAGAAACAGAGAGGACATGCAGTATTAGAAACAGAGAGGACATGCAGTATTGAGAAACAGAGAGGACATGCAGTATTAGAAACAGAGAGGACATGCAGTATTAGAAACAGAGAAACAGAGAGGACATGCAGTATTAGAAACAGAGAGGACATGCAGTATTAGAAACAGAGAGGACATGCAGTATTAGAAACAGAGAAACAGAGAGGACATGCAGTATTAGAAACAGAGAGGACATGCAGTATTAGAAACAGAGAAACAGAGAGGACATGCAGTATTAGAAACAGAGAGGACATGCAGTATTAGAAACAGAGAGGACATGCAGTATTAGAAACAGAGAGGACATGCAGTATTAGAAACAGAGAAACAGAGAGGACATGCAGTATTAGAAACAGAGAGGACATGCAGTATTAGAAACAGAGAGGACATGCAGTATTGAGAAACAGAGAGGACATGCAGTATTAGAAACAGAGAGGACATGCAGTATTAGAAACAGAGAGGACATGCAGTATTAGAAACAGAGAGGACATGCAGTATTAGAAACAGAGAGGACATGCAGTATTAGAAACAGAGAGGACATGCAGTATTAGAAACAGAGAGGACATGCAGTATTAGAAACAGAGAGGACATGCAGTATTAGAAACAGAGAGGACATGCAGTATTAGAAACAGAGAGGACATGCAGTATTAGAAACAGAGAGGACATGCAGTATTAGAAACAGAGAGGACATGCAGTATTAGAAACAGAGAGGACATGCAGTATTAGAAACAGAGAGGACATGCAGTATTAGAAACATAGAGGACATGCAGTATTGAGAAACAGAGAGGACATGCAGTATTAGAAACAGAGAGGACATGCAGTATTAGAAACAGAGAGGACATGCAGTATTGAGAAACAGAGAGGACATGCAGTATTGGAAACAGAGAGGACATGCAGTATTAGAAACAGAGAGGACATGCAGTATTAGAAACAGAGAGGACATGCAGTATTAGAAACAGAGAGGACATGCAGTATTAGAAACAGAGAAACAGAGAGGACATGCAGTATTAGAAACAGAGAGGACATGCAGTATTAGAAACAGAGAAACAGAGAGGACATGCAGTATTAGAAACAGAGAGGACATGCAGTATTAGAAACAGAGAGGACATGCAGTATTAGAAACAGAGAGGACATGCAGTATTAGAAACAGAGAAACAGAGAGGACATGCAGTATTAGAAACAGAGAGGACATGCAGTATTAGAAACAGAGAGGACATGCAGTATTGAGAAACAGAGAGGACATGCAGTATTAGAAACAGAGAGGACATGCAGTATTAGAAACAGAGAGGACATGCAGTATTAGAAACAGAGAGGACATGCAGTATTAGAAACAGAGAGGACATGCAGTATTAGAAACAGAGAGGACATGCAGTATTAGAAACAGAGAGGACATGCAGTATTAGAAACAGAGAGGACATGCAGTATTAGAAACAGAGAGGACATGCAGTATTAGAAACAGAGAGGACGTGCAGTATTAGAAACAGAGAGGACATGCAGTATTAGAAACAGAGAGGACATGCAGTATTAGAAACAGAGAGGACATGCAGTATTAGAAACAGAGAGGACATGCAGTATTAGAAACATAGAGGACATGCAGTATTGAGAAACAGAGAGGACATGCAGTATTAGAAACAGAGAGGACATGCAGTATTAGAAACAGAGAGGACATGCAGTATTAGAAACAGAGAGGACATGCAGTATTAGAAACAGAGAGGACATGCAGTATTAGAAACATAGAGGACATGCAGTATTAGAAACATAGAGGACATGCAGTATTAGAAACAGAGAGGACATGCAGTATTAGAAACAGAGAAACAGAGAGGACATGCAGTATTAGAAACAGAGAGGACATGCAGTATTAGAAACAGAGAAACAGAGAGGACATGCAGTATTAGAAACAGAGAAACAGAGAGGACATGCAGTATTAGAAACAGAGAGGACATGCAGTATTAGAAACAGAGAAACAGAGAGGACATGCAGTATTAGAAACAGAGAAACAGAGAGGACATGCAGTATTAGAAACAGAGAGGACATGCAGTATTAGAAACAGAGAAACAGAGAGGACATGCAGTATTAGAAACAGAGAAACAGAGAGGACATGCAGTATTGAGAAACAGAGAGGACATGCAGTATTGAGAAACAGAGAGGACATGCAGTATTAGAAACAGAGAGGACATGCAGTATTAGAAACAGAGAGGACATGCAGTATTAGAAACAGAGAAACAGAGAGGACATGCAGTATTAGAAACAGAGAAACAGAGAGGACATGCAGTATTAGAAACAGAGAGGACATGCAGTATTAGAAACAGAGAAACAGAGAGGACATGCAGTATTAGAAACAGAGAAACAGAGAGGACATGCAGTATTGAGAAACAGAGAGGACATGCAGTATTAGAAACAGAGAGGACATGCAGTATTAGAAACAGAGAGGACATGCAGTATTAGAAACAGAGAAACAGAGAGGACATGCAGTATTGAGAAACAGAGAGGACATGCAGTATTAGAAACAGAGAAACAGAGAGGACATGCAGTATTAGAAACAGAGAAACAGAGAGGACATGCAGTATTGAGAAACAGAGAGGACATGCAGTATTAGAAACAGAGAGGACATGCAGTATTAGAAACAGAGAGGACATGCAGTATTAGAAACAGAGAGGACGTGCAGTATTAGAAACAGAGAGGACATGCAGTATTAGAAACAGAGAGGACATGCAGTATTAGAAACAGAGAGGACGTGCAGTATTAGAAACAGAGAGGACATGCAGTATTAGAAACAGAGAAGACATGCAGTATTAGAAACAGAGAGGACATGCAGTATTAGAAACAGAGAGGACATGCAGTATTAGAAACAGAGAGGACGTGCAGTATTAGAAACAGAGAGGACATGCAGTATTAGAAACAGAGAGGACGTGCAGTATTAGAAACAGAGAGGACATGCAGTATTAGAAACAGAGAAGACATGCAGTATTAGAAACAGAGAGGACATGCAGTATTAGAAACAGAGAGGACATGCAGTATTAGAAACAGAGAGGACATGCAGTATTAGAAACAGAGAGGACATGCAGTATTAGAAACAGAGAGGACGTGCAGTATTGAGATTCTTCAAAGTAGCCACCCTTTGCCTTGATGACAGCTTTGCACACTCTTGGCATTCTCTCAACCAGCTTCATGAGGTAGTCACCTGGACTACTCAGCTGACCCCTCCCCAGAATTTGTGTTAAACGCTCTACAACAAAGCTTTCTTAGTGTACAACAAGCTTTCTCTGCCCTTAACCTTGTTCTGAACACCTCCAAAACAAAGGTCATGTGGTTTGGTAAGAAGAATGTCCCTCTTCCCACAGGTGTTATTACTACCTCTGAGGGTTTAGAGCTTGAGCTATCAATCTCATACAAGTACTTGGGAGTATGGCTAGATGGTACACTGTTCTTCTATCAGCACATATCAAAGCTGCAGGCTAAGGTTAAATCTAGACTTGGTTTCCTCTATCGTAATCGCACTTCTTTCACCCCAGCTGCCAAACTAACCCTGATTCAGATGAGCATCCTACCCATGCTAGATTACGGCAACGTAATTTATAGATCGGCAGGTAAGGGTGCTCTCGAGCGGCTAGATGTTCTTTACCAGTCGGCCATCAGATTTGCCACCAATGCCCCTTATAGGACTGCACTCTATACTCCTCTGTAAATTGGTCATCTCTGTATACCCATCGCACGTCCCACTGGTTGAACCCTATTTAGCCAGCAGTATACCACCCTGCATACCACTGCTGGCTTGCTTCTGAAGCTAAGCAGGGTTGGTCCTGGTCAGTCCCTGGATGGGAGACCAGATGCTGTTGGAGGGCCAGTAGGAGGCACTCTTTCAGATGCCCCAATGCCCCAGGGCAGTGATTGGGGACACTGCCCTGTGTAGGGTGCTGTCTTTCGGATGGGACGTTAAACGGTGTCCCGACTCTCTGAGGTCATTAAAGATCCTGTGGCACTTATCGTAAGAGGAGGGGTGTTAACCCCGGTGTCCTGGCAAAATTCCCAATCTGGCCCTCAAACCATCACAGTCACCTAATAATCCCCAGTTTACAATTGGCTCATTCATCCACCTCCTTTCCCCTGTAACTATTCCCCAGGTTGTTGCTGTAAATGAAAACATGTTCTCAGTCAACTGACCTGGTAAAATAATGGATAAATAAACTTTTTTATATTTTTTATAAAACCCTCTTAGGCCTCACTCCCCCCATCTGAGATATTTACTGCAGCCCTCATACTCCACATACAACACCCGTTCTTCCAGTCATATTCTGTTAAAGGTCCCCAAAACACACACATCCCTGGGTCGCTACTCTTTTCAGTTCGCTGCAGCTAGCAACTGGAACGAGCTGCAACAAACACTCAAACTGGACAGTTTTATCTCAACCTTTTCATTCAAAGTCTCAATCATGGACAGTCTTACTGACAGTTGTGGCTGCTTTGTGTGATGTATTGTTGTCTCTACCTTCTTGTTGTCTGTGCCCAATAATGTTTCTACCATGTTTTGTGCTGTTGCCATGTTGTGTTGCTACTATGTTGTCATGTTGTGATGCTACCATGCTGTTGTTTTAGGTCTCTCTTTATGTAGTGTTGTGTTGTCTCTCTTGTCGTGATGTGTGTTTTGTCCTATTTTTTAAATGTTTAATCCCAGCCCCCGACCCCACAGGAGGATGTTTGCCTTATGGCAGGTCGTCACTGTAAATAACAATTATGTTCTTAACTGACTTTCCTAGTTAAATGAAGGTTGATTAAAACAATAAAATAAAACTGCATTTCAATTAACAGGTTGCCTTGTTAAAAGCACATTTGTGGAATTTCTTTCCTCAATGCGTTTGAGCCAATCAGTTGTGTTGTGACAAGGTAAAGGGGGTATACAGAAGATGGCCCTATTTAGTAAAAGACCAAGTCCATATTATGGCAAGAACATCTCAAATAAGCAAAGAGAAACGACAGTCCATCATTACTTTAAGACAAGAAGGTCAGTCAATACGGAAAATGTAAAGAACTTTGAAAGTTTCCTCAAGTGCAGTCGCAAAAACAATCAAGCGCTCTGATGAAACTGGCTCTCATGAGGACCGCCACAGGAAAGGAAGACCCAGAATTACCTCTGCTGCAGAGGATACGTTCATTGGAGTTACCAGCCTCAGAAATTGCAGCCCAAAGAAATGCTTCAACAGACCTCTCAACATTAACTGTTCAGAGGAGACTGCGTGAATCAGGCCTTGATTTTTAATATATTTTGATTTGTTCAACATTTTGGTTTACTACATGATTCCATGTGTTAGTTCATCGTTTTAATGTCTATCCCATTATTCTACAACGTAGAAAATTGTAAAAATAAAGGACCTTGAATGAGTAAGTGTGTCCAAACTTTTGACTGGTACTGTATGTTTCCCATGCTAATAAAGCCTTTTGAATTGAAAGAGAGGGGGGATATATGTAGAGAGAACGGGTCTACAGAGAGAGAGAGAGACTAAAGAGTGGGATAAGAAAGAGTCAGCTAGAGAGCGTGATAGTGTGTGTGTGTGAGCGACAGTGTGTTCATGCATGTTTGTGTATGAGAGAACCAGAGAGAGAGAGACAGCTAATCCCAGTGAACAGCAGCTGGCGCCTCTGAGACATCTGGAACAACAGCACCACTCCAGCCCTCTGAGACAGGAACAACATTACCTCTCCAGCCCTCTGAGACAGGAACAACATTACCACTCCAGCCCTCTGAGACAGGAACAACATTACCTCTCCAGCCCTCTGAGACAGGAACAACATTACCTCTCCAGCCCTCTGAGACAGGAACAACATTACCACTCCAGCCCTCTGAGACAGGAACAACATTACCTCTCCAGCCCTCTGAGACAGGAACAACATTACCACTCCAGCCCTCTGAGACAGGAACAACATTACCACTCCAGCCCTCTGAGACAGGAACAACATTACCTCTCCAGCCCTCTGAGACAGGAACAACATTACCACTCCAGCCCTCTGAGACAGGAACAACATTACCACTCCAGCCCTCTGAGACAGGAACAACATTACCACTCCAGCCCTCTGAGACAGGAACAACATTACCTCTCCAGCCCTCAGACAGGAACAACATTACCACTCCAGCCCTCTGAGACAGGAACAACATTACCTCTCCAGCCCTCTGAGACAGGAACAACATCACCACTCCAGCTCTCTGAGACAGGAACAACATTACCTCTCCAGCCCTCTGAGACAGGAACAACATTACCACTCCAGCCCTCTGAGACAGGAACAACATTACCACTCCAGCCCTCTGAGACAGGAACAACATTACCACTCCAGCCCTCTGAGACAGGAACAACATTACCTCTCCAGCCCTCTGAGACAGGAACAACATTACCTCTCCAGCCCTCTGAGACAGGAACAACATTACCACTCCAGCCCTCTGAGACAGGAACAACATTACCACTCCAGCCCTCTGAGACAGGAACAACATTACCACTCCAGCCCTCTGAGACAGGAACGACATTACCTCTCCAGCCCTCTGAGACAGGAACAACATTACCACTCCAGCCCTCTGAGACAGGAACAACATTACCACTCCAGCCCTCTGAGACAGGAACGACATTACCTCTCCAGCCCTCTGAGACAGGAACAACATTACCACTCCAGCCCTCTGAGACAGGAACAACATTACCTCTCCAGCCCTCTGAGACAGGAACAACATTACCACTCCAGCCCTCTGAGACAGGAACAACATTACCACTCCAGCCCTCTGAGACAGGAAAAACATTACCTCTCCAGCCCTCTGAGACCGGAACAACATTACCTCTCCAGCCCTCTGAGACAGGAACAACATTACCACTCCAGCCCTCTGAGACAGGAACAACATTACCTCTCCAGCCCTCTGAGACACGAACAACATTACCACTCCAGCCCTCTGAGACAGGAACAACATTACCACTCCAGCTCTCTGAGACAGGAACAACATTACCTCTCCAGCCCTCTAAGACAGGAACAACATTACCACTCCAGCCCTCTGAGACAGGAACGACATTACCTCTCCAGCCCTCTGAGACAGGAACAACATTATCACTCCAGCCCTCTGAGACAGGAACAACATTACCTCTCCAGCCCTCTGAGACAGGAACAACATTACCACTACAGCCCTCTGAGACACGAACAACATTACCACTCCAGCCCTCTGCGACAGGAACAACATTACCACTCCAGCTCTCTGAGACAGGAACAACATTACCACTCCAGCCCTCTGAGACAGGAACAACATTACCACTCCAGCCCTCTGAGACAGGAACAACATTACCACTCCAGCCCTCTGAGACAGGAACAACATTACCACTCCAGCCCTCTGAGACAGGAACAACATTACCACTCCAGCCCTCTGAGACAGGAACAACATTACCTCTCCAGCCCTCTGAGACACGAACAACATTACCACTCCAGCCCTCTGAGACAGGAACAACATTACCACTCCAGCTCTCTGAGACAGGAACAACATTACCTCTCCAGCCCTCTGAGACAGGAACAACATTACCACTCCAGCCCTCTGAGACAGGAACGACATTACCACTCCAGCCCTCTGAGACAGGAACAACATTATCACTCCAGCCCTCTGAGACAGGAACGACATTACCTCTCCAGCCCTCTGAGACAGGAACAACATTACCACTACAGCCCTCTGAGACAGGAACAACATTACCACTCCAGCCCTCTGCGACAGGAACAACATTACCACTCCAGCTCTCTGAGACAGGAACAAGGCTGATGTCAGTGGAGGCTGCTGAGGGGAGGACGGCTCATAATAATGGCTGGAATGGAGCAAATGGAATGGCATCAAACATGGAAACCACGTGGTTGATGTATTTGATACCTGTCCACCTATTCCGCCCCAGCCATTACCACAAGCCTGTCCTCCCCAATTGAGGTGCCACCTGTGACTTCACCCTGCCGTCAGAAAGACACCACTACTAAAAGTGAATGAATAGGACCACAATGAGATGAACATACCAAACACTCTCCATAGGAGCAGTACAGTACGGCGTGTGACTGTCACCTGGCTGATGCGACCCACGTGAATCACAGCGCAGGGGTTAGCTGTGACCACACTGGTCTAGAAAGGAGGCTGTTTGTTAATGCAATGTTCACTCAGAAATTGTGCGACGGGTTTGATTGGTTCTCTCAAATGTTTTTTTGTCCACGGGGGTTGAGCCCTCTTGTTGTTGTGATTTGAATATACAACCATTGTAATGGAAGGGGGGCGACTCTCAGGGGCTGTGTGTGGCTGTGGATGTTTCAGTGAGAAAGACACAGAGGAGAGCCAACCAGTAAAAGCACAGCATCCTTCATTATCGACACATTGTACCGACAACATCAAAGAGCCAGACTCTGAAGTCAGGAGGACTTTTAAAGTTAGGTGTTAGCCAGACTAAAGTTAAACCCCACATCTTCAATAAAAATACGGTTTTGACCGAAGTTTAACCCAGACACCCTGAGTGAGTGGTCAGCTAGAAACTGTCCCCGACACAGCCTAAGCCCCTGTGGGTGTGAAAGAACACTAAGTAAAGCTGGTCAAGCTGACTTGGGATCAGTTGAGAGCCCTAATACTTCCTCTCTGGCTTGGCTGGCTGCTGACCTTGAGCAGCTCTGGGGTCGTATCACTATCCAGCATCTCAGAGTAGAACTGCTGATCTGGGATCAGGTCCCCCCGTCTTCATGTAAAAGTGTTCTAAAAGGCAAAACTGATCCTAAATCAGCACTCCTGTCCGCTGGAGTTAAAGTAAGCATTCAGCAAAGCCTCTGAGAAGTGAGAAGAGCTGGGGACATGTGGTTAAGGCTCAGAGAGGTATAATCCAATGTTGGCTGTAGGGTCCAATAGAATGGATCTGTGTCATCGTTCTAGCCTGGATTTGTCTGTGGTGTCTTGATGACTCCTATGACATCTGGGACCAGGCTTGGACGATGACACAGTGTGATTATGTGTGACCTCAAGCTTCTATTGTCCCTCAAACAGATCTGGGACCAGGCCATAACCGTCCGACACTGACTGAAACAATGCAGACAACTGACATACCTGCTCAGGCAGTGGGTCCACCGTGGTCTACCTGACATAAACCACTAAATACATGACTACTAATAACAGAGATTTACCGTAAATTACAGACAGTGGTTGCCAAACGGTCTCATGTTTCACTCTCCTCAGACGAGGACAAATATGTAAACCGATCAGGACGGGCTGGCCGCTGAGAGAGAGAGAGACACACACACACACACACACACACACACACACACACACACACACACACACACACACACACACACACACACACACACACACACACACACACACACACACACACACACACACACACACACACACAGAACAATAGTTTCCCACAGACAAACAGCACTCAAGACTCTGTGTAATCTAACCATGGATGCCTCCACTCTAAACAGAATGGGAAACGAACCCAAACCCAGCATCGGATATCAAACTTGGAGATTAAAATATCTTGGATGCCATCTATCTGGCATTCCAGGGTTTTTTACATGTGTTCGGCAGTTGCTTGGCAACTTTAATGAAAATCAGAGGAGCTCAATGAACTGAACCAGAAGAAATGAAAGAGGAAGTATTGCGGGGGTGGAGGAGGGGTGGATGGGGGGGATCAAGAGAGATTTCAGATGAAACTCAAACCTCACAAACAATACCCCTTTGGTCATAGCTTCATTATGATTGATCACAACAGAGTGACAGGTCTGGGACCAGATCATACAAAGCCCTTCATTAGGATGGATCAACAGACTCTCAACAGGACAGGGACATGGGTCCGGTATCATCCATCAGTAGCTGCCTGGGTTGTGTTCAATTAGGGAACACTATTTCAAAATGTTTTGCAACTAAAAAATTAAAATTACCATTTTTCAGTACAGAGACTAGACGTCTCCATTTCATTCTGCTTTAAAAAGTGTTGTACCTACTGAACATGACCCTGTTCAGTGTGACGTCATGAGATTGTTCAGTACACTGGGATCAATCTCCTTACATGGCCTCACATGTTCCACCTGTCTCCAGATGCAGAAAACAACATGCACATGAAATAACACAGACTTTATATGAGTAAGACCTCCCATTGTCACTGTGATGTTAAAAGAGACCCAGAAAGGCCTAGACAATAAGTTGACATGGTTTACTAAGATTACAGGACGACAACAGTAGGAAATCAGAGAAGCGCGGTTGGGCCTCGGTCGTCTGAAAGGCAGGGGAGGGAGAGGAGGTCTGTGTCCTAGGTTAAACCCGGAAAGAGAACCTGAATATGTCTCCTTCGCGTCCCACACACATAAACGCACTCGATGACCCATGTCTTTGACACTTATGCAAGTCAGAACATGTGGATGTCACACGGCTGGGATCTGATTAACAGAGAACTGTCTGTTGGGTTACACAAGAAGACAACATAATGTAACCAGTCCTACTTAAGATGGAACATAACAATTCCCTAAGTGAGTGTATAAGTAAACACGCTGTAAGTATTTATCTTGGAATTTAACCAGCAAGAAAAAGCTGAAAACTTTGGTTTGTGAGTCACTGAGTGTCTCTGCTGCACAGAGACTGTGACTGCTTATAGCTGTAATATATAACTTTTTGAGCAACCCTATGGAATTCACATAGAAATGTGAGTTATAGGTATGTCACTCTCGTTGACTGCAAGTTTTAGAAGCGGTAGATCTTTTCTTTGTGCGCTAGTTCTATGCTTTCCGTTCTTAAAGGAAAAATCCACTCAAAACCACTCTCTTTTAATTGACAGTGTTAAATAACACTAATATGTGAGA
This sequence comes from Salvelinus fontinalis, assembly GCF_029448725.1. Lineage (NCBI taxonomy): Eukaryota > Metazoa > Chordata > Actinopteri > Salmoniformes > Salmonidae > Salvelinus > Salvelinus fontinalis. The sequence goes on from NC_074691.1 coordinate 30,814,935, forward strand.
ACAATATTTTTTATTAACAAATGTTTCATTTTGGTGTTATAATAAGGTTGGTAGCAACATGGACAATTGTTGTGGAAATCTATTGCAGCTCAAGTACGCAATGCAATGCTCTCTATATGGGCTAGCTGGCTAGCTAGCAAACGTAGCTACACACAATAATACCACAGATAATATCAGCATATAACGTAGCAAGTTAGCTGTACAATCAGCTAAACAAACTGCACTATCAATTTAGTTGTCTACAATTTCAACATGTTCAACATGCTATGTCACTGGTTCACGCAATGCATTCTGGGTGATTCAGAGACAAGGAGCGCTCTCCAAGGAGTGAATGGGAGTATTTTGGGCGCTAGCTCTAAAACCAAACATTAGCATGAATTTCGTCGACAAGAAGTGCAACTTGCTTTCTGTAGTATCGTATAGCTTTGCATACTTTCGAGGAAAATGGGCAAGTTTCTCGACATATACACTGACTTTGAGAAGGGATTGCATGACGATTAGCTTAGTGTAACAGTTTAACTTTACGGCGTCCCCTCGCCCCGACCCGGGCACAAACCAGGGACCCTCTGCACACATCAACAACGGTCACCCACGAAGCATCGTTACCCATCGCTCCACAAAGGCCGCGGCCCTTGCAGAGCAAGGGGAACCACTACTTCTAGGTTTCAGAGCAAGTGACGTAACCGACTGAAAGGCTGCTAGCTCGCACCACCGCTAACTAGCTAGCCATTTCACATCCGTTACATTAGCAACCTCGTTTCGCAGCATGACAATGTGAACGCGATTGATCGACGGTCTGCTGGGTGGGGTGTTATAGGTTCCTTCATTCATTGGATTCCCATCTCCTTTCTTTAATATCTATGGCAATGATGCCATGCAATGCACCCTGGACTAAAGAGGCAGACAAATAGGAATGTACTAGCCCCTCCGTTAAATTACACATTTCTCGAGTTAGGAATATCGCAAAAATATGATCAATGCCTCATTGGAGAGAAGACATCCTCTGTCATTATGACATCAGCCAGTAGTGAAGTCTGACACGTTTGATAGACATTTTAGATCTAAAAGTCATATTCCTGTTACAGTCTCTCTCACCACACTGGAAGTTAAAAGTCGTATTCCTGTTACAGTCTCTCTCACCACACTGGCAATTAAAAGTCGTATTCCTGTTACAGTCTCTCTCACCACACTGGCAGTTAAAAGTCGTATTCCTGTTAAAGTCTCTCTCACCACTCTGGCAGTTAAAACTCTTAACTCAGATACACATGAAAACAATCAAATCACCCAGGGAATCGATAGAACATCACTCAGAGATGCACAAAAAACAGTATACCATTCAAATTAGGTGAACCTTTCCTTTAACTTTAGCTTTTGGTCTTTTACTTTCGGTTTTGTACACTAGCTTCAGACAGATAAAAATACAATACTTTTGGTTTTTGAAAAGATATGTCACAGCGGTTTACATCATTTACATTGCCTGTTTTGTCACAAACTTAATTTAATCAAATTATTGTAATTTTAGAACCAGGATATGGCGGAGCAATTTCTGCATTTTGCACCTTTTCGCTGTTAACTGTAGGTGACCACATGGAATGGCACAGACATAGCAACATAGAAATAACCATAGAATGAATAGAAAGGGCGTCTCCATTCAAATCAATAATGGAAGAATGGATGGACAGGCAGCCATTTTGAGTGTACCCAGGAAGTAAAAGCAGGAAGCGTACCCTTCAAAATGTGCTGTGATTTGTTGAGTGAACTAAACTGACATGACAACATATAAATTCCATTGCATGAGCCACATCAGTTAGCATCATTTTTGTATTTTTTGTATTTTTTATTACCCCAATTTCTTGATATCCAATTGATAGTTAGTCTTGTCCCATAACTGCAGCTCCCATACGGACTCGAGAGAGGCGACGGTCGAGAGCCATGCGTCCTCTGTAACACGACCCTTTAAACACTGCTCGCTTAAACCGCAGCAATGTGTCAGAGGAAACGCAGTACAACTGCCGACCATGTCAGCGTGCATGTGCCCGGCCTGCCACAGGAGTCACTAGACATGGACAAGGACATTCCGGCTGGCCAAACCCTCCCCTAACCCTGACGTTAGCATCACGTTAGCATCAGCCAGCTGCGACACAGCTCGGGATCGAACCCGGATCTGTAGTGACACCTCAAGCTTTGCAGTGCCTTAGACCGATGCGCTACTCGGGAGGCCCAGTTAGCATCATTTGAATGAACGTTCTACATTACCATGGCAATCCAGCATCAGTTGATAGAACATTCTACATTACCATGGCAAATTATTCCATCACAATACCAGGATGCCATTGTGCATGTACCCATTAATTTGTTTACCAGTCAAATTGCCAGGGTTAGAGGTTCCAAGCCCATTCTATTCAATCTTATTTCTAAGCACAGCACGCTAGCAGAGATAGCATTCGTAGCCTTATAGTTACACAGGGTTGTGCAATGACAGCACTTTTCCCCCGTAGTGAACTGCCAGGTTGGCCACTCCAGGCCCCTGAATGCTGTAATCTAACGGCAATAACAGTAAGTCCATTCCCAGGCATGCAGAATGTTGTGAAGAGGAAGGTTCCCTCTCTCTCTGTGTGTGTGTGTGTGTGTGTGTGTGTGTGTGTGTGTGTGTGTGTGTGTGTGTGTGTGTGTGTGTGTGTGTGTGTGCGTGCGTGCGTGCGTGCGTGCGTGCGTGCATGCGTGCGTGCGTGCGTGCGTGCGTGTGTGTATGTACGCTGTGGGAAACAGAAACAGAGAGCCCATCTGACAGGCCAGGTCCGGTGGATGAGGGGTTTGACTTTCTGGCAGGGCTATCCCAAACCCCGGTCACGGAACCGCCTCCTGACAAAAGCTGAGGGAAAGTTTCGTAACTCCTCTAGGATAGCTAGCTGCTGCTCCTGATGAAAGCATTATGAGATGGATGGAAAGGTAATGAGATCATATAATAGAGAGGAGGAGCCGACGGCTGCTGCCTGGGTCGGGTGCGGAGTGTTGTTTTTTCCCGTAAAGCGCACTTTCCCCTCCTTACGTGTTGTTCTTTTTAAAAAGGGAGAGAAAAACGTTTGGCAGCTTTTTGAACAGGATCAGCTAAGAAAAAAACGGGATCAATGTTTTTACATTTTTTGTTAAAATCTGCTGGAAATGTAAGCAGCAGAATGAAACTGGGTCCTTAACCAGTCGAGTCAGAAAGGTTGGGGTTAGACCAGATATTATTATTATTAGGAAGTTGTGTAATGGTCCATCAAAATCTTCATAATCTCCAGCAACAATCTACAGCGGTTCTTCCTCTCCAGCAACACTCTACAGCGGTTCTTCCTCTCCAACAACACTCTACAGCGGCTCTTCTTCTCCAGCAACAATCTACAGCGGTTCTTCCTCTCCAGCAACAATCTACAGCGGTTCTTCCTCTCCAGCAACAATCTACAGCGGTTCTTCCTCTCCAGCAACAATCTACAGCGGTTCTTCCTCTCCAGCAACAATCTACAGCGGTTCTTCCTCTCCAACAACAATCTACAGCGGTTCTTCCTCTCCAGCAACAATCTACAGCGGTTCTTCCTCTCCAGCAACAATCTACAGCGGTTCTTCCTCTCCAGCAACAATCTACAGCGGTTCTTCCTCTCCAGCAACAATCTACAGCGGTTCTTCCTCTCCAGCAACAATCTACAGCGGTTCTTCCTCTCCAGCAACAATCTACAGCGGTTCTTCCTCTCCAGCAACAATCTACAGCGGTTCTTCTTCTCCAGCAACAATCTACAGCGGTTCTTCCTCTCCAACAACAATCTACAGCGGTTCTTCCTCTCCGGCAACAATCTACAGCGGTTCTTCCTCTCCAGCAACAATCTACAGCGGTTCTTCCTCTCCAGCAACACTCTACAGCGGTTCTTCCTCTCCGGCAACAATCTACAGCGGTTCTTCCTCTCCAGCAACAATCTACAGCGGTTCTTCATCTCCAGCAACAATCTACAGCGGTTCTTCCTCGCCAGCAACAATCTACAGCGGTTCTTCCTCTCCAGCAACAATCTACAGCGGTTCTTCATCTCCAGCAACAATCTACAGCGGTTCTTCTTCTCCAGCAACAATCTACAGCGGTTCTTCCTCTCCAGCAACAATCTACAGCGGTTCTTCCTCTCCAGCAACAATCTACAGCGGTTCTTCCTCTCCAGCAACAATCTACAGCGGTTCTTCCTCTCCAGCAACAATCTACAGCGGTTCTTCATCTCCAGCAACAATCTACAGCGGTTCTTCCTCTCCAGCAACAATCTACAGCGGTTCTTCCTCTCCAGCAACAATCTACAGCGGTTCTTCATCTCCAGCAACAATCTCCAGCGGTTCTTCTTCTCCAGCAACAATCTACAGCGGTTCTTCCTCTCCAGCAACAATCTACAGCGGTTCTTCCTCTCCAGCAACAATCTACAGCGGTTCTTCCTCTCCAGCAACAATCTACAGCGGTTCTTCCTCTCCAACAACACTCTACAGCGGTTCTTCCTCTCCAGCAACAATCTACAGCGGTTTTTCCTCTCCAGCAACAATCTACAGCGGTTCTTCCTCTCCAGCAACAATCTACAGCGGTTCTTCCTCTCCAGCAACAATCTACAGCGGTTCTTCCTCTCCAGCAACAATCTACAGCGGTTCTTCCTCTCCAGCAACACTCTACAGCGGTTCTTCCGCTCCAGCAACAATCTACAGCGGTTCTTCCTCTCCAGCAACAATCTACAGCGGTTCTTCCTCTCCAGCAACAATCTACAGCGGTTCTTCCTCTCCAGCAACACTCTACAGCGGTTCTTCCTCTCCAGCAACAATCTACAGCGGTTCTTCCTCTCCAGCAACAATCTACAGCGGTTCTTCTTCTCCAGCAACAATCTACAGCGGTTCTTCCTCTCCAGCAACAATCTACAGCGGTTCTTCTTCTCCAGAAACAATCTACAGCGGTTCTTCCTCTCCAGCAACAATCTACAGCGGTTCTTCCTCTCCAGCAACACTCTACAGCGGTTCTTCCTCTCCAGCAACAATCTACAGCGGTTCTTCCTCTCCAGCAACAATCTACAGCGGTTCTTCCTCTCCAGCAACAATCTAGTGGCGTTGACAACTGCAAATCAATCCATAGCAATGTCCTTTCTCAAAGCAACATTCCCAAGTGATCATGACGGCATATGAATGCCCTCCACGGTCAGTTGTGTGTCAGCTACTCAGTGTGTGCATCAAGGGGACCTGTTGTTGGCATGATGATGTGATAGCGGGTCGAGAGAGAGAGAGAGAGAGCAGTGAGCACTGAGGAGGAGTTTGTACCCGTCTACCCTCCTTATCATAAAGCCAGTCAAAGCCCTGTGTATTCAGAGAGGAGATAGAATAAACACCATCCTGGCAGGAGAGGTCTGTTCTGGAGGCTGGCAGGAAGCAGCAATCGCATCACATCAAAGAGACACTTGTGAGGAGAAGGCCAGATTAACACGAGCCATTCAATGGAGGAACGGAGAAAAAGAGAGAGAGAAAAGCCTTTTAAAGAAAGCCATACTGGACTACGACAAGAGGTCTCTCTCTCTTTCTATCTCTCTCCCTCACACACACACACACACACACACACACACACACACACACACACACACACACACACACACACACACACACACACACACACACACACACACACACACACACACACACACACACACACACACACACACAGAGCGAGAGAGAGAGAGAGACTGACAATGCTCACTTACATTCCCACATGGTTATGATGAGGTGAAAATCAGTGAATCAGGGAATACTTTCTAGTGATTATTCATCTCCTTGTAAAGAATAACAACAACTAGGCCTAATTCTTCAGTGCAATGCTGAATATACTAAAGTGTGGAAAAAACAGTGTAGTGTACCCCCTTCCTAAACAGAATGTTATTTTGTGATATTACATTTCCTATAAAAGTTTAGCGGTTTCTGGGCCCCACAAATATCCACAAGGGCCTGATGGTTTGTGGGTAAATCAAACAGTTCCAACTAATGAACTTTGACAGAGAGCCAGCAGGTTAAACAAGTTTATGACACCGAAACCACACACACAGACCTCTGGCACACACCCCCCAAAATGTCCTCCCCCCCATCCCCTCAAGGTTCAGCTCCTAACAGTACTCTTCTAGGCTTTGATTTACGTCACCATGTTCCAATAAGATTTCAAGTTTCAGATTCAGAGTGAAAACAGCGCAATGAGTTACGGTGAGCAGCTTAAAGGCACATCTGTCCTGAGGGGGGATCTATGGTTTATGCAGTGGTCAGATAATACAGATGGAAGTCGTCGGGGGAGGGGGGGGGGGGGGGGGGGTTCCTCTTTCGCTCCTCTCTTCCTGTTCTCCAGTTCACTGAATGTGCTGCTGGAATATGCAACAGCAAGGCTTTTCTTTCCAAGAGAGAACAGAGAGCTGCTCCAAGGAGATGGAGATGTGGCCTGCCTGAAAACCTGCTCTCAGTTGCCTTAAATCAGTCATATGACCAAAAAACACGATTTCCTCTTATTAGACCGAACGCTAGACAGTTTTTGTACATTGGGTGAAGATGAAGTTAACCACAAAAAATAACCGTTGTATTAACTCCGTGCCCATTGGCTGGAAGGTGATCTTCATTACAGTGAGGCCATCTGCATGGCCAGCTGCTGTTTCCATGGTGTTGACCATCACCCTGGCCTGGTGGAAGGGTCAGAGAGAGAGAACTACAACTGGAAACAGACTGTCTGTCCTCTCACCCTCTGGACAGATACCCTCCTTTTGGACAGTTTAGTTTAGAACAGCGAACGGGCCACAGATGACTTGTGTATCACAATCTGTGAAAAGGAGACAGGGGGAGAAATGAAAATTAGAGAGTGAAAGGGAGAGAGAGCGAGAGAGATAGAGAGAGGAAAGAAAAGAGAGAGAGAGAGATAGAGGAAGAGAGTGAGAGATGTTATACATAACACAAAGAGAGAGATCTCTCAAACCATGTTATACATAACAGAGAGAGAGATCTCTCCAACAAGAGTGAGAGACGTTATACATAACAGAGAGAGAGAGAGAGATCTCTCCAATGAGAAATTGAGACATGTTATACATAACACAGAGAGAGATCTCTCCAACAGGATGTCTGAATCTGAGAGGACACGCAGGTAGGCAGACAGTGTGAAAGTTAGGCACCGTCGAGCGAAATGACGTGGCACGGTGCCAATGACAGAGGAGAAGAGGGAGATGTAGGGGTTGTAAGGTTACAAGAGTTGCCCAGAGGCTGCTAAGAGTTTGCGTCACGCCTTTTGAAGATTCCAACGTCCCTTTTGTGTCCCAACCACAGTTAAGAGCTGATAATATGACATGGGTCATGGTGGTGGTGTTGTGTTGCATTTTCCTGGTCCCAGATCTGTCCCTTTTGTCACCCAACCACAGTTAAGAGCTGATAATATGACATGGGTCATGGTGGTGGTGTTGTGTTGCATTTTCCTGGTCCCAGATCTGTTGTGCCGTCTTGCCTATTGCAGGTAATTCAGTACAAACAGATGTGGGGGGTTAGTGCCTCATGGCCTGGCTTCGTTCAAACCAGCCTGGGCCTTTTAGCTGAAACTCAAAGGAGAAACTAGTAGAGGCCAAAACAAGACGGTTGAGGTTTCTGCAGCACATATTGGTGCAAACAATGCCGAGATAACAAGGAACATCAAAACAAGGAAGTTAAATTGGCTTGGATCAGTGTTTTTGTTCATCAGGCTGGACAGACTGTTGGTGGGTTGAACGAGAGGTCATTCTAGCCATGCTGAATCACTGTGAGTGTTGGCCTTGGAAAAATAGAGAGATTGTGAGGCAAAAGTGTGGACAGGGAATAACTTATATCCTTTTCATTGGATTGATGTACCCTTTGGGGAGGCATTACCTGTGAAGCACTGTGACCACATACTCATTCAACAAGCTTTAACCTGATTGTTCTTTACTTTCAGGGACCTCCATCACAGTGTGACCAGTCAGTTAAACGTTTCTTTAAACCACAGTGTGACCAGTCAGTTAAACGTTTCTTTAAACCTCACAGTGAGACCAGTCAGTTAAACGTTTATTTAAACCTCACAGTTCGAGCAGTAAATTAAGCGTTTACTTAAACCTCATATTTACCACAAAAAATAAGGAGTTAAGTGGAAGAGAGAGAAGGTAGGGAACTTGTTTGTCTGCCATATATTAAAAATACAAATTGTCTGAAAAAAATTGGCATAGTTAGAAAAATATACCAGTTTAATTTGAAGACAAAAATGTTAACAACTAAGCTATACAGGTTGCAAAATAAATGGGATGAGATTTCCAATGTACCAATTCCATGGCACATGGTACATGAACTGATTCAAACAAACAACACTCGATTCAATGCTTAGAGTTTTTCAATTTAAAATATTATACAAAATTCTTTCAACCAACAGAATGCTATAAAAAAGTATATGGGGCATACAACAATCTCAGCTCTGTAGATTTTGCTGCTGTCACGATCGTTGTATGGTGGAAGAGAGGAGGACCAAGGCGCAGCGTGAAATGAATACATATTTAATTAACGAAGACGAAGAACACTTGACAAACTATACAAAACAACAAACGAACGTGAAGCTATATAACAAATAGTGCTGACACTAAACACTACACATAGACATAGACAATCACCCACAAACTACCTAATGAATATGGCTGCCTAAATATGGTTCCCAATCAGAGACAACGATAGACAGCTGTCTCTAATTGAGAACCAATCTAGGCAACCATAGACATACATACACCTAGGCTAGACACTGCCCCATAAACATACAAAACCCCTAGACAATACAAAACACATACATCCCCCATGTCACACCCTGACCTAACTAAAATAATAAAGAAAACAAAGATAACTAAGGCCAGGGCGTGACAGCTACGAAGAGACAGAATCACTAGATAATTCATTCTGGTATTGTCCCTACGTAGCTTGTTTCTGGTCACAGGTTCAGGAATGGTTAAAAAAAAAATCACAATATTCATTTAAAATGAACCTTACAAATAGCAGTGTTGGGTGATTTGGAAAGCCATAGTAAGTCAATAAGTAATATAATAATACTGGTAGGAAAGGTTTTCATCTTTAGCTCAGAATCTGTTTGGTAATCTATTATTTTTATGTGATTGCTGTATATAAAAGTACCATGTATGTAATATGTATGTATATTTAGCAGAAAAGCTGTAAAATAACAAAAAAAGATATGTGTCCTCCAAAGATGGGTGGTGGTCGATGGGTAAAAAACCCCGAATATATATAAAATAATTAGAGCTACGGCCCTTTTTCCTCAATTTCCGCCTGACTGACGTGCCCAAAGTAAACTGCATGTTTTTCAGGCCCTGAAGCCAGGATATGCATATAATTGGGACCATTGGAAGGAAAACACTTTGAGTATTGGAAGGAAAACACTTTGAAGTATTGGAAGGAAAACACTTTGAAGTTCCTAGTCTCCTAATAATGTAGGAGACTAGGAGAAAATCCAAAGAAACTCAAACCATATTTTTTTTTGAGAGCCCATGCTCTTACAATGGAAAGTATAGGGAAATAATGAATTCTAGCTCCCAGGATGGAATTCCTATGGCTTCCACAGGGTGTCAGCAGTCTATGTTCAAGGTTTCAGGCGTGTAACTTCCAAAACGAGTAAGAAATATATACGTTTTAGTACAGGGACACACTCTTGGAAATTCGTGTTTGGGCGCCGATGAAGACAAGACGCAGCTGCTAATATCGGTTTCCTATTGAACATACTTATTTCCGTATGAAATATTATAGTTTGATTTCATTTCAGGGTATCTGAAGAGTCAATAGAAACATATTTTGACTTGTTTTAAAGTTTAGCAGTAGATTTTCAGATTCCTTCTCTGCCAGTTGAACGAGTGGATTACTCAAATCGATGGCGCCAACTAAACAGACTTTTTGGGATATAAAGAAGGATTTATTTAACAAAACGACACTACATGTTATAGCTGGGACCCTTTGGATGACAAATCAGAGTAAGATTTTCAAAAAGTAAGTGAATATTTAAAATCTATTTGTGAATTTATGAAACCTGTGCCGGTGGAAAAATATTTGGATCTGGGGCGCCGTCCTCAAACAATTGCATGGCATGCTTTCGCTGTAATGGCTACTGTTAATCGGACAGTGCAGTTAGAATAACAAGAATTTAAGCTTCAACCGATATAAGAAACTTGTATGTACCTACGTGTTTAAAACCTCTTTGGGCTAGGCGTGCCTCAAGCAACCCACCTCGACAACATCCGGTGAAATTGCAGAGCGTCAAATTCAAATGACAGAAATTGTAATATTAAACAATACAAGTGTCATACAAGTGTCATACATAATTTAAAAGCTTAACTTCTTTTTAATTGAGCTGCGTTGTCAGATTTCAAAAAGGCTTTATGGCGAAAGCACACCATGAGATTATCTGAGGACAGCACCCCGCATACAAAAGCATTTAAAAACATCCAACCAAGCAGATGCATCGCGAAAGTCAGAAATAGCGATAAAATAAATCCCTTACCTTTGAAGATCTTAATCTGGTTGCAATCACAGTTACATAACAAATGGTCCTTTTGTTCGATAAAGTCCTTCTTTATATCCCAAACAAGTATGTTTATTTGGCGCGCTTCATTCAATAATCCACCTGTTTCCCCTTGTTCAAAATGCATGCAAAATTAATCCCAAACGTTACCAATAAACTTGGTCCAAACATGTCAAACAACATCCTAATCACACCTCAGGTACCCTAGTATGTAAATAAACGATACAATTTAAGACGGAAAATAGTATATTCAATACCGGAGATAAATAACTGTCACGATCGTCAAAGGGACTGAGTGAGGACCAAGGCGCAGCGCATGAAAAGAACATCTTCTTTTATTATTTAAAGAAGGAACAAACAAAACAAAACAACAAACAGACGACCGTGAAGCTATAAATACAAAATGGTGCTGACACTGACCATTACACAATGACATAGACAATTCCCCACAAACAGCTAAAGCCTATGGTTACCTTAAATATGGCTCCCAATCAGAGACAACAATAACCAGCTGTCTCTAATTGAGACCCAATTCAGGCAACCATAGACTTTCCTAAACACCTACACTCAACCATAGACACAGCTAGACAACTATACTAAACATAAACCCAACTACTCTAAATAAACCCCCTAAACCTTACAACCACCCTAGACACTACAAAACCCACATAAATTACCCATGTCACACCCTGACCTAACTAAAATAATAAAGAAAACAAAGAATACTAAGGCCAGGGCGTGACAATAACCAAGTGTGCGCCCTCACCTGAGCGCGTCACAAACATTATCCAACCAAGCAGATGCATCACGAAAGTCAGAAATATCGATAAAATACATCGCTTACCTTTGAATATTCCTCTTATTGCAATCCAAAAGGTCGCAGTTACACAATGAATGGTTGTTTTGTTCGATAAAGTCCTTCTTTAAATCCCAAAAATGTGAGTTTATTTGGCGCACTTGATTCAGAAATACACCTGTTTCAACTCGCCCAACATGCCTACAAAGGAATGTAAAAAGTAACCTGTAAACTTGGTCCAAACATTTCAAACAATGTTTCTAATCCAACCTAAGGTACCCTAATATGTAAATAATCGATCAAATTTAAAACGGAATAAACTGTTTTCAATACCGGGGAAAAACAACGAGGAGCGCGCGCTCTTTCACTCGCACCAAAAGACTAGAGTCCTTCTGAGTGATACTTAGAAAGAATACGAATACTTCTTCATTTTTCAAAAAAAAAACATTGAACATTTTCTAAAGACTGTTCACATCTACTGGAAGCCATATGAACTGCAATCTTGGTCCTAATAATTAGGCTTTCCCATAGAAAAGCATTGTAAAGTCGAATGACCTCAACAACAAAATAATTATTGGATGGATTTTCCTCTGGGTTTCGCCTGCCAAATCAGTTCTGTTATACTCATAGACATTAGTTTAACAGTTTTAGAATCTTTAGAGTGTTTTCTATCCCATACTACCATGCATATGCATATCCTAGCTTCTGGGCCTGAGTAACAGGCAGTTAACTTTGGGCACCTCGGTCATACAAACTTCCGAACAGCTTTCGGAAAAGCTGACCACGACTCCATTTTGTTGCTTCCAGCCTACAAACAGAAACTAAAACAGCAAGCTCCCGCGCTCAGGTCTGTTCAACGCTGGTCCGACCAATCTGATTTCACGCTTCAAGACTGCTTCGATCACGTGGATTGGGATATGTTCCGCATTGTGTCCAACAACAACATTGACGAATACGCTGATTCGGTGAGCGAGTTTATTAAAAAGGACATTGACGATGTCGTACCCACAGCAACGATTAAAACATTCCCAAACCAGAAACCGTGGATTGATGGCAGCATTCGCGTGAAACTGAAAGCGCGAACCACTGCTTTTAACCAGGGCAAGGTGACCGGAAACATGACCGGATACAAACAGTGTAGCTATTCTCTCCGCAAGGCAATCAAACAAGCTAAATCCCAGTATAGAGACAAAGTAGAGTCGCAATTCAACAGCTCAGACACAAGAGGTATGTGGCACGGACTACAGTCAATCACAGATTACAAAAAGAAAACAAGCCCCGTCGCGGACCAGGATGTCTTGCTCCCAGACAGACTAAATAACTTTTTTGCTCGCTTTGAGGACAATACAGTGCCACTGACACGGCCCGCTACCAAAACCTGCGGGCTCTCCTTCACTGAGGCCGAGGTGAGTAAAACATTTAAACGTGTTAACCCTCGCATGGCTGCAGGCCAGACGGCATTACCAGCCGCGTCCTCAGAGCATGCGCAGACCAGCTGGCTGGTGTGTTTAAGGACATATTCAATCAATCCTTATCCCAGTCTGCTGTTCCCACATGCTTCAAGAGGGCCACCATTGTTCCTGTTCCCAAGAAAGCTAAGGTAACTGAGCTAAACGACTACCGCCCCGTAGCACTCACTTCCGTCATGATGAAGTGCTTTGAGAGACTAGTCAAGGACCATATCACCTCCACCCTACCTGACACCCTAGACCCACTCCAATTTGCTTACCGACCCAATAGGTCCACAGACGACGCAATCGCAACCACACTGCACACTGCCCTAACCCATCTGGACAAGAGGAATACCTATGTGAGAATGCTGTTCATCGACTACAGCTCAGCATTTAACACCATAGTACCCTCCAAACTCGTCATCAAGCTCGAGACCCTGGGTCTCGACCCTGCCCTGTGCGACTGGGTCCTGGACTTCCTGACGGGCCGTCCCCAGGTGGTGAGGGTAGGTAACAACATCTCCACCCCGCTGATCCTCAACACTGGGGCCCCACAAGGGTGCGTTCTGAGCCCTCTCCTGTACTCACTGTTCACCCATGACTGCATGGCCATGCACGCATCCAACTCAATCATCAAGTTTGCGGACGACACTACAGTGGTAGGCTTGATTACCAACAACGACGAGACGGCCTACAGGGAGGAGGTGAGGGCCCTCGGAGTGTGGTGTCAGGAAAATAACCTCACACTCAACGTCAGCAAAACAAAGGAGATGATTGTGGACTTCAGGAAACAGCAGAGGGAGCACCCCCCTATCCACATCGACGGGACAGTAGTGGAGAAGGTGGAAAGTTTTAAGTTCCTCGGTGTACACATCACGGACAAACTGAATTGGTCCACCCACACAGACAGCGTTGTAAAGAAGGCACAGCAGCGCCTCTTCAACCTCAGGAGGCTGAAGAAATTCGGCTTGTCACCAAAGGCACTCACAAACTTCTACAGATGCACAATCGAGAGAATCCTGTCGGGCTGTATCACCGCCTGGTACGGCAACTGCTCCGCCCACAACCGTAAGGCTCTCCAGAGGGTAGTGAGGTCTGCACAACGCATCACCGGGGGCAAACTACCTGCCCTCCAGGACACCTACACCACCCGATGTCACAGGAAGGCCATAAAGATCATCAAGGACAACAACCACCCAAGCCACTGCCTGTTCACCCCGCTATCATCCAGAAGGCGACCTCAGTACAGGTGCATCAAAGCAGGGACCGAGAGACTGAAAAACAGCTTCTATCTCAAGGCCATCAGACTGTTAAACAGCCACCACTAACATTTAGTGGCCGCTGCCAACATACTGACTCAACTCCAGCCACTTTAATAATGGGAATTGATGGAAATTATGTAAAAATGTACCACTAGCCACTTTAAACAATGCCACTTAATATAATGTTTACATACCCTACATTACTCATCTCAAATGTATATGTATATACTGTACTCTATATCATCTACTGCATCTTGCCATCTTTATGTAATACATGTATCACTAGCCACTTTAAACTATGCCACTTTATGTTTACATACCCTACATTACTCATCTCATATGTATATACTGTACTCTATACCATCGACTGCATCTTGCCTATGCCGTTCTGTACCATCACTCATTCATATATCTTTATGTACATATTCTTTATCCCTTTACACTTGTGTGTATAAGGTAGTAGTTGTGGAATTGTTAGGTTAGATTACTTGTTGGTTATTACTGCATTGTCGGAACTAGAAGCACAAGCATTTCGCTACACTCGCATTAACATCTGCTAACCATGTGTATGTGACAAATACAATTTGATTTGATTTGATTTGAATACTGCCCCCTATCCCTAAAAATATGTATTAATATCCATAATATGTATGATTATTTATTTGAATTGCGTTCCCTCCAGTTTCACCGGAAGTTGTCCCGCTAGCGGGATGCCTAGCCCTAATAAACCTCAGATTTGCACTAGTGGAAGAAACAACCCCAAAGGCAGTTAAGATTTCTAAATGTTTTCTTTCCTGAGGTGCAGTTTCCAAATTCGAGCACTTATCTTTAGTTAGGGCCAAACCAGCTGCAGATGTCTGCTGTAACTTCCATTTCTTTATTTCAGTTTAAAATAAACCTGAGTCCAATTTCACAGAGGGGGTTAGATTACTTGTAGTCGCTAATCAGTCATCTTCGCTAAACCCACTCAAATTAGGACCCGTGTGAATTAATGCCGTCTCAGTGATTTTCACAGGCATGCAGGGCTCCACGGACAACAGCAACCAGTCAACTGTGTTTTGAAAACCACAAGGCCCACAAAAACATGTCATTAACTCTGACAGAGACATGTCTCCCTTCATAAAGACCTCTCATGTTTTCACTAATCAGTTCAATCTAGAAGGAAATGGTGGTGGAGATGAACAACCGATCGATAGATCGATAGATCGATATAGAAGATATTAGAAATTAGAATTAGGGAAATTAGAAATAGGGAAGATATTTGTGAAGACAGGGTTTGAGAAATTGTGTCTCTTGGAGAAATTGTGTCTCTCGATAGATAGATCGATCGATCGATAGATAGATGGGGTTCAGTTGAGCACGGATGGACAGACAAGCAAACATAAAGACAGAGCAGACGGACAAAGGGAAACAGACCGACAGACAGACAGACAACCAGAAGGCAGAGGCACACACAGTGATGGACCAGCCGATGGACTCAGTGGACCCAGGCACCAGAGTGAAGCCTTAACGGACCAGTAGCTGTGGATGGCTGCTTTTCCTTTCATTCTCATTTCTTTTGGGGGAATTTGGATCGTAAAAAGGAAAAGTTCACAGCCTTTCGTTTGGGCCTCCGAGGCTTTTGGGAGTTGACTGTGGAATGCACCAGCAGCTCTGAGTCGTGCAGGATGAGACTAGAGGGAGAGTATTGTGTGTTTATGTATGTGTGTCTGTCTGACCCAGGGGAGAACAACTGCCTGCTCTGATTGAAACCACGGAAGTTCAAGGCCAACCGCGGTACTGCAGTAATTGTTTGCAGAAAACAGGATCTCCCATTATAGTTAATGGGAAAATGTCAATCTTCGTAGTCAATCTTTGGGTAAATAAATACAAATTAGAAGACAATCATGGTACCAGCCATTGCTTCTAATACACCAGATGTATGTCCTTGAACTGATTATTTTTAAATCGCACACAGAACAAGTTATAAGGATAATGTAATTGCTAATGGCAGCCTGCAGTACCCCAGCTGGCCTTCAACTGGAGTTACTAAATGAGAGGGGGCAGCACTGAGCTAGTGTTGCACTTCCTGGAACTTCCTGAAATATTTCAAACTGCGCATGCTATGTATCCATGAGATGCCTCTTAACTGACTTAATTTGGCTTCAATGCACTTTTGAGTCTTCAAATAGGAATGAATGGTGTCATGTGATCGATGGCTTTGTCCATTCATATACATGAATGACTCTGTTGACACTATTTCCCCAAGAGATCATGTAAGCCTGGTCATATTTCAGTAGTATTAACTGTGTGTTCTGTGAAAGTCTGGTAACAGTTACCAGACCATGAATCCCACAGTAACATGTCATTAACTCTGACAGAGACACGAATCCCTGCATAAAGACCTTGCATGTTTTCACTGAAATATAACAAACCGCTTGACATAGAAACACCGGATTTTCAGCGTTTAAAATAAATGAATGTTTATTAATATGAATATCATTCCATCCATGAGGCCACTAGAGGGTGATTTGGTCTTTTGACTGCAGGAACTACGAATCTTCATTGTTTACACCATAATTCATAATCATTTCCACTTTACACATGGTCTGACGTCATTGATTATAACAAGCAGCAAGTGAATGATTTCCCTCATCCCTGTCATAGTTGGTAAACATTGTCTAGTGAAAAAGTGCTGTCTCAAGAGTCACATATATAGCCTATAACCCCACCAAGAGGGTTCAAAGTCACCAAACCAGCACTGTGTGTGTGTGTACGTGCGAGACCGTGCAAGCTGTCTAACCTGTCCAGAACACAGCCCCAGCCACCTGACACACTGTTATCATCTTTTGCTTTTGTGTGACCATGATTCTCTCTGCTCCCATGACACCAATAGGCCTTGGCTGAGCCTGGGAGAGCTAATTGTGTATGCTTAAGGATGAGCCTGGAAGAGCTAATTGTGTATGCTTAAGGATGAACCTGGGAGAACTAATTGTGTATGCTTAAGGATGAGCCTGGGAGAGCTAATTGTGTATGTGTAACGGATGTGAAATGGCTAGCTAGTTAGCGGTGGTGCGCGCTAATATCGTTTCAATCGGTTACATCACTCGCTTTGAGACCTTGTAGTAGTGCAAAGTAGTGGTTCCCCTTTGCTCTGCAAGGGCCGAGGCTTTTGTGGAGCGACGGGTAACGATGCTTCGTGGGTGACTGATGTTGATGTGTGCAGAGGGTCTCTGGTTCGCGCACGGGTCGGGGCGAGGGGACGGACGTAAAGTTAAACTGTTACATTGATGCTGTTGACCCGGATCACTGGTTGTTGCGGAAAAGGAGGAGGTCGAAAGGGGGGTGAATGTAACCGATGTGAAATGGCTAGCTAGGTAGCGGTGGTGCGCGCTAGCAGCCTTTCAGTCGGTGACGTCACTTGCTCTGAGACTTGAAGTAGTGGTTCCCCTTGCTCTGCAAGGGACGCGGCTTACAATGTAACAGTTTAACTTTATTCCGTCCCCTCGCCCCGACCCGGGCGCGAACCAGGGACCCTCTGCACACATCAACAACAGTCACCCACGAAGCATCGTTACCCGTCGCTCCACAAAAGCCGCGGCCCTTGCATAGCAAGGGGAACCACTACTTCAAGGTCTCAAAGCGAGTGATGTAACCGATTGAAACGCTATTAGCGCGCACCACCGCTAACTAGCTAGCCATTTCACATCCGTTACATATGCTTAAGGATGAGCCCTAGCGGGTGGTGGTGTGTGTGTATGTGTGTATTGCCTGCACGCCTGTTGTAACCGTGTCCTTTTAATTCCCTTCCTGAATGTTGTTTCCATAGATTAAGCGGGGATTCGGCTCACACAAGTGTCCTATCAGCAACTCTCACTTCCTCAAAACATTTCCTGTGGAAACGTGCAAGGCCGAGCAAATAAAATAGGCACACCAGGATGTGATGGAAGTTTCCCCAGCCAGGAGGAGATGGTGGATTTTAATATCGCAATGTACTACAGAGAAAGACACTGGTTAAAGACAAAGAAGTTGAAAGATGACTGAATAAACTAAAGGACATAAACAGAACATACAGCACTATAAGACCAGCGGTTTCAGAGTCAAACCAGAGTGTAATACAACTGAAACTAACGCATGGGGCCTTGGTGCATCTAGTTAAACATTACTGTAGGTTTCATTAACAGAAGCAGTGTTTCGCTGAGTTTCTGCGCTGATTCAAAGAGAAGGACAGAGAGGGAAAGATGAGGAAAGAGAGGGAAAGAGAGGGAAAGATGAGGAAAGAGAGGGAAAGAGTGGGAAAGATGAGGAAAGAGAGGGAAAGAGACGGAAAGATGAGGAAAGAGAGGGAAAGATGAGGACAGAGAGCGACGGAGAGGGAAAGAGAAGGCCGGAGGGACAGAGAGGGACAGAGAGGGAAAGAGAGGGAAAGAGAAGGCCGGAGGATCAGAGAGGGAAAGAGAAGGACGGAGGGACAGAGAGGGACAGAGAGGGACAGAGAGGGACAGAGAGGGACAGAGAGGGAAAGAGAAGGCCGGAGGGACAGAGAGGGACAGAGAGGGACAGAGAGGGAAAGAGAAGGCCGGAGGGACAGAGAGAGACAGAGAGGGACAGAGAGGGAAAGAGAAGGCCGGAGGATCAGAGAGGGAAAGAGAAGGCCGGAGGGACAGAGAGGGACAGAGAGGGACAGAGAGGGAAAGAGAAGGCCGGAGGGACAGAGAGAGACAGAGAGGGCCGGAGGGACAGAGAGGGACAGAGAGGGACAGAGAGGGAAAGAGAAGGCCGGAGGGACAGAGAGGGACAGAGAGGGACAGAGAGGGAAAGAGAAGGCCGGAGGGACAGAGAGGGACACAGAGGGACAGAGAGGTAGACTAAACAAACACTGCTGTACAGCTCTCTGGAGAAGGATGGGGGACTATCAGCCTCTTTTCCATGCCTAGCTCTCCCTCGGCCTGTTAGACAGGCCTCACACACAAGCACAGAACATAACACACACACACACTCCTTCAGACACTACCGCTATCCCGCATCCAGTGATGTAGTGGTAAAAATATAGGTGTGTAAACTCTGATCGCTGGTCGCGGTGAAATAATTCATGCTCTGTATACTTTCAATGCATTTGACCCTCCACTACACCACTGCCCCCATGCTAAAGCCCCACTGATCTTACAACGCCAGCATCCCACATGTTTTCCCACAGCTGGACAGGAACAGAGAACAGATGGTGTAGGAGTCTAAAATCCACTCCAGTAGTTCAACACCCTATCTAAGTCAGGGCTTGACCTCTGGACAGCTCCGAGTGGCACCTTAAGTCCAAGTGCATTAAAAGTGCTTCAAAATGACAACAACAATAACCCAGGACATGTGTTTACTAGTACATAGCTAGAAGACCTTGTCCAGCACTCAAGAGTTCACTAAGAAAGACAAAAACATTGTATGATGGAGAACATACTGTGTTTCCCTCTCTACGCTAATAGAGAGAATGGATATCATATGCTGCAGAGACGATAGCCATCTCTAAAAGAGAGAGAGAGCTCTCCGGAAAAGCTGCCCCACTGGGAAGAGGAGGGCTCCAATAAACATTTAGCACAGATCTCTACCTCCCCTTTTCCATTTTCCCTCTGTCTGTCTGTCTGTCTCTCTGTCTCTCTCTCTTTTTCTCTCTCTGTCTTTCTCTTTTCAACCCTTTTTGCCTTCTGTTTCCTTTCCCCTCTGTCCCTCAGTAAACCCTAGTGGTCTAGTGGCTGGGCCGTCTTTGTGCTGTGTGGCTGTGTGTGACCAAACCTCGAGGGTAGGATGCGGCGGTTCGATTAGGGCGACCGATTTGGACGGAGGAGGACAACCCAATAATGCAGATGAGGCCCGAGTGAGGGCATGGAAAATGTCTCAGTGTGTTGCTGGCTGGTTGCACACAGTGGCTCCCTTATCAGAGGCAGATCACTGGAGCCTCTGTCGCACACAGTTAATGAAGGATCTCTGCTGTTGACAAAGGGAGTCTGTCTGTCTATCTGTCTGTCCGCTGGGCTCTGCTGTTGACAAAGAGAGTCTGTCTGTCCGTTACAGACCTGGGCTCAAATAGTATTAGAAATTATTTCAAATGCTTTGTGCTTTTGCTGAATCCTGTATGGAGTCTGGGCAGGGTTTGCACCTTTGGTACTATTCTATTGGTTAAATTGTATATCAGGGCACACATAGCTTAAGTATTCAAAATTATTTCAAATAGTATTTTGAAAACAAGTCTGTCTGTCCGCTGGGCCCTGCTTTCTCACAGTGACTGACTTGTGACCCCCTCTCTCCCGTCTAACCCGAGGGAGCACAAAGGGTTAAACCACACCGGATGGCTCCGTTGAACCTCTATTAAAGCCTATTTTTATTTACATCCCGCCCTCACACAAACACCCCACTCAGAGGCAAGCGTGCACATGCATACACACACATCACACAAACATTCACTAGGAACACTAACTCTCATCCATAACTTTAGGCTTTACGCTTGCCATTGTGAACAGCCAGCCAAGGGTTTGGGGGATTTTCTGTGCCCTGTCTTGGGGATTGCCTGTCTCAACTGTTGGCACCAAACTACCATTGGCACTGGCCTGGCTATTGAGTTTTCATCAAAATGAGGTCAGAGGGAGCTTCAGTTAGACAACTGCAGTTTCACAGGATTAAAGACAGAGAGCTGGGACAGACCTTAAAGGGATCCCATGTCCCTCAGAGGTTTAAAACTTTCTCTCTCTAATATTGTCTATGACAACATACAAAAACAAAAACAGATGCAGACATTTTCAGAAGTTAGGCAGTTAGGCGTCTCTGAAGACAAGCACAGTATGACAGCAGTAGAGTATTTCTGCACTGATAGCTGGGCTAGAGCAGATGCTGGTTTAGAGCAGGGTTTCCTGTGCTCCCCCTGGGTGGGGCCAGGATCGAGTTTGGGAAACCCTGCGTTAGAGCATGTATAGGTCAGTACCGCAACCAGCTCATCTCTACCCAGTAGTTTCTCTACACACTCACCAGGCCTCTGCAGCACCACTCACAGTACTGATCCTACATCAGGTAGAAACCATACTCGATCCCTCCCTATTTTTTCAGACTAGACAGAGGGCCTTTTCAGACCTTGCTCATCATGGGCTTCACACTTGCCGCCCCGGCCCCATCGCAAGAGCCCATGGATGGGAGAAACCCGGGGACAACGGCGACAGAGGCTGACATTTGACTGGAAACCTGAGACGCAGGATCTCTGGTTGAAAACAGCGGAATGTAGAACCCTGCATGGAGGAGACAAAAGGGGGAGAAAAAAGTAGCGGGAGAGAGA
Organism: Salvelinus fontinalis; assembly: GCF_029448725.1. Taxonomy (NCBI): domain Eukaryota; kingdom Metazoa; phylum Chordata; class Actinopteri; order Salmoniformes; family Salmonidae; genus Salvelinus; species Salvelinus fontinalis. The sequence continues at coordinate 30,836,302 of NC_074691.1, forward strand.
AAGGGAGGGATGGTGGGGGGGTAGAGAGGAGTCTGACTCGGGGAGGGGAGATGTGAATCAGATTACGTGAGCAGAGAGAGGGGTGAACCACACACACACTACTGTTGAACCCTCCTCATCCCTCCATCCCAGGACAGATGGAGAGAGACAGAGAGAGAGAGAGAGGCAGCCTTTCTTCCAGGGGGATCTTTGTATTTAATGAGAGAGAGTAGTTTGTCAGAGAGAGGAAGAGAGAGTACTGTTACAGGTCAAATCCATGTGTCTATTAGATGACGTAAGAGAAACAACCCGTATCCCTTTACTCAAAGGCTAACCTCAGCATAATGTTGGTGCAACATTCACTGTTCTGACTACTCCGCCAGGACACAGATACGTATTCACACACAGGCTGAGGGAGTGATGGAGAGAGATACAGGATACAGGTCATAGAATAGCTGTGTTACCAAGGCGATGGTGGATAAAAGAAATAGAAAAGCTGTGTTACCAAGGCGATGGTGGATTAAGATAATAGAATAGCTGTGTTACCAAGGCGATGGTGGATACAGATAATAGAATAGCTGTGTTACCAAGGCGATGGTGGATAAAGGTAATAGAGAGCTGACCTTAGAGATCCCTTTTATTCTCTATTTTGGTTAGGTCAGGGTGTGACTAGGGTGGGTACTCTAGTTTTTGCATTTCTATGTTGGCCTGGTATGGTTCCCAATCAGAGGTTTATCGTTGCCTCTGATTGGGGATCACATTTAGGCAGCCTTTTTCCACCTGTTTTGTGTGGGATCTTGTTTTTGTGTAGTGCCTGTGAGCACTGCATTTGCTTCACGTATCGTTTATCCTTTATTGTCCGGTAAAGTCCTGTATCTCCTCCACGCACTCGCCCTGAGGTGTGTGTCACCTTTCCGGGACAATGTGTGCAGGTTCACGCACCGTGTCTCCAGTGCGCCTCCACAGCCCAGTGCGTCCTGTGCCAGCTCCCCGCACTTGCCGTGCGAAGGTTGTCATCTGTCCAGGACACGTTGTGCCAGCTCTACGCTCCAGACCTACAGTGCGTCTCCACAGCCCAGTACATCCAGTGCCGGTTCCACACACCAGGCCTCCTGTGCGTCTCCCCAGCCCGGTACGTCCTGTGCCGGCTCCATGCACCAGGCCTCCAGCGACGGTCTGCAGTCCAGAGCCTCCAGCGACGGTTCCCAGTCCGGAGCCTCCAGCGATGGTTCCCAGTCCGGAGTCTCCGGCGAGGTTTCCCAGTCCAGAGCCTCCAACGAGGGTTCCCAGTCCAGAGCCTCCGGCGAGGATTCCCAGTCCAGAGCCTCCGACGAGGGTTCGCAGTTCAGAGCCTCCGGCGAGGGTTCCCAGTCCAGAGCCTCCAATGAGGGTTCCCGTCCAGAGCCTCCGGCGAGGGTTCCAAGTCCAGAGCCTCTTGCGAGGGTTCCCAGTCCAGAGCCTTTGGCAAGTGTTTGCAGTCCAGAGTCTCCAGCGAGAGTTCGCAGTTCAGAGCCTCCGGCGAAGGTTCCCAGTGTAGAGCCTCCATTGAGGGATCCCAGTCCAGAGCCTCCGGCGAGGGTTCCCAGTCCAGAGCCTCCAACGAGGGTTCCCAGTCCAGAGCCTCCGGCGAGGATTCCCAGTCCAGAGCCTCCGGCGAGGATTCCCAGTCCAGAGCCTCCGACGAGGGTTCGCAGTTCAGAGCCTCCGGCGAGGGTTCCCAGTCCAGAGCCTCCAATGAGGGTTCCCGTCCAGAGCCTCCGGCGAGGGTTCCAAGTCCAGAGCCTCTTGCGAGGGTTCCCAGTCCAGAGCCTTTGGCAAGTGTTTGCAGTCCAGAGTCTCCAGCGAGAGTTCGCAGTTCAGAGCCTCCGGCGAAGGTTCCCAGTGTAGAGCCTCCATTGAGGGATCCCAGTCCAGAGCCTCCAACGAGGGTTCCCAGTCCAGAGCCTCCAGCGAGGGTTCGCAGTCCAGAGCCTCCAGCGAGGGTTCGCAGTCCAGAGCCTCCAACGAGGGTTCCCAGTCCAGAGCCTCCAGCGCGGGTTCGCAGTCCAGAGCCTCCGGCGACGGTTCCCAGTCCAGAGTCTCCGGCGAGGGTTCCCAGTCCAGAGCCTCCTGCGAGGGTTCCCAGTCCAGAGTCTCCGGCGAGGGTTCCCAGTCCAGAGCCTCCAACGAGGGTTCCCAGTCCAGAGTCTCCAGCGAGGGTTCCCAGTCCAGAGCCTCCGGCGATGGATCGCAGTCCAGAGCCTCCGGCGAGGGTTCCCAGTCCAGAGCCTCCGGCGAGGGTTCCCAGTCCAGAGCCTCTTGCGAGGGTTCCCAGTCCAGAGCCTTTGGCAAGTGTTTGCAGTCCAGAGTCTCCAGCGAGAGTTCGCAGTTCAGAGCCTCCGGCGAAGGTTCCCAGTGTAGAGCCTCCATTGAGGGATCCCAGTCCAGAGCCTCCAACGAGGGTTCCCAGTCCAGAGCCTCCAGCGAGGGTTCGCAGTCCAGAGCCTCCAGCGAGGTTTCACAGTCCAGAGCCTCTAATGAGGGTTCCCAGTCCAGAGTCTCCAGCGAGGGTTCCCAGTCCAGAGCCTCCGGCGATGGATCGCAGTCCAGAGCCTCCGGCGACGGTCTGCAGCCCGGAACCTCCAGCGATGGTTCACAGTCCGGATCCTCCAGTGAGGATACATGGCCCAGAGCCTCCAGTGATGATCCATGGCCCGGAGCCTCCAGTGATGATCTATGACCCGTAGCCTCCAGTGATGAACCATGGCCTGGAGCCTCAAGCGACGATCCACGGTCCGGTTCCTCCGGCGACGATCCATGGTCCGGGGCCTCCGGCGACGATCCACGGTCCGGAGTCCCGGTGACGATCTACAGTCCGCAGTCCCCGGCGATGATCTACGGTCCGGAGTCCCCGGCGACGATCCACGGTCCGATTCCTCCGGCGATGATCCACGGTCCGGAGCATCCAGCGACGATCCACAGTCCGGTTCCTCCGGCAACAATCCACGGTCCGGAGCTTCCGGCAACGATCTACGGTCCGGAGTTCCCAGCGACGATCCACGGTCCGGAGCTTCCGGCGACAATCCACGGTCCGGTTCCTCCGGCGACGATACACGGTCCGGAGCTTCCGGCGACAATCTACGGTCCGGAGTTCCCGGCGACGATCCACGGTCCGGAGCTTCCGGCGACAATCCACGGTCCGGAGCTTACGGCGACGATCCCCGCACCAGAGTCGCCACCGAAGATGGTGGATCCGCGAGCGGAGCGGGGTCTACGTCCCGAACCGGGGCCACCACGAGGCTAGATGGCCACCCGGACCCTTCCCATAGAGTCAGGTTTTGCGGTCGGAGTCCGCACCTTTGGGGGGGTACCCGTCACGCCCTGACCTTAGAGATCCTTTTTATTTCTCTATTTTGGTTAGGTCAGGGTGTGACTAGGGTGGGTACTCTAGTTTTTGCATTTCTATGTTGGCCTGGTATGGCTCCCAATCAGAGGCAGCTGTCTATCGCTGTCTCTGATTGGGGATCATATTTAGGCAGCCTTTTCCACCTGTTTTTTGTGGGATCTTGTTTTTGTGTAGTGCCTGTGAGCACTGTATTTGCTTCACGTATCGTTTATCCATTATTGTTTTTTGTGATGTGGAACTCTACGCACGCTGCGCCTTGGTCCATTCATTCAACAAATGTTCGTGACATAAAGGTAATAGAATAGCTGTGTTACCAAGGCGATGGAGGATAAAGTTAATAGAAGAGCTGTGTTACCAAAGCGATGGTGGATAAAGGTAATAGAATAGCTGTGTTACCAAGGCGATGGTGGATAAAGGTATTACAATTGCTGAGTTACCAAGGCAATGGGGGATAAAGGTAATAGAAGAGCTGTGTTACCAAGGCGATGGTGGATAAAGGTAATAGAAGAGCTGTGTTACCAAGGCGATGGTGTATAAAGGTAATAGAAGAGCTGTGTTACCAAGGCGATGGTGTATAAAGGTAATAGAAGAGCTGTGTTACCAAGGAGATGGAGGATACAGGTAATAGAAGGGCTGTGTTACCAAGGAGATGGTGGATAAAGGTAATAGAAGAGCTATGTTACCAAGGCGATGGTGGATAAAGGTAATAGAGAGCTGTGTTACCAAGGCGATGGTGGATAAAGGTAATAGAATAGCTGTGTTACCAAGGAGATAGTGGATAAAGTTAATAGAAGAGCTGTGTTACCAAGGAGATAGTGGATAAAGGTAATAGAAGAGCTATGTTACCAAGGCGATGGTGGATAAAGGTAATAGAGAGCTGTGTTACCAAGGCGATGGTGTATAAAGGGAATAGAAGAGCTGTGTTACCAAGGAGATAGTGGATAAAGGTAATAGAGAGCTGTGTTACCAAGGAGATGGTGGATTAATGTAATATAGAGTTGTGTTACCAAGGCGATGGTGGATAAGGGTAATAGAGAGCTGTGTTACCAAGGCGATGGTATGCAGCACCAAAATAGTACAAATCCTTGTTTGATAAGACCTGTCATTAAAATGGGAGATTGCTTTTACTTGACCTTAAAAGACTGATACACAATTGTCAGTAGTAGGTCAGAAAACAAAAACATTGAGACAATGTGGAAGGTCAAAATGTATCCAAACCAAAACAGGTCTCAGATAAATGCATTCTGAATTTCATTGGGTCTGAGACTAATACAGCAGAATGTTGAGTAAATTCACTCAAATAATCAGTGGTGCCATCGCAAAGTAGCACTTTGTAAATCAAATCAGCCTTAATGAAATACCAACGTGATAAATCGGTTGCCAATACAACAGTCATAAAAAGAGCTATAATTGTCTTAAAGCCTCCAGCCTCTGGCTTGAGAAAGCTACATGGTGCCTTGTAGCCAGCTGCGGCTGACATAAGTCCATTGGTCAACAAAAAGGCTCCAATAATAAGCTCATGTTTGGGCAAGCAATGGGCTCTCCTGTGTTGTTCTAATCCAGAGAAACAACACAGTTGAACTTTGAACCCATATCCTCGGCTACATCCTGTAAACTTACACCAAATCAACAATTCCACACAACCTAAGAGCGGAATGGAGGCAATGGGCTCCAAACTACCACAGTCATCCAGTCTCGCAAAATTTGGCACCGTGTCATACAAACAAGAACTGGTAAATGTAACGACCCTGTTGGTTTGGCACTGGGTGCTAATATCAAAAGTCTTTACTTGTTTAATCATGATAGCCCTCATAAGTGGCCCCTAGCAAGGTAGACTAACCCCGCTGTGGTCTCTAGTCAGGGCACATTTCTGTTGATAATATGAAGGGGATGAAGGCAGCATGCTCTGTCAAGTCCAAACAGCTCTCACTTTAACTACAAACATGCTTGTATGGCAAATGGCGGCAGGTAGCCTAGTGGTTAAGTGCGTTGGGCCCCGAGCCGACTAGGTGAAAAATCAAGTCACTTAACCCTAATTGTTCCTGTAAGTCACTCTGGATAGGAGCATCTGCTAAATGACTGAAATGTAAACACGGTGTATATGACTTACACACAAGCTCAATGATCACAAAGGTACACAGATAAAATAAAGAGGACAGGTTAGCTAGCAAATACATAATCAAATGAGTTTAAAGATGGATAGGAAAGGACTAGAGCTGTCAAATCTGAACCTCAAAGCCAATTCCAATGCTTTTATCAGTCTTCCCCTCTAACCAGGAACTGATTTAGATCTGGGACACACCAGTTGGAGGTCATTATATTATCAGTTAGTCCGGACCTCATAGGGTAATGTTGTAATACCCCTGGCCTAGAGTATGGTTTATAGTATATTCGGTGTGTTAGCAGAAGCTTACAGGGTTCAGTAACCATCAGGAGGATCCCGCTGCTATGTAATGCCAGGTATGTTCACATGTGTAAATACAGTCATGACAAGTTTGACTAGTCTGACTAGTTTTAAACAGCCCTGTCTACACCTTTTTGACAGTAGCGGCAACTACATCCTCTATAGACAAAAAATAGCCGCCAGTAAATAAGCTGTCAATCATGATGACAGGACAAGCTTCTGGGCCACAGCTGTGTGAAACACCACCTGTTCACCTCTGGCTGTCAGATGGAATCATTTGTTACTAGGGGGAATGGAGTCATGTGTTACGAGGGAAAATGGAGTCATGTGTTACCAGGGGGAAATGGAGTCATGTTATTAGGGAGAAATGTTGTCATGTGTTACTAGGGGGGAAATTGAGTCATGTGTTATTAGGGGAAATTGAGTCGTGTTACTAGGGGAAATGGCGTCATGTGTTACTAGGGGAAATGGAGTCATGTGTTACTAGGGGAAATGGAGTCATGTTATTAGGGGGAAATGTTGTCATGTGTTACCAGGGGGGAAATTGAGTCATGTGTTATTAGGGGAAATTGAGTTGTGTTACTAGGGGAAATGGAGTCATGTGTTACTAGGGGAAATGGAGTCATGTGTTACTAGGGGAAATGGAGTCATGTGTTACTAGGGGAAATGGAGTCATGTTATTAGGGGGAAATGTTGTCATGTGTTATTAGGGGGAAATGTTGTCATGTGTTTTTAGGGGAAATTGAGTTGTGTTACTAGGGGAAATGGAGTCATGTGTTACTAGGGGAAATGGAGTCATGTGTTACTAGGGGAAATGGAGTCATGTTATTAGGGGGAAATGTTGTCATGTGTTATTAGGGGGAAATGTTGTCATGTGTTTTTAGGGGAAATTGAGTTGTGTTACTAGGGGAAATGGAGTCATGTGTTACTAGGGGAAATGGAGTCATGTGTTACTAGGGGAAATGGAGTCATGTTATTAGGGGCAAATGTTGTCATGTGTTACTAGGGGGGAAATTGAGTCATGTGTTATTAGGGGAAATTGAGTTGTGTTACTAGGGGAAATGGAGTCATGTGTTACTAGGGGAAATTGAGTCATGTGTTACTAGGGGAAATGGAGTCATGTGTTACTAGGGGAAATGGAGTCATGTGTTACTAGGGGAAATGGAGTCATGTGTTACTAGGGGAAATGGAGTCATGTGTTACTAGGAGGAAATGGAGTTATGTGTTATTAGGGGGAAATGGAGTCATGTGTTACTAGGGGAAATGGAGTCATGTGTTACTAGGGGAAATGGAGTCATGTGTTACTAGGAGGAAATGGAGTTATGTGTTATTAGGGGGAAATGGAGTCATGTGTTACTAGGGGAAATGGAGTCATGTGTTACTAGGAGGAAATGGAGTTATGTGTTATTAGGGGGAAATGGAGTCATGTGTTACTAGGGGAAATGGAGTCATGTGTTACTAGGGGAAATGGAGTCATGTGTTACTAGGAGTAAATGGAGTTATGTGTTATTAGGGGGAAATGGAGTCATGTGTTACTAGGGGAAATGGAGTCATGTGTTATTAGGGGAAATTGAGTTGTGTTACTAGGGGAAATGGAGTCATGTGTTACTAGGGGAAATGGAGTCATGTGTTACTAGGGGGAAATGGAGTCATGTGTTACTAGGGGGAAATGGAGTCATGTGTTATTAGGGGAAATTGAGTCATGTTATTAGGGGGGAAATGGAGTCATGTGTTACTAGGGGAAATGGAGTCGTGTTTCTAGGGGAAATGGAGTCATGTGTTACTAGGGGAAATGGAGTCATGTGTTACTAGGGGGGAAATGGAGTCATGTGTTACTAGGGGAAATGGAGTCATGTGTTACTAGGGGAAATGGAGTCATGTTAATAGGGGGAAATGTTGTCATGTGTTACTAGGGGGGAAATGGAGTCATGTGTTACTAGGGGGGAAATGGAGTCATGTTATTAGGGGAAATGGAGTCATGTGTTACTAGGAGGAAATGGAGTCATGTTATCAGGGGAAATGGAGTCATGTTAATAGGGGGAAATGTTGTCATGTGTTACTAGGGGGGAAATGGAGTCATGTGTTACTAGGGGGGAAATGGAGTCATGTTATTAGGGGAAATGGAGTCATGTGTTACTAGGAGGAAATGAAGTCATGTTATTAGGGGGGAAATGGAGTCATGTGTTACTAGGGGAAATGGAGTCATGTGTTACTAGGGGGGAAATGGAGTCATGTGTTACTAGGGGAAATGGAGTCATGTGTTACTAGGGGAAATGGAGTCATGTTAATAGGGGGAAATGTTGTCATGTGTTACTAGGGGGGAAATGGAGTCATGTGTTACTAGGGGAAATGGAGTCATGTTATTAGGGGAAATGGAGTCATGTGTTACTAGGAGGAAATGGAGTCATGTTATCAGGGGAAATGGAGTCATGTTATTAGGGGGGAAATGTTGTCATGTGTTACTAGGGGGGAAATGGAGTCATGTGTTACTAGGGGGGAAATGGAGTCATGTGTTACTAGGGGAAATGGAGTCATGTGTTACTAGGGGAAATGGAGTCATGTGTTACTAGGGGAAATGGAGTCATGTTATTAGGGGGAAATGTTGTCATGTGTTACTAGGGGGGAAATTGAGTCATGTGTTATTAGGGGAAATTGAGTTGTGTTACTAGGGGAAATGGAGTCATGTGTTACTAGGGGAAATGGAGTCATGTGTTACTAGGGGAAATGGAGTCATGTGTTACTAGGGGAAATGGAGTCATGTGTTACTAGGGGAAATGGAGTCATGTGTTACTAGGGGAAATGGAGTCATGTGTTACTAGGAGGAAATGGAGTTATGTGTTATTAGGGGGAAATGGAGTCATGTGTTACTAGGGGAAATGGAGTCATGTGTTACTAGGGGAAATGGAGTCATGTGTTACTAGGAGGAAATGGAGTTATGTGTTATTAGGGGGAAATGGAGTCATGTGTTACTAGGGGAAATGGAGTCATGTGTTACTAGGAGGAAATGGAGTTATGTGTTATTAGGGGGAAATGGAGTCATGTGTTACTAGGGGAAATGGAGTCATGTGTTACTAGGGGAAATGGAGTCATGTGTTACTAGGAGTAAATGGAGTCATGTGTTACTAGGAGTAAATGGAGTTATGTGTTATTAGGGGGAAATGGAGTCATGTGTTACTAGGGGAAATTGAGTTGTGTTACTAGGGGAAATGGAGTCATGTGTTACTAGGGGAAATGGAGTCATGTGTTACTAGGGGGAAATGGAGTCATGTGTTACTAGGGGGAAATGGAGTCATGTGTTATTAGGGGAAATTGAGTTGTGTTACTAGGGGAAATGGAGTCATGTGTTACTAGGGGAAATGGAGTCGTGTTTCTAGGGGAAATGGAGTCATGTTATTAGGGGGGAAATGGAGTCATGTGTTACTAGGGGAAATGGAGTCGTGTTTCTAGGGGAAATGGAGTCATGTGTTACTAGGGGAAATGGAGTCATGTGTTACTAGGGGGGAAATGGAGTCATGTGTTACTAGGGGAAATGGAGTCATGTGTTACTAGGGGAAATGGAGTCATGTTAATAGGGGGAAATGTTGTCATGTGTTACTAGGGGGGAAATGGAGTCATGTGTTACTAGGGGGGAAATGGAGTCATGTTATTAGGGGAAATGGAGTCATGTGTTACTAGGAGGAAATGGAGTCATGTTATCAGGGGAAATGGAGTCATGTTAATAGGGGGAAATGTTGTCATGTGTTACTAGGGGGGAAATGGAGTCATGTGTTACTAGGGGGGAAATGGAGTCATGTTATTAGGGGAAATGGAGTCATGTGTTACTAGGAGGAAATGGAGTCATGTTATCAGGGGAAATGGAGTCATGTTATTAGGGGGGAAATGGAGTCATGTGTTACTAGGGGAAATGGAGTCATGTGTTACTAGGGGGGAAATGGAGTCATGTGTTACTAGGGGAAATGGAGTCATGTGTTACTAGGGGAAATGGAGTCATGTTAATAGGGGGAAATGTTGTCATGTGTTACTAGGGGGGAAATGGAGTCATGTGTTACTAGGGGGGAAATGGAGTCATGTTATTAGGGGAAATGGAGTCATGTGTTACTAGGAGGAAATGGAGTCATGTTATCAGGGGAAATGGAGTCATGTTAATAGGGGGAAATGTTGTCATGTGTTACTAGGGGGGAAATGGAGTCATGTGTTACTAGGGGGGAAATGGAGTCATGTTATTAGGGGAAATGGAGTCATGTGTTACTAGGAGGAAATGGAGTCATGTTATCAGGGGAAATGGAGTCATGTTATTAGGGGGGAAATGGAGTCATGTGTTACTAGGGGAAATGGAGTCATGTGTTACTAGGGGGGAAATGGAGTCATGTGTTACTAGGGGAAATGGAGTCATGTGTTACTAGGGGAAATGGAGTCATGTTAATAGGGGGAAATGTTGTCATGTGTTACTAGGGGGGAAATGGAGTCATGTGTTACTAGGGGAAATGGAGTCATGTTATTAGGGGAAATGGAGTCATGTGTTACTAGGAGGAAATGGAGTCATGTTATCAGGGGAAATGGAGTCATGTTATTAGGGGGGAAATGGAGTCATGTGTTACTAGGGGAAATGGAGTCATGTGTTACTAGGGGGGAAATGGAGTCATGTGTTACTAGGGGAAATGGAGTCATGTGTTACTAGGGGAAATGGAGTCATGTTAATAGGGGGAAATGTTGTCATGTGTTACTAGGGGGGAAATGGAGTCATGTGTTACTAGGGGAAATGGAGTCATGTTATTAGGGGAAATGGAGTCATGTGTTACTAGGAGGAAATGGAGTCATGTTATCAGGGGAAATGGAGTCATGTTATTAGGGGGGAAATGTTGTCATGTGTTACTAGGGGGGAAATGGAGTCATGTGTTACTAGGGGGGAAATGGAGTCATGTGTTACTAGGGGAAATGGAGTCATGTGTTACTAGGGGAAATGGAGTCATGTGTTACTAGGGGAAATGGAGTCATGTTATTAGGGGGAAATGTTGTCATGTGTTACTAGGGGGGAAATTGAGTCATGTGTTATTAGGGGAAATTGAGTTGTGTTACTAGGGGAAATTGAGTTGTGTTACTAGGGGAAATGGAGTCATGTGTTACTAGGGGAAATGGAGTCATGTGTTACTAGGGGAAATGGAGTCATGTGTTACTAGGGGAAATGGAGTCATGTGTTACTAGGGGAAATGGAGTCATGTGTTACTAGGGGAAATGGAGTCATGTGTTACTAGGAGGAAATGGAGTTATGTGTTATTAGGGGGAAATGGAGTCATGTGTTACTAGGGGAAATGGAGTCATGTGTTACTAGGGGAAATGGAGTCATGTGTTATTAGGGGGAAATGGAGTTATGTGTTACTAGGGGAAATGGAGTCATGTGTTACTAGGGGAAATGGAGTCATGTGTTACTAGGAGTAAATGGAGTCATGTGTTACTAGGAGTAAATGGAGTTATGTGTTATTAGGGGGAAATGGAGTCATGTGTTACTAGGGGAAATTGAGTTGTGTTACTAGGGGAAATGGAGTCATGTGTTACTAGGGGAAATGGAGTCATGTGTTACTAGGGGGAAATGGAGTCATGTGTTACTAGGGGGAAATGGAGTCATGTGTTATTAGGGGAAATTGAGTTGTGTTACTAGGGGAAATGGAGTCATGTGTTACTAGGGGAAATGGAGTCGTGTTTCTAGGGGAAATGGAGTCATGTTATTAGGGGGGAAATGGAGTCATGTGTTACTAGGGGAAATGGAGTCGTGTTTCTAGGGGAAATGGAGTCATGTGTTACTAGGGGAAATGGAGTCATGTGTTACTAGGGGGGAAATGGAGTCATGTGTTACTAGGGGAAATGGAGTCATGTGTTACTAGGGGAAATGGAGTCATGTTAATAGGGGGAAATGTTGTCATGTGTTACTAGGGGGGAAATGGAGTCATGTGTTACTAGGGGGGAAATGGAGTCATGTTATTAGGGGAAATGGAGTCATGTGTTACTAGGAGGAAATGGAGTCATGTTATCAGGGGAAATGGAGTCATGTTAATAGGGGGAAATGTTGTCATGTGTTACTAGGGGGGAAATGGAGTCATGTGTTACTAGGGGGGAAATGGAGTCATGTTATTAGGGGAAATGGAGTCATGTGTTACTAGGAGGAAATGGAGTCATGTTATCAGGGGAAATGGAGTCATGTTATTAGGGGGGAAATGGAGTCATTTGTTACTAGGGGAAATGGAGTCATGTGTTACTAGGGGGGAAATGGAGTCATGTGTTACTAGGGGAAATGGAGTCATGTGTTACTAGGGGAAATGGAGTCATGTTAATAGGGGGAAATGTTGTCATGTGTTACTAGGGGGGAAATGGAGTCATGTGTTACTAGGGGGGAAATGGAGTCATGTTATTAGGGGAAATGGAGTCATGTGTTACTAGGAGGAAATGGAGTCATGTTATCAGGGGAAATGGAGTCATGTTAATAGGGGGAAATGTTGTCATGTGTTACTAGGGGGGAAATGGAGTCATGTGTTACTAGGGGGGAAATGGAGTCATGTTATTAGGGGAAATGGAGTCATGTGTTACTAGGAGGAAATGGAGTCATGTTATCAGGGGAAATGGAGTCATGTTATTAGGGGGGAAATGGAGTCATGTGTTACTAGGGGAAATGGAGTCATGTGTTACTAGGGGGGAAATGGAGTCATGTGTTACTAGGGGAAATGGAGTCATGTGTTACTAGGGGAAATGGAGTCATGTTAATAGGGGGAAATGTTGTCATGTGTTACTAGGGGGGAAATGGAGTCATGTGTTACTAGGGGAAATGGAGTCATGTTATTAGGGGAAATGGAGTCATGTGTTACTAGGAGGAAATGGAGTCATGTTATCAGGGGAAATGGAGTCATGTTATTAGGGGGGAAATGGAGTCATGTGTTACTAGGGGAAATGGAGTCATGTGTTACTAGGGGGGAAATGGAGTCATGTGTTACTAGGGGAAATGGAGTCATGTGTTACTAGGGGAAATGGAGTCATGTTAATAGGGGGAAATGTTGTCATGTGTTACTAGGGGGGAAATGGAGTCATGTGTTACTAGGGGGGAAATGGAGTCATGTGTTACTAGGGGAAATGGAGTCATGTTATTAGGGGAAATGGAGTCATGTGTTACTAGGAGGAAATGGAGTCATGTTATCAGGGGAAATGGAGTCATGTGTTACTAGGGCAAATGGAGTCGTGTTTCTAGGGGAAATGGAGTCATGTTATTAGGGGGGAAATGGAGTCATGTTATTAAGGGGGAAATGGAGTCATGTTATTAGGGGAAATGGAGTCATGTGTTACTAGGGGGGAAATGGAGTCATGTGTTACTAGGGGAAATGGAGTCATGTGTTACTAGGGGGAATGAAGTCGTGTTACTAGGGGGAAATTGAGTCGTGTTACTAGGGGGGAATGGATGTTGGAACCCATACACTCTCCCAGAAGACTAAGGAGGAAAGTCCGAGTAACACAGGCCAGGCACTGAGGGGGTTACAGGGGATGAATTCAGAGTTGTTGCTGTAGTAATAACTGACTTCACTCCCTAGTGCTAGTAGGCTAGCCAGGCTCGCAGTTTGAGAATATAATCTAGTAGGTGATGTGATCAGATATTGCATACTCCAGGGCTTTTCAAACTTTCTTGGCTGAGGACCCCTTTTGCGATAGCAAATTCATCAGGAACCCCCTCATAATCAGAACACAACTCAAGGGCTGTACAAATTGTCTACAGGGAGTTTTACTATGATGTCTGCAGTGCATGGCTGGACGAACCAAGTCTAAGGCCCAGAGAATGAACATTTAAAAGACCTCTTGGCATCGGAGATTGTATTGAATTTAAAAATAAATAATTGTTGGAGTGCTGTCGATACTACTATCCCTGTGAGCCTCCCAGGCCCATGTTGCCCAGGGTTAAGAACATACATTGTGGATTCATAATATTACATGGTATTATATTGTATTAATATATAAAAAATGATGTATGTCATTTAGCAGACTATTTTATCCAAAGCAACTTACTGTCATGCCTGCATACATTTTAAGTACAGGTGGTCCCGAGAATCGACACGAAAGAAGAAAAAAAAAATGTATGATTTATTTGTAATTATTTTTTGAGATGTGGACTCCTCCTCATTCTGATAACCCGTGGCATACACTTTCAACTCCAATAAGTGTTCTATCCTGCTGTCTTGTGCTGAGCTGTGTTACTGACTTGAATAAGAATTCACTGGGGCCAATAACACATTCATTATTCCTTGTGAAATATGGGGATTTATACAATTTCTGATATAGGCAAATATTTGTAAAGCTTATTTATTTAACTTTTCCTACAAAGTGCATTGCACTATTGCCTTTCCACATCCCACACAGTTGGCAGCTTCCTTTCTCTTGGCTTATTTTATGGGATAGTTCTGACACCTAGTGTCTGTATGGCGATTCTACAATATATTAGGCATGAGAAGTGGTAGTCCTAAAGGGCTAATGATTACTTCTTACTGTTCTACCCAGGAGTACAGGACATCACAAGGCTGCTTCCTACTGTTCTACCCAGAAACACGAGTACAGGACATCACAAGGCTGCTTCCTACTGTTCTACCCAGAAACACGAGTACAGGACATCACAAGGCTGCTTCCTACTGTTCTACCCAGGAGCACGAGTACAGGACATCAAAAGGCTGCTTCCTACTGTTCTACCCAGGAGTACAGGACATCACAAGGCTGCTTCCTACTGTTCTACCCAGAAACACGAGTACAGGACATCACAAGGCTGCTTCCTACTGTTCTACCCAGGAGTACAGGACATCACAAGGCTGCTTCCTACTGTTCTACCCAGGAGCACAAGCACAGGACATCAAAAGGCTGCTTCCTACTGTTCTACAGCAGATGCCGGGAGCTGACACTGTCGTAGTCCATGTGGGGTCAAACAACATCAGGAGGGCTAGCTCGGAACATCTGAGAATTGATTTGAAAGAACTGATCTTAGCATTAAAAGAGTCCAAAAAACTATCATTTCAGGTCCAGTATCATCATTGGCCTGTGGGTGTGAAAGATTCAGCAGACTGCTGGCATTACACATCTGGCTAAAATACTACTGTAGCTCTGCTGGTCACTTTAATTGATAACTTTGACACCTTCTGGAAACAGAAGATACTCTACAGGAATGACGGAGTCCATCCAAATCATCTTGGCTCCTGAAACAATGACTTATCAATGATCCAAGACCAGCTCAGTTAATCCCTACCATTGTCACAATAAGTCATCATAATGCTGCATCAAATGCACATTATCCTAGGGGCGTTGGCAGACGCTCAATTAGAGGGTTGACGTCCCTCTAATTGCCCTGAATAACTCTGTTGATCCTACAGCTATTGGATGCAGTAATCATGAGCCTATTAACCAGCGTTACACTGTTAGCACTGAGGCGGTGTCCCTAGTAGGAAGACCACTTTGTGCAGCTCACCCTGCACTATCAGCTCCAATATAAATAACATGAGCAAGTCAATTTCTGATAAGCTTCCCAGTAAAGCATTAAAAACAATCAAGCAACCCAGAAAAGTGATACAAATAGCCCATATTAACATATGCAGCCTGAGAAACGAGGTTCATGAAGTCAATAACTTGCTTGTAACAGATGACATTCTTATTCTGATTATATCTGAATCTCACTTAGACAATACCTTTAATGATACAGTGGTATCAATATAATGTTATAACATTGACAGAAATGCCAGTGGTGTAAGTGTTGCTGTTTATATTCAGAACCAGATTAGAGACGATCTAATGTTAAATACTGTTGAAGTAATATGGCTACAGGTTCATCTGCCTCACCTGAATCCCATTATTGTGGGAAGCTGCTACAGACCACCAAGTGCTAACAGTCAGTATGTGAATAACATCTGTGAAATGCTTGATAATGTATGTGATATCAATAGAGAGGTATATTTTCTGGGTGATTTAAATATTGACTGGCTTTCATCAAGCTGCCCTCTCAAGAAAAATCTTCAAACTGTAACCAGTGCCTGCAACCTGCTTCAGGTTGTCAGTGAACCCACCAGGGTATTTACAAACAGCACAGGAATTAAATCATCAACATGTATTGATCACATATTTTCTAATGCTGCAGAAATGTGCTTTAAAGCAGTATCCAAATCCATAGGATGTAGTGATCACAATATAATAGCCATATCTAGGAAAACCAAAGTGTGATCCAAGATGGCGTAGCAGTTCAGACGTCTTTGTCTTTGTCTTGTGGTGTCCTGTGAATATATATTTTTTTCCCTTCGTATATATTTCGTATATATTTTTAACCTCAGTTTCAACATACTCTCCTGTAACCCGCCTCACCCAATGTGGTATGGATCCGCTATTTTCTATGCTTTAGCTAGTAGTCAGTTAGCCACTGGTAGTCATCTGCTAACCTTAGCCCAGTCAACTCCTACCAGTCTGCACACCGTGATTCAACCCAGAGCATACCGGACTGCTTTTTCTCCACATCTCCAGTTTCCTACCGCAAGCTCTGAACCCTTTCACCTGGATCATCGCTAACGTCTCTGGCTAACGTCTCTGTCCCGAAGCAAGCACCAGTGAGCCTGGAACTAGCCTCGTGCTAGGCCAATCTCCCGGCTAGCTGAAGAGGTCCATCAGCAACTCCTTGGGCTACAATACATATTTTGAAATTTGGCCTGGACCCCTTTTACTGCCGACACGGAGCCCCGCCGTTTCCATCACGACAGGTCTACCGACGTAATCCACCCGAGGGGTTTCAACAGGCTCATCCGTCGCGACGTCCCCTGAAGGCCCATCCGCGGCCCGCTAGCTGTCTAGACCATATCGGACTGTTAGCTGAAGAGGACCATCAGCCAATTTCTTGGACTACAATACCTATTTTGCCAATTGGCCTGGACCCTTTTACTGCCTACACGGAACTCTGCTGATCCAACACGACTGGTCTGCCGACGTAACCATACGAGGGGGCTACAATAGACTTCTTCCGCTGCGACGTCCCCCTAAGGCCCTTCTGCTAGCCTGCTAGCCCCAGCCCTCTAGCTGTCTGTTCCCGGCCCTCTAGCTGCCGTGTCTCCAGCTCGCCTAGCTTCCCACTGGTCCCTATGATCACTAGGCTACGCATGCCTCTCCCTAATGTCAATATGTCTTGTCACTGTAGAGCCTCCAGCCCTGCTCAATACGCCTTAGCTAACCATTTAGTTCCACGTCCAACACATGCGGTGACCTCACCTGGTCTAAATGATGTGTCTAGAGACAAAACCTCTCTCATCGTCACTCAATGCCTAGGTTTACCTCCACTGTTTTCACATCCTAACATACCCTTGTCTGTACATTATGCCTTGAATCTATTCTTCCACGCCCAGAAACCTGCTCCTTTCACTCTCTGTTCCGAACGCACTAGATGAACAGTTCTTATCGCCTTTAGCCGTACCCTTATCCTACTCCTCCTCTGTTCCTCTGGTGATGTAGATGTTAATCCAGGCCCTCCACTCCCATTCCCCAGGCGCTCTCATTTGTGAACTTCTGTAACCATAAAAGTCTTGGTTTAATGCATGTTAACATTAGAAGCTAAGTTTGTTTTACTCACTGCTTTAGCACACTCTGCCAACCTGGATGTCCTAGCCATGTCTGAATCCTGGCTTAGGAAGGCCACCAATAATCCTGAAATTTCCATCCCTAACTATAACATTTTCCGACAAGATAGAACTGCCAAAGGGGGCGGAGTTGCAATCTACTGCAGAAATAGCCTGCATAATTCTGTCATACTATCCAGGTCTGTGCCCAAACAATTCGAGCTTCTACTTCTAAAAATCCACCTTTCCAGAAACAAGTCTCTCACCATTGCCGCTTGTTATAGACCACCTTCTGCCCCCAGCTGTGCCCTGGACCACCTTCTGCCCCCAGCTGTGCCCTGATTGCCCCCCATCTATCTTCAGAGCTCGAACTGTTAGGTGACCTAAACTGGGACATGCTTAACACCCCGGCCGTCCTACAATCTAAGCTAGATGCCCTCAATCTCAAACAAATGATCAATGAACCTACGAGGTACAACCACAAATCTGTAAACACGTGCACCCTCATAGATATCATCCTGACCAACCTGCCCTCTAAATACACCTCTGCTTCAACCAGGATCTCAGCAATCACTGCCTCATTGCCTGCGTCCGTAATGGGTCTGCGGTCAAACGACCACCCCTCATCACTGTCAAAAGCTCCCTAAAACATTTCAGTGAGCAGGCCTTTCTAATCGACCTGTTAGGATATTGACCTCATTCCGTCAGTAGGGGATGCCTGGTTATTCTTTAAAAGTGCCTTCCTCACCATCTTAAATAAGCATGCCCCATTCAAAAATTGTAGAACCAGGAACAGATATAGCCCTTGGTTCACTTCAAACTTGACTGCCCTTGACCAGCACAAAAACATCCTGTGGCGTACTGCATTAGCATCGAATAGCCCCCGCGATATGCAACTTTTCAGGGAAGTTAGGAACCAATATACACAGGCAGTTGGGAAAGCAAAGGATAGCTTTTTCAAACATAATTTTGCATCCTGTAGCACAAACACCAAAAAGTTCTGGGACACCTTAAAGTCCATGGAGAATAAGAGCACCTCCTCCCAGCTGCCCACTGCACTGAGGCTAGGAAACACTGTCACCACCGATAAATCCACGATAATAGAGAACTTCAATAAGCATTTTTCTACGGCTAGCCATGCTTTCACCTGGCTACCCCTACCTCGGTCAACAGCCCTGCACACCCCACAGCAACTAGCCCAAGCCTCCCCCATTTCTCCTTCACACAAATCCAGATAGCTGATGTTCTGCAAGAGTTGCTAAATCTGGACCCCTGCAAATCAGCTGGGCTAGACAATCTGGACACTCTCTTTATATAATGATCTGCCACAATTGTTGCAACCCGTATTTACTAGCCTGTTCAACCTCTCTCAACCTATCGTCTGAGATCCCCAAAGATTGAAAAGCTGCCGCAGTCATCCCCCCCTTCAGAGGGGGAGACACTCTAGACCCAAACTGTTACAGACCTATATCTATCCTAACCTGCCTTTCTAAGGTCTTCGAAAGCCAAGTTAACAAACAGATCACCGACCATTTCGAATCCCACCGTAACTTCTCCGCTATGCAATCTGGTTTCCGAGCTGGTCATGGGTGCACCTCAAGGTCCTAAACGATATCATAACCGCCATCGATAAAAGACAATACTGTGCAGCCGTATTCATCGACCTGGCCAAGGCTTTAGACTCTGTTAATCACCACATTCTTATCGGCAGACTCAACAGCCTGGTTTCTCAAATGACTGCCTCGCCTGGTTCAACTACTTCTCAGACAGAGTTCAGTGTGTCAAATCAGAGGGCCTGTTGTCCGGACCTCTGGCAGTCTCTATGGGGGTTCCACAGGGTTCAATTCTCGGGCTGACTCTTTTCTCTGTATAGTTTCAATGTCACTCTTGCTGCTGGTGATTCTCTGATCCACCTCTATGCAGACGACACCATTCTGTATACTTCTGGCCCTTCTTTGGACACTGTGTTAACTAACCTCCAGATGAGCTTCAATGCCATACAACTCTCCTTCCGTGTCCTCCAACTGCTTTTAAATGCAAGTAAAACTAAATGCATGCTCTTCAACCGATCGCTGCCCACACCTGCCCGCCCATCCAGCATCACTACAGGATGACTGGAGAAATAGACAGGAGAAATACTCCAGATATAACAGACTGACCCTAGCCCCCCGACACATAAACGACTGCAGCATAAATACTGGAGGCTGAGACAGGAGGGGTCGGGAGACACCGTGGTCCCATCTGACGATACCCCCGGACAGGGCCAAACAGGCAGGATATAACCGCACCCACTTTGCCAAAGCACAGCCCCCACACCACTAGAGGGATATCTTCAACCACCAACTTACCATCCTGAGACAAGGCCGAGTATAGCCCACAAAGGTCTCCGCCACGGCACAACCCAAGGGGGGCGCCAACCCGGACAGGAAGATCACGTCAGTGACTCAACCCACTCAAGTGATGCCCCCCTCCTAGGGACGGCATGGAAGAGCAGTGACTCAGCCCCTGTAATGGGGTTAGAGGCAGAGAATCCCAGTGGAGAGAGGGGAACCAGCCAGGCAGAGACAGCAAGGGCGATTTGTTGCTCCAGAGCCTTTCTGTTCACCTTCACACTCCTGGGCCAGACTACACTCAATCATATGACCCACTGAAGAGATGAGTCTTCAGTAAAGACTTAAAGGTTGAGACCGAGTCTGCGTCTCTCACATGGGTAGGCAGACCATTCCATAAAAAGTAAGCTCTATAGTAGAAAGCCCTGCCTCCAGCTGTTTGCTTAGAAATTCGAGGGAAAGTAAGGAGGCCTGTGTCTTGTGACCGTAGCGTACGTGTAAGTATGTACGGCAGGACCAAATCGGAAAGATAGGTAGGCGCAAGCCCATGTAATGCTTTGTAGGTTAGTAGTAAAACCTTGAAATCAGCCCTTGCCTTAACGGGAAGCCAGTGTAGAAAGGCTAGCACTGGAGTAATATGATCAAATTGTTGGGTTCTAGTCGAGATTCTAGGAGTCGTGTTTAGCACTAACTGAAGTTTATTTAGTGCTTTATCCGGGTAGCTGGAAAGTAAAGCATTGCAGTAGTCTAACCTAGAAGTGACAAAAGATTGGATACATTTTTCTGCCTAATTTTTGGACAGAAAGTTTCTGATTTTTGCAATGTTATGTAGATGGAGAAAAGCGGTCCTTGAAACAGTCTTGATATGTTCGTCAAAAGATAGATCAGGGTCCAGAGTAACGCCGAGGTCCTTCACAGCTTTATTTGAGACGACTGTACAACCATCAAGATTAATTGTCAGATTCAGCAGAAGATCTCTTTGTTTCTTGGGACCTAGATCAAGATTCTGTTTTGTATGAGTTTAAAAGTACACCTATCCTGTGTCCTCAGATCAGTGCAGATGAAGGAAATTAAATATTGAGATGAATCTGTTTTAGAGTATTTACATGATGCATAGGAAGTGTAGTGTACTGTTTTTTTTTAATCTGTTTCTGTATATATGAATTACAAATCAGCCTTTAACTAGTTAAATCATGTGTTCCAGTCTATTGCAGAGTTCAATGTGTCCCAGGAGCAGGATTGGTAAACACTGTTGAAGTGTATAATTGTAATACATACATGCAGACAGAGTATCATTCAAACACTGGAGTTTGGTACTCCTGGTATTGGATATGACTGAAAATCTCACCGACGTTCATTATTGAACTGCACCTTTATTTGCCAAGGCACAGTACATGATCAGTGAATATATTCAATGACAGGCTACAATGTGGGGGAACTCGTGCTTGGTAATAACTACATGTATGTACGACTTGCATCCTTGGCACAATAAAGTTATATAATACTCAATTCATAGGCTTTATTGATGCCAGTCAGACTGTTTTGAAGTCGATAAAACTGTCTATGATAGCTGAGGTTCGAAGCTAGGTTCTGAGCTAATATTTATACCAAACGTTTTAAGGTCCATACACAGATTGGCTAAGTAGATAGCTACACATCCATAAGTATACAGGTATTTTTATACTCCACTACACAATAAGCAAGAAAAAAGTTAGCTAGCTACATTACTTCAGCTGCATTGCATGGCAAATATTAGCAAGGCAAGCTTACAAAATTGTATATTCAATTAGCAGTAAATGCTTTAACTAGCTAGATTCTTTGCATCCACTGTTTCACAAGACGACAGCCTGGTTTGCTGGTTTTCTCAGGAGACCCTAAAACATTAAACAACACGATTTACACTTTTATACTCATGTCACAACATGCATAAAGCTAGCTAATGTTAGCTAGTCAGTTAGCTTGCTAAATAGCGATTTTTCTAAATGAACTTCATGACAAAAAAAGATGCATAATCGCTTGTCTCTACATGAACTATTATTCCTCTCAACTGTACATTTTTTTGCAAGATTCGTTATGACATTATAATGACTTACATTTGCTTCCATGCTAGTACTTTTGTCAGCCATCTTTACTGAAGAAAGTCTCCAGCGTTGGCTTGCATAGCGTCAAATTCGTCATGGGAACCACTCGATATGATAGGTCATTGCCCAGTGTTTGCCACTGGTGATTTGCATAAAGCTGGGAAATGCTGAACTTGTTCCTTGCCTCCCACGCCACGTTCGCGACGCCCAACGGTCCCCCGCCCACTCCGCATCTCTTCCATTGAAAATTAATTGAAAGCAGTGTTTCACCGCGCGGCACCGGCAGTAGTACACGGACTGTCAGTTACCTGGCAAGTTTCGATTTGTTTGGCGCTTGAGCGGTTCATATACTTCGAGTGATCACCTGCTTTTTACTTGCCATATTGGCTAACTAGCTAGCTAATACCTAGAAAATATATTATTGGAGGAGAGGAAGAGTAAAAGGCTTGCTAGCTAACCACAAAATTAAAAGCTGCAGTTGAAGTCAGAAGTTTACATACACCTTAGCCAAATACATTTAAACTCAGTTTTTCACAATTCCTGACATTTAATCCTAGTAAAAATTCCCTGTCTTAGGTCAGTTAGGATCACCACTTTATTTTAAGAATGTGAAATGTCAGAACAATAGTTGAGAGATTGATTTATTTCAGCTTTTATTTCTTTCATCACATTCCCAGTGGGTCAGAAGTTTACATACACTCAATTAGTATTTGGGAGCATTGCATTTAAATTGTTTAACTTGGGTCAAACGTTTCGGGTGGCCTTCCACAAGCTTCCCACAGTAAGTTGGGTGAATTTTAGCCCATTCCTCCGGACAGAGCTGGTGTAACTGAGTCAGGTTTGTAGGCCTCATCAAACCAGAGGACATTTCTCCAAAAAGTACAACCCTAGTCCTCATGTGCAGTTGTAAACCATAGTC
The DNA here is from genome assembly GCF_029448725.1 of Salvelinus fontinalis. NCBI lineage: Eukaryota > Metazoa > Chordata > Actinopteri > Salmoniformes > Salmonidae > Salvelinus > Salvelinus fontinalis. Next base: position 30,858,997 of record NC_074691.1, read on the forward strand.
TGGCTTTTTTATGGCGGTTTTGGAGCAGTTGCTTCTTCCTTGTTGAGTGGCCTTTCAGGTTATGTCGAAATAGGACTCATTTTACTGTGGATATAGATACTTTTGTACCCGTTTCCTCCAGCATCTTCACAAGGTCATTTGCTGTTGTTCTGGGATTGATTTGCACTTTTTGCACCAAAGTGCGTTCATCTCTAGGAGTCACAACACGTCTCCTTCCTGAGCAGTATGACGGCTGAGTGGGCCCATGGTGTTTATACTTGCGTACTATTGTTTGTACAGATGAACGTGGTACCTTCAGGCATTTGGAAATTGCTCCCAATGATGAACCAGACCTGTGGATGTCAACAAAAAATTGTGGTGAGGTCTTGGCGGATTTCCTTTGATTTTCCCATGATGTCAAGCAAAGAGGCACTGAGTGTGAAGGGAGGCCTTGAAATACATCCACAGGTACACCTCCAATTGACTCAACTGATGTCAATTAGCCTATCAGAAGCTTCTAAAGCCTTGACATAATTTTCTGGAATTCTTCAAGCTTGTTAAAGGCACAGTCAACTGTAAACTTCTGACCCATTGGAATTGTGATACAGTGAATTATAAGTGAAATAATCTGTCTGTTAACAATTGTTGGAAAAATTACTTGTGTCATGCACAAAGTAGATGTCCTAACCGACTTGCCAAAACTATAGTTTGTTAACAAGACATTTGTGGAGTGGTTGAAAAATTAGTTTTAATGACTCCAACCTAAGTGCATGTAAACTTCCAACTCCAACTGTAACTACCTTGAACTAACTTTGGCAAACGTGCAAACGCTAGGCTAACAGTTACTATTACTATTTGCCCGTGCAAAAAAATGATGTCTAAAATATACGACATTACACATTTTTAACGTTCTCATCTACTTTCACTTCTCTACTAGCTAGCAAGCTACATACGTTTTGTTGCCTAGACAGTAGTGTGTGACAGAAAAAAAGTTTACATCCACTTAGCTTTGCATTTTTGTAAATGTAGTTATATGAGGCTGTCAAAACCACACCAGAGATATTAGCGAAGGGGGGAATTAGCCATTTAATTTGGCAATGAATGAAGGAACATATAACGCCCCACCCAGCAGACTGTCGACCAATCGCGTTCACATTATCACGCCGCGTCACGCAGTTGCTAAACTAATCTTCACGCAATCCCTTCTCAATCTCAGGGTATGAGTCGACAAACCTGCCTATTTTCCTCAAAAGTATAATTTCACAATTCCAAATCAATACGATATTACAGAGAACAAGTTCATTATCTCACATCTGAAAATATTTGTAATGTTATACTTCTTGTTCACAAAATGTTGGGTTTTTGACCCAGTGCCCAATTGACTCCCATTCACTCCTTGGAGGAGATCGCCTTGTCCCAGAATCGCCCAGAATAAGGCTACCAGTGCTGTTTGTTCTGCCAAGTTATCACCAAGGGGAAATGGGCAACACTGGACTAGTAGTATTTGTAACGCTGACACTTGAAATACCACATAGAGACGCTGTTATTGTTAAGGTATGGTGTAATATAGGGTGCATAGCAGAGGAATAGTAGAAACGGGACCATGAGGGACATCAGTGTCTACTGTACAGAGACTGGGGAATGGAGCTCAGGTGAGGTCTGATTGTCTGTTACGGAGACCAACATTTCCCCAACAGACCAGTTCCACCCATTCTTGGTTGCTGAGCCAAAACTTTGGTTCTGGACAGACCATTCTGGAAGTGTTTATTTTAAGATCAGTGCATTCCCAGGCTCCAGAGGGAAAGCAAGCAAGCTTCTGTGGAAAATAGCAACACCGTTTCCATTTACGTTGATGCTGTTTAAGTGTGTTTATCTTATTATAAAAATAGAGAATGCATTAGTGGGATTTTAATGGAAGGCTATTTCTCTTGGAATCGAATCAAGAGCAAGAATGTAAATCGTTGTGAATAATGAGTTGGACTAAAGTCCTCTTATGAGGCTTGTCTCGTTGGTCATGTCTAATAGCCTTAGCTGAACTTCTGAATTTTTCAAAAATGCATTAATCTTTCCCCTCAACTCAGTATTCTAGGGACTTGTAAGAGCATCACTTAACATTCTGTCTGAGTAGCACAGACGTAGGAGAGCGTATCCTAACAACCACACAAAGTGGAAACAAACATGTCTGTTGAAAGATGAAGTGCGAGAGGGGTACTCTCACACTTCAAATATAGGGACACCTGACATACAAGTGATTACATTGACTCTCATTGAACTAATTCACTGTAAGCCTGAGCCTGCTGTCACATTTAAAATTAGCTCGCAAATATAAATAAGCACAGATATACTACTGCTACTAGGTATTATTTAGTTCAAATTTACATTTATGTTAAATTAAATTCCTGTCCTCGTGGACTAGGTTCACGTCTGCGGTGCAGTGGCCAAGGGAGCAATAAACAGTATTGGGACTGGGCCAGAATCAGCAGCATATACGTCATCGTAAAGGAGGGGCTATGTACATTTCCCAGAGTAATGTAAGGGAGGATGCTGTCTGCTATTTCCACTTTTCCATCAATAAAAGATAGCCGATTCAAATTGCTGAATTACAAAGAAAAAAGGATATAATATTCTCAAGGGGGCATTAGTCCAGAATACAATTAACATGGCATCGAAATGTCCTAAATGCGACAAGACAGTTTATTTTGGTAAGTGCATTTTTCAGATGATCATGCATATCCGTCCATGCTATCCTCCCATGTGTTTTATGTACGACCCCCACACCCCGAGTCAGCTATGTAATGACTATTGTAGTCACCGTTATTTTGTCTAAAATCTGAGCCAACTGTTGTAACGTTATAATTATACCGTATGCATATTAGCCTATAGATTGGGGGGTAGGTCTAATAAGCAGTTGTACTGCCTTTGATATATTGTATAAGAATGAACCAGTATTAGGCTATTTATTATAAGTATTGGTCAGCCTGGCGTTCCTATAGAGACTAAACCAATTATGCCTGGTTCCTGACTGTTAAAGACTTCAGACGTTCTGTGTGGTATAGTCTACATGTGCTTATGCAGTCTTTGTGTTGATTGACAAACCAAAGCCATGTCCTTGCAGGTGTAATCATTTATTATTTCATGAGGTCATATGGGAAACCTACTGTACGACGTCATGTGGCTCGTGGCTATACATCGGTCATATCAGTCCAATAAAACGCCAGCGGTGCGTAAGGGTTTCCGCGCGCACACCACTTACCTGCAGCTGACCAGTTGGGTTTTTGGAGGGATATAAAGTGAAAACATCTGTCCCCAGATTAGTGACATAAGCAGACTACCACATTGATGGCTACTAGGGGGATCTAAAAGCAATCTCTTATCCTTAACCGATAGCCTGTTTACAGAAGGCCTATTCAGGGAATGTGTTCGTAGTTTTAAAAGATTTGAGATAGCCTTTAGCCTAGCTGCGTGGCACAATAAAGAGATTGAGCTAATGCAATTAATAAGGTATAGGCTATTAATGTTGCTGCGCAGATAGATTGGCCCTATACCTTGCATATACATTATTAATTCGCAGCATATGTGTGATGGATCGACTTTGCCCTGATCTATCTCTGGAGAACAATAGGATTCCCTTTTCAGCACTAACTGGCATGGACAGCTCCCAGCCTCCCAAAGAATGAAATGGAGTGGAGCCGCGCGCGAGCCGACCGGCCAAACCGCACCCTTAAAATGACAGAGCATGGGTGTAAAGTGTGAGACACTCTTAAAGAAAAGCAGATTCAACATGTTCATTCATATGGTCGATCCAGACCTGTTGGTCTCTGTTGAAACTGAAACATACTGTATATGATTCAATCCAGTATCATACATTTTTATCCCACTTCCCTGTCATAGGAAGCCCCTATACACCATAGTAAAAAACGAAATAAAGAAATAGTTTTGATAGTTCTTCTTATACTATATTAGACTCATTTTTTGTTAATTCATAAATTAAAAACAGTAAGCAGATGGTACTTGCTTCTGGGGTTCTTTATTTTTCGTGTATAATAGTCAGTGGCAGTGTGTCAGAATGAAACCTCTGGAAACCTTGCAACACTTTTCACTCATCTTGAAGCATCTGTTTCTTTTGCCTAATTAGTCCCCAAATGGGCAATGGTTTGGGTTTTCTATCTGGTAATGAACGACAGAATAAATACCTGGTAGCCTTGAAATCTGCTCGCTGTCTGAGACATTGAAAACTAAGCATCTTAGTACTTTCACTTATGGAGAGGTCCCTTAGAATTTTCCCTCTGAGCCATACTTTTGTAGCTTGTCACTCTTTTTTTGTTTGTTCCCATTATTTACACACTGCTCCCCCCCCCTTAGGTTCATAGTTCCTTTAGTCCCTGTCTGCTTGATGGTATCCTTGAGTGCTGCTATATCTGCAGTGTTTACTTCTCTCAGTCTACTCCCACTCTTATTATGAAATACCTCATATTCTGTCCGTGTCCCTCTGCCTCAGGAGTTTAGATGATATATGTTATGTAATTCCCAGTCTTTGATTCAGGCCCCATGACCTCTCCTCTCTCATTTTAACATTGTAATCTGGGTCATTACATAATAGTCATCACCCATATCTCTAAAAGTGTACTGACTTTGTGGGTAATTTAGTGTTGCCCGTTGCTGTCCTTGAAAGACACTGATAATAATAATCCTCACTCCTCTCTGACTGTCAAAGTTATCGGCTGTCCCAATTAACACCCTATTCCTTATGTAGTGCACTACTTTTGACCAGAGCCCTACCTGTGCCATGGTCAAAAGTAGTGCACTACATAGGGAATAGTGTGCCATTTGTGATTTAGCCACAGAGTCCTGCTCCTACACTGCCACTGGATGGATCTCATCAACAGATACAGGAAGAGACATAATCACATATTGTACCAAAGGGCAAACAAAATACCCCTTAATCAACCTTAATTATTTAGAATGAACAACCCCCCACAGCCTCCTCTCTCACTTTCTCTCCCTGTGTGTGTGTGTGTGTGTGTGTGTGTGTGTGTGTGTGTGTGTGTGTGTGTGTGTGTGTGTGTGTGTGTGTGTGTGTGTGTGTGTGTGTGTGTGTGTGTGTGTGTGTGTGTGTGTGTGTGTGTGTGTGTGTGTGTGTGTGTGTGTGTGTGTGTGTGTGTGTGTGTGTGTGCGCGTGCGTGCGTGCATGCTATGCTTGTGCAGCTAGAAAAAGTAGAGTGAGAGAACAAGAGAGAGAGAGAGACTGGAAGGGCAAGAAGAGAGACAGACGGAGATAGTGATAGACAGACAGACAGACAGACAGACAGACAGACAGACAGACAGAGAGAGAGAGGGAGAGAGTGAGAGAGAGGGAGGGAGGGAGGGAGGGAGTGAGAGAAAACACCCTGCAGGGACAGCACAAAGTGCTCACTGCCTCCCACTTAACTGTGTCTTGCATTAGTGACAGGTCGCCAATCTAAAGAGGATGGGATATCTGAGGTTAGAGATAACAGCCTTATCTTCACTACATTTCTATATACTATATTGACCAACACTCTTATAATGAAAGGTGTTATCTAGAACCTTAAAGGATTCTTCGGCTGTCCCCATAGGAGAACCTTTTGAACCCTTTTTGGTTGCAGGTAGAACCCTTTTAGTTCCAGGTAGAACCCTTTTGGTTCCAGGTAGAACCCTTTTGGTTGCAGGTAGAACCCTTTTAGGTTCCACGAAGAACCCTTCCTACTGAAGCAGCTCACTCTGTAGCGTCTTATACTGAATTGACATGTCTCTCTAAATGGGTAAATTCAACTACAAATGTCAGTTTCCTGTACAGTAATGTAACCAGTGTCCCCCCCATCCCTCACACAGCGGAGAAGGTGACATCTCTGGGGAAAGACTGGCACAAGTTCTGTCTGAAATGTGAGCGTTGTAACAAGACCCTGAACCCAGGGGGCCATGCTGAGGTAAGAGGATTCAGTAGCTTACACTCATAGAAAAATAGGTGCTATCTAGAGTGGCGCACTGCATCTCAGTGCTAGAGGCGTCACTACAGACCCTGGTTCGATTCCAGGCTGTATCACAACCGGCCGTGATTGGGAGTCCCATAGAGCGGGTTACAATTCGCCCAGCGTCGCCTGGGTTAGGGTTTGGCCGGTTGTGACGGCAGGCCATCATTGTAAATAAGAATTTGTTCTTAACTGACTTCCTTAGCTAAATAAAGGTTAAATTAAAAAAAAATATATATATATATATATATAGAATTGAAAAGGGTTCTTTGGCTGACCCCAACGGAGAACCCTTTGAATAACCCTTTTTGGTTCCGAAAAGGTTTCTACTTTTTTCACACAGAAACAGTCAGAAACTGCAGGGAGTGTTATGTACAATAGAGAGGAGTAACTAAGAGGACATTTTGGCTCTGTTCCCATAGATCTATGGGAAGGTTATGGAGGATTAAAGTCTCACGGGGAGAGTATCGGCATTCTGAGAGAGTATTCTGACGTAGCCTGTTCATCAATATAGCTACTGTACAGTACTATACAGGGACCTAGGCCAGTTACGAACAGAGAGGATGGGCTTCTATAGTTAATTTAGGGTACAGTAGGCTACTAAAGTGTGGGGTGCTATCATGTGTAGTGTGCAGTGCATCTAAATTCCATTGGTTTCCTCTCATTTCTGTTGCATGTTTCACAGATCCAAAGATCCCTCTAAAGCTACACCGGCTGTTTTAAACTCAAGTCAGTCATGTAGAATTCAATGCTAGAGTGAACGTCAATATGTGATAGTGGCATTTTTACTTCAAGTTATACCAAGATCCACCCCAACAAAGTCCAATGTGTTTGTTCCCAGATACTTCTTCTGCTCATTGTCTTTCCCTCTGTTCACAGCATGATGGAACTCCGTACTGCCACAAGCCATGCTATGCTGCCCTCTTTGGACCAAAAGGTGCAATACATGAACTTTATAGCCATCCATTATTTAGTTATGTGTGCTTTATGTGCTTATAAAAACACTTTATTTATTTACAGTAAGCATATAAGATAGGCCTAATGTATGCGTTTGCAGAGAGACTTATAAAAGGAAACTATGATCAATGTCTTTGTATGTTGACTGAATTAAGCATTTCTCTCTGTAGGTGTGAATATCGGAGGTGCTGGCTCTTATGTCTACGAGGCGCCTGTCAATGATACCCCTGCCAGCGTTTCCACGGAAACAGAGGCCAAACCTGAGGAGAAGAAAGCTCATGTCAGAGGCCCAGTGAAGGGTAAGCAACATGAAAGAAAAGAGTAACAGATCTGCTGTCATGTTATTATATCCCGTATGAAGGTAACAGTGTATTTTCATCACTGGCTGTAACAAGCCTCTTCTTCTCAATCTCTTTTTGACACAGCCGCAAGCTTCTCCACTTTCTCTGGAGAACCCAGCAAATGTCCAAGGTGCAGCAAGACAGTGTATTTCGGTACGTGTCTTATGTTATTGCCCATGCCACATTGGAGCTCTTATGTGCTAATGTGTGTGTGGACACAAACTCACATCCTCTGTGAGTGGGTGTCCAGGGGAATATGGTGAGGTGGAGGAATGTTGTTTCCATGGTGATATGTCTGACATCGGTGTGTGTGTGTGTGTGTGTGTGTGTGTGTGTGTGTGTGTGTGTGTGTGTGTGTGTGTGTGTGTGTGTGTGTGTGTGTGTGTGTGTGTGTGTGTGTGCGTGCGTGCGGGTGTGTGTGTGTGTGTGTGTGTGTGTGTGTGTGTGTGTGTGTGTGTGTGTGTGTGTGTGTGTGTGTGTGTGTGTGTGTGTGTGTGTGTGTGTGTGTGTGTGTGTGTGCAGCTGAGAAGGTGACGTCCCTGGGGAAGGACTGGCATCGACCCTGTCTGCGCTGTGAGAGGTGCAGCAAGACCCTGGCCCCAGGCAGTCACGCAGAGGTGACAGACAGGAGACTGGGAGGCGGGGGTTGTGGGAGTGGGAGAGGGGGATGTTGGGAGGGGAGTTATTAGAAAGATTCCAGGAAGCAGAGCCATAGAAATACAGTTAGACAACGACTGCTGGGCCGCCCTTCACATACAGTAACATTGACTTGAATGGAAATCAGAGTCAGATTCACCTTTTTTTACCAAGTACATTTTCACATACACAGAATTTGACATGAAGTGGTGCTGCTAGCAATATGCAAAATATACAAAGAGAATGTAGAAAAAGGGATTTACACAATCTACACATAATCTACATACAGTATATGTAATATAAATACAATAGACATAGAACAATTACACATAATAGAAGAGTAGATTCTAAATGATAGTTGAAAATGTGGTGAGAATATACTAAGAATATACTGAGACTGTACCATTTATAGTGAAATATACTGAGACTGTACCATTTACAGTTGAATATACAGAGACTGTACCATTTACAGTGGAATATACAGAGACTACCATTTACAGTGAAATATACTGAGACTGTACCATTTACAGTGGAATATACAGAGACTACCATTTACAGTGGAATATACTGAGACTGTACCATTTAATGTGGAAAATACTGAGACTGTACCATTTACAGTGGAATATACAGAGACTACCATTTACAGTGAAATATACTGAGACTGTACCATTTACAGTGAAATATACTGAGACTATACCATTTACATTAGAATATACTGAGACTACCATTTACATTAGAATATACTGAGACTGTAATATTTACAGTGAAATATACTGAGACTGTACCATTTACAGTGGAATATACTGAGACTGTACCATTTACAATGGAATATACTACAGTGCATATACCCAATACTACACTGTGTATACATTGCAGTGCAAATGCAGTGTAGTGCGGTAGTTCTATTTCTATGGCCAAAGATAGATACAGTAAATCTATGGCCATAGATAGATACAGTATTTCTAAGGGCATAGATATAAACTCAGCAAAAAAAGAAACGTCCTCTCACTGTCAACTGCGTTTATTTTCAGCAAACTTAAGATGTGTAAATATGTGTATGAACATGACAAGATTCAGCAACTGAGACATAAACTGAACAAGTCCCACAGACATGTGACTAACAGAAATGGAATAATGTGTCCCTGAACAATAGAGGCGTCAGAATCAAAAGTAACAGTCAGTATCTGGTGTGGCCACCAGTTGCATTAAGTACTGCAGTGCATCTCCTCCTCATGGACTGCACCAGATTTGCCAGTTCTTGCTGTGAGATGTTACCCCACTCTTCCACCAAGGCACCCGCAAGTTCCCAGACATTTCTGGGGGGGAATGGCCCTAGCCCTCACCCTCCGATCCAACAGGTCTCAAACTTGCTCAATGGGATTGAGGTGCGGGCTCTTTGCTGGCCATGGCAGAACACTGACATTCCTGTCTTGCAGGAAATCATGCACAGAACGAGCAATATGGCTGGAGGCATTGTCATGCTGGAGGGTCATGTCAGGATGAGCCTGCAGGAAGGGTACCACATGAGGGAGGAGGATGTCTTCCCTGTAACGCACAGCGTTGAGATTGCCTGCAATGACAACAAGCTCAGTCCGAAAATGCTGTGACACACCGCCCCAGACCATGACGGACCCTCCACCTCCAAATCAATCCTGCTCCAGAGTACAGGCCTCGGCGTAACGGTCATTCCTTCGACAATAAACGCGAATCCGACCATCACCCCTGGTGAGAAAAAAACGTGACTCGTCAGTGAAGAGCACTTTTTGCCAGTCCTGTCTGGTCCAGCGACGGTGGGTTTGTGCCCATAGGCGATGTTGTTGCCGGTGATGTCTGGTGAGGACCTGACTTACAACAGGCCTACAAGCCCCCAGTCCAGCCTCTCTCAGCCTATTGCGGACAGTCTGAGCACTGATGGAGGGATTGTGCGTTCCTGGTGTAACTTGGGCAGTTGTTGTTGCCATCCTGTACCTGTCCCGCAGGTGTGATGTCCGGATGTATCGATCCTGTGCAGGTGTTGTTACACGTGGTGTTGTTACACGTTGTTACACGCCACTGCGAGGACGATCAGCTGTCTGTCCTGTCTCCCTGTAGCGCTGTCTTAGGCGTCTCACAGTACGGACATTGCAATTTATTGCCCTGGCCACATCTGCAGTCCTCATGCCTCCTTGCAGCATGCCTAAGGCACATTCACGCAGATGAGCAGGGACCCTGAGGATCTTTCTTTTTGTGTTTTTCAGAGTTAGTAGAAAGGCCTCTTTAGTGTCCTAAGTTTTCATAACTGTGACCTTAATTGCCTACCTTCTGTAAGATGTTAGTATCTTAACGAACGTTCCACAGGTGCATGTTCATTAATTGTTCATGGTTCATTGAACAAGCATGGGAAACAGTGTTTAACTTCTTTACAATGAAGATCTGTGAAGTTATTTGGATTTTTACGAATTATCTTTGAAAGATAGGGTCCTGAAAAAGGGACGTTTCTTTTTTTGCTGAGTTTTTATATAGTATTTATGTGGCCATAGATAGATACAGATGCCTTTAAAGCTGTGTCAGGAACTGTCTCAGTACAGTACATTATATTTATTCCATTCTGTTACAGCATGATGGGCAGGCCTACTGCCACAAACCGTGCTACGCCACCCTGTTTGGGCCCAAAGGTAGGCTCACTCACTCAGAACTCTCTTCCTCTTAACCACATGAAAGATAAAACGCCTTATTGCTATGGCTTACATGTATTATGATATTTCATATACTGTATATCACCATATTCTGATGTCTTTCTATTGTCCCATTCCAGGGGTGAACACTGGAGGTGTAGGAAGCTACATCTACGATGAACCCAGCACTGAGGCAGAGACTGAGGCCCAGCCTTGAGTTTACCCATACCCACCTCCACCCCCACCCAGACCTCTTCAACATTGCCTCCCTTACCCTGACCTTGTTACTAACCCCAGTCGTAGATAGACTCACCCTATCTGTATTTCCAACCTCTGCCTACACGTTCGACTATGTTCACCCATGCCCTGATTAAATAGTATTGTCTCCTTTAGGCTATTCAGCATCTACAGAAAAAAAAACACATGTCAAATCATACATAGTGTAGGCCTAACTCACGGGATGGATATTTAGAATGTTCTGTTGTATTTCTACATTATTTATACCTCCATTTTGTGTACGCAATTTCATCTTTATAGCTTCTCCCTTCTCCGATCTAGCTTCTCCCTGTGAAATACACAGTAGGTTCATGGGTGTCCACTACCTGGTTGTTCGTGTCAAATGAACAGTTGTGTGTAAGATGTACAGTACACTGTTTATTAAATGATAAGTTACCATATGGTTTGACTCTACACAATACAGCACAGATGTATAGGGGAAGATTTGGGGGTGGTAGGCCTACTGTTTGTCATTCCCTGAAAACGTATGTAATTTGTAATTTGTTGTGCTCCTGTAATGACATGGCAGACACAACTACCATGTTGATTGCCAAGCTATCTGCTATGGGCCTATTTTCACCCTGCAGTATAGAGACAGAGTAGATAGATAGAACATACGCCTACTAGGAATGTGCATTAGTATTAGCTTATTGTTGTTGGTGACTGAATATGTTTTGTACTTTGGGTCTTTGAGTCTTTGTTTGGGTTTTTGTTACTGAGAAGAACAGTGGTCATCAGAGTTTTTCTACAATAAAATTGTGAGAACATGAAAGGTTGTTTTGTGTCTTATTTGGGGAAATATATAAGGGTGTTACTTTACAAGAAGCTGTAAATGTATTACATAATGGTAGCTACAGCCTAATTACAGTGGACAACACAGCCCCCTACGTGACATCACCAATGTCTACCAGCAGGGTGCGACTACTCGTTATGTAGCGAGGTGTCACGAGCATGTGAAGGTTTTGCAAAGCCTTGTGGATGTTGTTGTTCATTCCTTGATCACAGTGTTACATAAATATTGTAAGTGAAACATAAAAGTCTTCGCTTTAATGTCAGCTGCGATTATTGTGGCCGCTGTTGTCGGCGGTGGAATACTGCTAATTGTTCGCAGAATGTTCCCCCGGAAGAAAGCGGTCGAGTTGCTCCGGTACCCGGCCGATATGATGCGGGGAAAGACGGTCATTGTGACCGGGGCGAACAGCGGCATAGGGAAGGCCGCGGCTGGGGAGCTGCTCAAACTCCAGGCCCGGGTGATCATGGCCTGTCGGGATCAGCAGATGGCTGAGGAAGCAGCGCAGGACATCAAGAAGCAAGCGGGGCCAGAGCACGGAGAGGTGGTGATCAAACAACTGGACCTCGCCTCGCTTCAGTCTGTGCGGAGCTTTTGCGAGGAGATCCTGAAGGTAAATGAGCATTTTGCTGAACTTTATTGGGGTCAGTCTAGGCTAAATAACTATTGTACATAAGGCAAAAATGTCAAAATGTTATTCTGGTCCGCGAAGACTGATGCAGTGGAATATTCTGTTGTTTGAGCTGTTGGAGGGTCTCGTCTCGTTCATTCCTTGACCATCATACTAGGGCTGTGTTTTTTTTTTAATTAATGTTACCTTTCAAAGCGCCATAGTGAGCTGTCCAACGTTCTGAAACAGTCACATGTACACATTCATTTAGCGTTTTTTTTTTACAAAAGCTATCAACATCAATTCAATTGTAAAGGGATTACATTTAGAGATAAGGTCTTCCTTATTACAATTCCTTCACTTGAAATGACTTGCGTTGATTGTAGTTTCTTACTCATGACTGATTGAGATAAAGAGACCAACATGACACCACTAAGCAAAACCTCTCCACTAATGGTACAGTATGTGTGCCTCATACATGTCTTCCTCTGACTGCCCCTGTTAGGAAGAACAACAAGTCGACGTGCTCATCAACAACGCGGGCATTTACCAGTGTCCCTACACAAAGACAGAGGAGGGTTTTGAGATGCAGCTGGGGGTCAACCACCTGGGTCACTTCCTCCTCACCCACCTCCTTCTGGACCTCCTCAAGCGCTCCTCCCCCAGCCGCGTGGTGGTGGTCTCCTCCAAGCTCTACAAGTATGGCAGCATCAACTTCGACGACCTCAACAGGTGTGATTGGTTCATGTTATGTTGTGTGTATTGTGTTTTTACCTGGATCCCATTCATTAGTGCAGACTGTAGCAAAACGGTTTGCACAAAAAAACCTATTGTTTATTATTGGACAATAGTTCAAGTTAGTCTTTCCCTGTTTCGGTAAGTTTTCTTTATTTTGGTGCCTAATGAACACAACCCTTGTGTAATGTCTGTTGTGTTTCTATGGATGATTCTCCCCTTGAGGGATAATGTTTTCTATTTCTATCTCCACTACAGTGAGAGAAGCTACAACAAAGCCTTCTGCTACAGCCAGAGCAAGCTGGCTAATCTGCTCTTCACCCACCAGCTGGCCCGGCGCCTGGAGGAGGAGGGCGTCACGGGGGTAACGGTCAACGCCCTCACCCCAGGCATCGTGAGGACCAGGCTGGGGAGGCACATCCACATCCCCTTCCTGGCCAAACCTCTCTTTTACCTGGCCTCGTTGTTCTTCTTCAAGAGCCCACTGGAGGGCGCTCAGACGCCACTCTACCTGGCGTGTTCACCCGACGTGGAGGGCGTGACGGGGAAGTGCTTCGCTAACTGCGAGGAGGAGGAGCTGATGCCCAATGCGACGGACGATCAGGCGGCTAAGAGACTGTGGGACCTGAGTGAGACCATGGTGGGGATAAAAACTCAATAAGGGACCTGGGAGACCTGGGATCCAGAATCTCTCCTAGAGACCTTATGAGAGACTTGCCCTGGGAATCAAGTGAATTGGGAGATGATTGATTGATTGATTCTTGGGGTTTCATTGGAACTGGGGTCAATGGGTAAAGTTTCCACTGTTTTTAATTGACCTCGGTATGTGGGTGGGTGGGTGCGTGCGTGTGTGTGGGCGCCTGTGTGTGTGCGTGCGTGCACGTATAATTGTGTGATGTGCAAATGAGGTGTGGATGGTGTGTGAGTGTGATTGGAGGTGTGCATGCAGAGTGCTAATACTGAGCAATGTGCCTGTGAAACTGAGAACTGCAGTCTTCCATGAATGTGTAACTAAGTATATCCGTTCCCATAGGAACCAGCTATTCTATCTTCTGTACTGTCTTCACCAGTGTTCACTGAATCACAAGTTCACACAGTCAAAGTGGAGGGGAGCTAATTCCCAGTAGCGATTATCAAAGGGGAGCTGGACTGTCATATTGGCTTTTACCGAGTGCTAACATGATTGGTTCTAGTGCTATAGAAATATCTCCGGGGTGGTTTGAAAAGCCAACAGGTATCTAGTTCAGCAGCTGTAAATAAATGCGAAGGCAGCTAAGCTCATGCATCCTGCAGCATGCACTTGGCAGTAGAAAAAGGAATAGGAGACTGGTTGTGTTGTGTTACCTAATCCAGTTTTCCTCTCATGAGGTGTTTGAAGTGTAAATTCGTCGCCTTCTGCTGTGACAGGATGGACGGGAACAATAAAGTTGACAATGAGATTCAGATTCAGTCAGATGATGTTGATGCTGTGGTGGCTCCCTCCTCTGGATAGATGTAATCTCTCAAGTAATTCCCTTTTCGCTCCAGAGTGAGTGAGAGGAGGGAATGTGTTTTGAATGTCAATGCGGAGGTATGGCTAATGCTATGAATTATATAGTCAAACAAAATAGTCGACAATCCAAAGATAATTTCTCGACACATGTGTATGTGCGCACACACACAGTTTGACTTGAATGCTTTTAAAACCATTACAGTGACATTGTATCTGTGATCTTTCACACTAAATTACATGGTATTTATTTCCCACACACACTAAAACAGTTGAGGCAGCCTTGGAGCATCAAAATGCGTAGTTTGTGCTTTATTAGGTTAAAAGAAACACAACAGAAATATAGAAACATGCATCATGGTGTGATAGTAACAAGCATGCAGTTGCTTGATGGGGGCATGAGGATGAGAATCTGAGGTAGAGTGGGACAGGAAAACTTATCCAAAGGTTATAGAGAAAAAATAGTATCAACGGGTACGACAAATGTTTACATCTCAAAAGAAGTCCATTGTTAACAAAATAATACCTACATTAAGTGCTCTGGAAATGTTTAAATCATGTCAAAGCAAAAACTGAATGAGTGTACAGAGCTGCACTGAAATGGATTCAGCCTAGGGGCATCTATATTTTTTTGTAAAAACACCTAGTACTACAACTTTAGCCCATTCCCCAGGCCCTTTACAGTATAGTGCTGCAACTTTAACCCATTCCCCGGGCCCTTTACTGTATAGTGCTGCAACTTTAGCCCATTCCCCAGGCCCTTTACTGTATAGTGCTGCAACTTTAACCCATTCCCCAGGACCTTTACTGTATAGTACTGCAACTTTAACCCATTCCCCAGGACCTTTACTGTATAGTGCTGCAACTTTAGCCCATTCCCCGGGCCCTTTACTGTATAGTGCTGCAACTTTAACCCATTCCCCGGGCCCTTTACTGTATAGTGCTGCAACTTTAGCCCATTCCCCAGGCCCTTTACTGTATAGTGCTGCAACTTTAACCCATTCCCCAGGCCCTTTACAGTATAGTACTGCAACGTTTACCCGGATACCCCATTGGTCATACATATTTTACTCTGCATAAATGCAGCACAGTTTTCAGCCTGTGATTGACAATAAACAAATCTATAATTGTAGTTTAGACAGTCCTCTGAATCTTCAACATTCTGAGGACTCTATTCAATCCACATTGAGGAAGTTCAGCTTTAAAGCGTGATTGAAATTCAAAGGCAATGTTCCCGCTTTAAGGGAGGCTGCATTCACGCTAAACGCTGCGTATGTCGGGTCAATCGGAATTGACCTTTACATTTCTATGGCGGAATCTTTAAAGATTGAATAGAGCCCCCCCGAGTATCTCTCTTTGATTGGCAGATGCTCTTAACCAGACATATTTACAATGTGTTGCTGCCCACACCTGATTGAATTGTAGTCATTTCTATTACATTTTTGTTGTTGTAATTAAATATATGAATATATTTCAACAGTTACTTTAAATATTTCCTTTGTCTACAAGCTCACTGTGCTTTGTGTACAGCACATGGAACAACTGGTCTCTGGTACCTCCAACGACTATTTTATGTACCAAAGGTAGCAAAGTCTTTTCCTACAGTCCCCACTCATTTGGCACAATAATGAATTGTCAATTCACCTGATCCAGACAAACTTACACATTCATTGTAGTGATGTGAACCACTAGTTTGTCAGTTTTTCACAGCTGTGGCAACAATCTGATAAATTCATGCTTAATTACTGTATCTTCCAACTGTCCTTTCAAAATGGATGTCCTTAAACTGAACAACTGGCTAGCCTCACACTAATCAATATGTTCTGCTAGATTCACCAAGACTTCTCACCTCACATCCCACCAGGGAAAGAGATGGATAAAAAGAGAGTGACCAGTAAGTCAGAATACCTTCTTCTCTCAGTTCAGAAGTGTTCCATACAGCTGGGCTTTGGTGAGACTGTCCTTTCTGGAAAGTCCCAATGTGCCAAAATTGTGATACTGCGGTGGAGGGGGACAAGGTGGTGGCGGGGGCGGTGGTGGACTGCCCTGGGGGGGCGAAGGCGGCTGCATCTCGGACTGGTAGTGCTGCTGCAGTTCGGCAGCCATCTCCAGGGACCTCTGGTTTAGGGACTCATTGGAGCTGTTGGGGCTGATGTCCACGTAATCCTTGGTCTGTCCCACTCCTCCCCCGGCCCCCGCCACATCAAAGCTGCCCTCCCTGTTTTTGGGGCTCCCTGAGTGGTAAAGGCTGGGCTCCGACTCCTGGCTGTCCTCCTTGGCCCGGTAGAGATGGGTCTGGTGGGCCTGCTGGTTGTGGGACTGATGGGACTGACGGAGGCCCCCCACAGGGCTGCACTCGGGGCTGGGCGTGGAGAAGCACGCCGGGGGGTCCATGATGGGTCCTACCCCTCCCTGGTAGTAGTCGGGCCCCTCCTGGAAGCTGCTGTAGAGGGGTCCAAGGCGGATCTTGGCGGGCCGAACTGAGAAGTGCTGCTCGGAGAAGCTGTAGGGCGAGGCCCGACCGGGCGAGCAGTACGAGTGGGAGTTTAGATCCTCTGCGCTCAGCTGCCTCCAGCGGCCAATCGGCTCCTCCTCCTCTGGTGCCAGCGTGCTGCCGCGGCGGCTGTCTCCGTAGGCAACGCTTGGTGAGGAGGAGGGAGGGAGGGGTTCGTAGGGCTCGCTGAAGCACGAGGACATGGTGCGGCTGTAGACGGGTGAGCTGCCATTCTGGTGGTGTGCTCCACCATGATCGCCGGCCTGCTGGAAGACGGCGTGGACCTTGGCGAAGCCTCCACCGCTGGGACTGTCCTTCTCCCAGGAGGAGTCGCTCTTTCTCTCATAGTCTCCCCCATCCCTCCAGTCCATGTAGAGGGAGTGGTGGTGGGGAGAGGAGGCTGTGCTGCTGGGGGGGCCATTGCCTTTGTTGTCATCTGAGCCCCCTCCGCTGAAGCTGGAGTAGGAGCTGCCTGAGGTGGGGCCCAGAGAGGTGGGGAACTTGGCGAAGCACTCCTGGGAGAAGCCAGACCTCAGCCCCAACATGGTACCCTCCTCTGGGTTACTGTCCGTGGAGTTCTGGGGGCCGTAGAGCAGCTTCCTCTGGCTGTGGACGTCCATGCTTGGCCTGCGTTCGCGGTTCTGATCGACCGGGCAATAGAGGGCTGTGTCGCTGCTGTACAGGTCTGACTTGTATGCTGCCCGGAGGCCCAGGCGCTCGACTCTGTCCAGGGTGTCCAGGAGGAAGCCTTGGTCCTGGGGCTGGGGGCTAGGCGAGCTGGAAGCTTGGCTGCCCCTGCAGGCCTCGTCGGGCTTCTCCAATACCTTGGCGATGACGGAGGCGGGGACAGAGTCAGCGTAGACGGTGTGGCAAAGAGGTGAGCCATCCATGTGCATGGTCACTCGTTCCTGGAATTCAGCAGGCAACTGAGAAAGACAGATGGTGAGATAGTGCAAAGTTCATGAAAGATGTAAAAAAGACATAGAAACTACAAACATAATTTTAACACATTTGCAACAACTTGCTGATAATGGCACCATATGGAGAACAGACAGGAATTCAACTTTAAACCATAACCTGAAGTTAAAAGGTGGAACTGTTGTTGAACAAACATACAGTGCATTCGGAAAGTATTCATATCCCTTGACTTACTTTTCTTTTGTTACATTACAGCCTTACATTTTTGCAAATTTATAAAAATATAAAAATGGAAATATAACATTTACATAAGTATTCAGACACTTTACTCAGTACTTTGTTGAAGCACTTTTGGCAGCGATTATAGCCTTGAGTCTTCTTGGGTATGACGCTACAAGCTTGGCACACCTGTGTTTGGGGAGTTTCTCCCATTCCTCTTTGCAGATTCTCTGTCAGGTTGGATGGGAGCGTCGCTGCACAGCTATTTTCAGATCTCTCCAGAGACGTTCGATCAGGTTCAAGTCCGGGCTTTGGCTGGGCGACTCAAGGACATTCAGAGACTTGTCCCGAAGCCACTCCTACATTGTCTTGGTTGTGTGCTTAGGGTTGTTGTCCTGTTGGAAGGTGACCCTTCACCCCAGTCTGAAGTCCTGAGCACTCTGGAGCAGGTTTACATCAAGGATCTCTCTGTACTTTGCTCTATTCATCTTTGCCTCAATCCTGACTAGTCTCCCAGTCCCTTCCGCTGAAAAGCCTCCACACAGCATGATGCTGCCACCATCATGCTTCACTGTAGGGATGGTGCCAGAGACCTTCCAGACATGACGCTTGGCATTCAGGCCAAATAGTTCAATCTTGGTTTCATCAGACCAGAGAATCTTGTTTCTCATGGTCTGAGAGTCTTTAGGTGCCCTTTGGCAAACTCCAAGCGGGCTGTCATGTGCCTTTTACTGAGGAGTGGCTTCCGTCTGGTCACTCTACCATAAAGGCCTGATTGGAGGAGTGCTGCAGAGGTGGTTGTCCTTCTGAAAGGTTCTCCCATCTCCACAGAGGAACTCTAGTGCTCTGTCAGAGTGACCATCGGGTCTTTATTCATATTTTCTTTACACCTTTTACACCCGGCCCGCCACAGGAGTCGCTAGAGCGCAATAGAACAAGGACAACCCGGCCGGCCAAACCCTCCCCGAACTCGGAAGACGCTGGGAAAATTGTACCCCGCCTCATGGGTCTCCCGGTCGCTGCAGGCTGCAACACAGCCTGGGATCAAACCAGGATCTGTAGTGAAGCCTCAAGCACTGCAGTGCCTTAGACAGCTGCGCCACTGGGGAGGCCTCTATTTATATTTTTTTTATAAATTCCCCCCAAAATCCTAAAAACCTGTTTTCGCATTGTCATTATGGTGTATTGAGTGTAGATTGCTAAAAATATATATATATTTAATCCATTTTAGAATAAGGCTGTAACGCAAGAAAACATGGAAGAAGTCCAGGGGTTTGAATACTTTCCGAAGGCGCTGTACATCATGAGATCCTTAGTTTGATATTTGTAGCCAGGTTCTATTCTTCTGGGAAACTCTCAATGCTGAAATGTACTAGAAACCTGTTGCTGGCACCTCTCCATTCCATCAAGAATTAAGCCAATTGCAGAACGTTATCAACATGAATCTAGTCAACTATCGCTAATAAGAAGGTAGTTAATTATAGCTGCATTGGCTAATAGGAAGTTGAATCACACTTTCACTTTTTATGTAAATACCCAATTACCATGAGACATTTAGTTGTCAACACGTACAGTGAGGTCCGTAATTATTGGATGCCTGATAAAGATGAGCAAAAGAATTGTATAAAATACATAATACAAATACTGAGCTATATTTTATGCAATTTTTTTATCAATTATTTTATACCAACATCAGAGAAAAACAAGTAATAAAAAAAAAATATCAAAAAGATAGGAGTCAGAGTTATTGGATCCTCTGTTTTCAATACTGTGTTGCACCACACTCCATCAATAACTGTTTGATTACTTTCCAGCCCACAAATAAACAGGATGAAGAACATAAGTAGGACTATAACCTTTGACCCCATTGCGGCGGTGGACAGTATGTATCCGAGGTGTCATCTGTTTATTGTTTTCACTCCACATAGGAACAACACACACACTCATATAGTTCAGTGGAGGCTGCTGAGGGGAGGACGGCTCATAATAATGGCTGGAATGGAGCAAATGGAATGGCATCAAACATGGAAACCATGGAAACCACATGTTTGATGTATGTGATACCATTGCGCTTATCCAGCCATTACCATGAGCCCGTCCTTCCCAATTAATGTGCCACCAACCTCCTGTGATAGAGTACACACACACACACACACACATATGAACACACACCCCGCAGGGGACCCATCACTAGTTTATTATGTAACTGATACATCCTGTTTGTATTGATATTTCCATTCCGTCCTCATTGTGCCAAATGTGATGAGGCATTTTTTAACGGTAAAGGCAACGTGCCAGCTTTGGAATCTGCTCTTGCCATGCGGTCCGGGCACGAGTCCCAGGGCTAATACAGTGGAAAGCCTTGCCAATCTGCCCTGGCACTAACGCACTGATCAATACTCACTTGTTCCTTTGCTGCTGGGCAACAAAAGTAGCATGGGCACTGTTGGGCCCACTCAAATCTCCATCTCCCTATGCATATATTTAGCGGTTAGTGTCTTAGTGCTTCGCTATCTTCCATCAATTACTCAACCACCTGTCACATAGTGTAGCTACAGCTTTCCATTGTTAATCACTGTCAAACATTTGCTTCATTAGCAATCCATCAGTGGAGTAATCATGATTCAGACTGTTGATATATTGGATGTTTAGAACTGCGTGAGCTTGTGTTGAGAGCCCAGGTTTTAGCCCTTAATCCTTGCTCATGCATTGATCGATGTGAATGGATCAAGACTCATGCTTATATTTGCAGCCCTGCACATCGTGTCCATACCTCCAATGCTCAAAGTATTTGATACAAAGCTAATTGTAAATTTGAACCCAGTTGGTCTGATTGGTAGTGCTGTTGGTGGAGGACTCACCTCAGAAAGCTGGGTCCTATAATGGGACTTGTTGCACTGGAGCAGCTGGGCGGCCAGGTTACAGTCCTTCCTGTACAGGTCCTATAGGACAGAATGTGTTACACTGTGTTAGAAGAAAACATGCTTTAAAGAGTTAAAGAACACGCAGCACTGACTTAGGAGAGGAGCCAGAACCCGGGACTTGAACTCAGTGCAACACCTTTGCTATTACACAAAGAAGGTGTAACCTGTTGGCGAAGACGCTATAGGTGATGTATACTAAGGTCGTTACAATACACTTTGAGGGTTGGGACTACACTTTTGATGACCTCTACATCTGACCTCATAGAGTGTTGATAGAGAGAGTCCATATTAGCCAGGCCCTTACATTGTCCTCTTGTAGTTTTCCAATGGTCAGCTTGGCCTCCATCAGGTGGTTGTTGAGCACGATGATCTCTCTGCTCAGGGCTCTCTTCTCGTTGTCATGGTGCTGAGACTGAGGAAAACAAAGACTCGTGTCAGACTCAAATCAAAATCACTTTGCAAATACATTAGTGTTTTTTCTTTGATTTCATGTAATGTAGCTAATTCCCACTTGGTTTGGAGGGCTGTGGGGTCAGATGAGATTTGCTGTGCCTCAGAGAGTAAATTAGATTGAGGACGGGGGAGAACCCAAGCCAGATAACATATCATGAGTAAACTGCTTAATTGGTTACACATAACTTAAAATGTTCTAAAAGTATTCAAGTGTAATGCTCTGTGCCCCAGATCACACAGGACACAGAACTCACAGAGGCCCTCAACTCGTCATGACAATCCAACCTTTAACTGGCTAAAACATCTGAATTTCCCTCTCTGTTCCGGACAACATCACAGCATAGTAGGTGTTCTCATTATTTAACTGAAAGTTGCATCAGTTTCATATCTACCAATATCTGTATTGATGCATGTATACACAATTCAGAATGACTATATAATTTTGAGTCTCAGAAGAAAAATTTGCCTTCAGCCTTCAGGCCTTTCTAGCCATCATGCCTTTAGCCTTTAGGCCTTTCTAGCCATCATGCTTTCAGCCTTCAGGCCTTTCTAGCCATCATGCCTTTAGCCTTCAGGCCGTTCTAACCATCATGCCTTTAGCCTCCAGGCCTTTCTAGCCATAATGCCTTTGGCCTCCAGGCCTTTCTAGCCATCATGCCTTTAGCTGATGTTTGCCACCAGGGCAATTATACCATCCTGTTTAGTCTCTGGTGCGATTAGTTTCTGGTGCTATTAGCCTCTGGTGCTATTAGCCATTGTATTCTCACTTGACTACCTCACATGACTACCTCATATGACTACCTGTACCACAAAGCTCTGTGGCTTTGAGTCTCCTTTCTCTCCAGCCAAGTCAACGTATCAGAAATTACAGCTACAGGCTTCACCAAGTCAACGTATCATAAATTACAGCAACAAGCTTCACCAAGTTAACTTATCAGAAATTACAGGGACAGGCTTCACCAAGACGGATTGTACCTCATAAAATGTTTTATAAAACAAGACTCTACTAAGTCCACCAAGACAGCCCTTGCCTTAACTTGGCATTGTGTGCAGCTGTTCCCCCAAAAATGAATGATCCACATACCAGTTGAAGATTGTCCAGTAGTTAGACTTTAAATTGCATCATCTATAGAAGTTGCTTCTATTTTGAGCCAAATGAACTGTCTGGGGCTTCTGACTGAAGCAGAATTTTCTTGCCACTTGCTAGGAATCTCTGGCACTGCCTGGTATCAAGATGGTTGAATTTGGCGAGATCCTGATTAACGTTGGAGACTTTGGATTGTTAGCTTATACTGTTTGGACTATGTCTGCCAAACCTCATATTCCCAGTACTATTCACTAGTTTTATTTTTGTCCAGACAGACTCTGGGTGCCACTTACACTGACTGGATCCTTAGAGCTGGTGGCAATCTGAGCCGTGAGGAACAGCTGAATCTGACCATGCCCCGGGAGCAGCATGGAGCCTTCAGTAGGTATCTGATGTTTAACCCAGTGGACTGGGAAATTAACACCATCATGAAGAATGGATTCAGACCCTTGAGTGGCAGAAGGGATGGGTCTACGATAAGATACTGTATGAAACCACCATAGACACTAGTTTTGATCTGGTGTGTGGGAAAGATAATTTAGTTGGAGTCGCACAAACTATGTTCATGGCTGGTATTGTTTTTGGTTCCCTCTTGTTTGTACCCACTGCTGAATCGTATGGTCATAGACAAGCAACTCCGCTACCTGTGGTTCTCATGCAAATTTTTACTGTGACAACAGGCCTGTCTGCAAACCTGTACGTATACCTGGTATCCCAGTTTATACTAGCGGCTGCCATAGGAGGATATTGAGTCAACAACACTGTATTAGCCACTAAATGGGTTGGAATGACCAGGCGATTCTTTGCCTCCTGTATAAACTAGATGTTTGCTGGTGTTGGACAATGTGTCCTGGCTGGTTTGGTGTGCCTCATCTGGGACTGAAGAATTACCCAATATGTGATGGTGGCACCACAAGCACTGTTTCTCATTTACATATGGTTTATTCCGGAGTCAGCAAGGTGGTAACTTGGTCGGGGGTTAACCAAAGAAGCTAACGGGTTGATTCTTAGAGTTGTAGCAAACAACAAACGCAGAGTTCCAGATACTCTACTGGAGTGACTGAGGTGAGGAAAATACAGATACTCTACTGGAGTGACTGAGGTGAGGAAAATACAGATACTCTACTGGAGTGACTGAGGTGAGGAAAATACAGATACTCTACTGGAGTGACTGAGGTGAGGAAAATACAGATACTCTACTGGAGTGACTGAGGTGAGGAAAATACAGATACTCTACTGGAGTGACTGAGGTGAGGAAAATACAGATACTCTACTGGAGTGACTGAGGTGAGGAAAATACAGATACTCTACTGGAGTGACTGAGGTGAGGAAAATACAGATACTCTACTGGAGTGACTGAGGTGAGGAAAATACAGATACTCTACTGGAGTGACTGAGGTGAGGAAAATACAGATACTCTACTGGAGTGACTGAGGTGAGGAAAATACAGATACTCTACTGGAGTGACTGAGGTGAGGAAAATACAGATACTCTACTGGAGTGACTGAGGTGAGGAAAATACAGATACTCTACTGGAGTGACTGAGGTGAGGAAAATACAGATACTCTACTGGAGCGACTGAGGTGAGGAAAATACAGATACTCTACTGGAGTGACTGAGGTGAGGAAAATACATAAATAAGGCATAAAGGTTCTATTTGCTTCACCTGTGCTAAAAAATATGTTCTTATTTTATCATTTGCATGGTTTGCATTAATCTTTGGCTACTTCTGCCTCTCTCTAAATGTTGGTAAATGTGCCTTGGACATCTTTCTGGTACAGCTGATGTTCAGTGCTCTATCTATTGGCCATGTACCACTGGTGCATCCCTACAGCAGTGTTCAGCAGCCTGTCATTGACTGATGGGGCTCTGGTCTTGCTGCTTCCTGAGACCTGAGAACAGAACTACCTCACTACAGATGAGGCCGAAGGGAAGAGGAATGTGAACATCATGAAGGCAGGAATCTGAATATGAAAGTGGATGATAGTAATGGTGGAAGATTAACCAAATTGTACTGTGGATTGTTTTTGTTTTTTTCAGGTTTTTCCCTGGAACGTTCCGGTCTAATCTTGTATAACAAACAATACCTTTTTTTAGTGGAACCATCTCACATTGTAGCCTAAATATTGTTCTGTTGAGCTACATACCTAAAAGGTTCCAGGTAGAACCATTTTGAATCCAGGTAGAACCCCTTTGGGTTCAATGTAGAACCATTCCCCAGAGGGTTCTACCTGTAACCAAAAAGGGTGGTATGGGTACAGCCGAAGAACGCTTTCGAAACCCTTTTTTTAACCCTCCTGCTGTGTTCCGGTTGAATTGAACCATTTTACAAGTTTTCTCTCTGAAAAATGTAGTTAATTTAATCTGATTGTCATTTAAGGTTCCATGACTTGTCCACACAGGGCATCTGAACACACAACATACATTTGGATGATTTTCATTACGTTTTGGGTGTTTTATTTAACTTTTGTACACCTGTGATGTTCCCTGTCAAAAATGACCGTCATTAGAAATGAATGGGTGAGACTACAATTAGTGTATAAAATTGAGTCCAGGCACATGCCCATTCATCAGATGGATACACTTCCTCTCCCAGACCCCCACATGCATGTGTGTTTGAGCACACACACACACACACACACACACACACACACACACACACACACACACACACACACACACACACACACACACACACACACACACACACACACACACACACACACACACACACACACACACACACACACACACACACACACACACCTCACTCCCCTTCTTGGCTTCCATGGCAACCCCAACGGGAACCTTTCCCCAATAGAATCTTTCCCCACGGGAACCACACGTGTTGGCATTCTCACGAACAATCGCAACATTTTTTCAATATTAAATTGAACTTTTCTCGCAGCTCTGGTATATAAAGCTTTTTTGAGGCCTTGCTCACAATTCATTCTGTGGCAGCACAATGACCAAACGATATACTGTATGTGAGACTCTTGTCCATATCTTTGATCATGACACTGGTGAGGAGGAGAGAGTCATTGTTAAACTTTGACACAAAGTAGGCTGTGATAAATAGCACAATATGTTTCATCTGAGTATTTGTTATAGTCAAAATAATCCATACATTATGTTTTTTTTTACTAAAGGCCATTACTAGAGGCCATAAATAGCAAATAGAAGTTCAAAACATGTAATGTTCACAAGAACTTATGTTGATAAAAATATCTAACACAACAATAGGTGATAATATATGTATTATTATGGATTTATAATCAGCTATAATGGGGCGGTCATTTTGGACCAGGTACACAGAATTAATCAACATGAAACGAACACAACAGAAGGATTAAGAGTGCAATAACTTCAAGCATGCTTTACTTTTGCCCAAAATAAAATAAAACGTTTTATTCTTATCCCAGAAACATAGTTGACCTATTTTTTACTGGAGGCCGCAAAGTGTTTATTGAAGTAACTGCATAAAAGGTATGTAAATGTTTTGTTTGGTCATTCCGCAAAATGAGTACCTTTGCTTCCCTTTGATATATTAAGTAGAAATTGTCCACAAATATTGGATTTTACAAGCCAAAGAATGCTGTTATGTGAACCCGAACTCTTGTTTTAATATGGTGAAATAATCATTTTTAAATATGTTTTTCAAAAGAAACATTGAACATCTAGTAGTCAAGTCATAGTGTAAAGGGAGGTGAGCAGGTTTTACACTTTTTTGCCACTTTTTTTTTTTGTTTTGTGGTGGAAAACTGAGTGGGTGGAGAATAACATGTCAACCCTGTTACCCATAGATAGACAGGCTTGAAATGTTTGTAACAATAAAAAATACAAATGTGAAGTTTGCATTCAATTGTCCCTCCCTGTTGCACACAACACACTTCCATTCCTCCTGTCACAAGGGGATTCATGGCTGATTTAGGATGAAATCGTCAACCCTGTTACGGTCAACCCTGTTACGGTCAACCCTGTTACGGTCAACCCTGTTACGGTCAACCCTGTTACGGTCAACCCTGTTACTTTATTTAGCACTTAATAGGCACTTACAATAGTAAGAAAATATTTCACCTCGAGATTGGAAAACGTAGCTTTTTTATTTTATTTTGGACATCAGAGCAATGTTGAGGAAATCCTATTTGAGTTGGAAAAGGATACTAATATGATAGGAAAGATATACAAATCCTTGCAGAGAGCCTATCCAACTGAAAATATCCAACTGAACCAAGACTTAAATATCAGAAATAACTGACATTGGCACAAGATGGAGGGAGATTATATAGTCATGTATTGTACAAGATACAAAATTCACAAATCCTACAGCAGAACGGCAGTCATGTCTTAAGTGGAAAATGAACAAAGACTCAATAATTCATTCCTTCTGGGAGTGCTATGAAGTCCAACAGTTATGGGCAGAGTTAGAAAGTTGGCTGTCCGAAGTTTTACAATTTAAGATTACTTTTAATCGATCTATCTGCATATTTCAAAACATGGCATATGAACGGGCAGTGAGATACCCAATGGGTAGAACTATACTTTTCTCGTCAATCATTTTGAAAAAACTTTTAAACTCCATCGTTAAGACAGTAGATAAATCAAATGCATTATTATTTAAATATTGAAAAAGTGTTGGTTACATAGAGAAATAGAATAGCGCAATTTGAGGGCATAATGGCATAGAGTGTTACATACACTGGAAGCCCAAGGTATGAAGAATGAGAGTAAAAGTTGGAGTGAGACAAATGGGATGGGTATGGATGCTGTGGCAACATGTGGTTTTGAGCAGCTGTGATGTCATTGATGTTTGTTGGAATTTGTGTGCGTCTGTTTATTGTAGGTTATATTTTGTTTGACATTTTTATTTAAAAAAAATTTTAAGAGAAAGAGAGAGACTATGTTTAGGTTTTTTTCCCCTATTGAACTGCAATAAACTCAGATCAGGGGTTTGTGAAGTGTAAAAAAAGTTAGTCAATTATCTACTGAGCACAGGATAACTACATCATCACCGCGGTAACCCCTAAAGAGGGAGCATCTGAGCTGAATAGATATGTAACTGATAAGGATTCACAGCTTAACATCCAATAAAAAAAGACGTATGCGTTTTGATAAATTATTCAGTCCCTCTACGTTCCATGAAACAAAGACCCGCTCCACTCCTCCTCGCTATCAACCTGCAACATCTTAAAGTTCCAGCTCTTTGTGATCATGATTATCTTTTCCTTAACAGATTCAGAGAGGGAGATATTCAGCTGTCTATTCAGAGAACGAGGAAGAAGACACATGATGATCGTACAATGCTGGAATGGCAGGATGGTTAATTGTATCCTTCCTTTTGCCATCTGACAAAAGATGTAAGTCGCAAGGCTAGCTCAGAACAATGGGCTTGCTATCCAACTGCCAAAGGAAGGAGGACAGGCTATTGAAATAGGCTGCAATTAACGTCAGTGGTACCAACAGCTAGTGTATTCATATTCAAATCCATTGCTCAGTGCTTTTCATTGCCTTTTCTAAAGAGTAAAGACCACTGCATGCACACACAACTACAGGTGTACACAAACATGCATGAACGTTTTCGCACACTCAAACACAAGCACATATGTGCGCATGCGCGCACACACACGCACACTTCACTTACATTTCTATGGATCTTATCCTCCAGGTCCTGGTTGATCCTCTGCAGTGCTGAGTAGCTGCTTTGTATTCTACCAGGAGACACACAATGACACTGGCTTACCAACTCACACTATTAATAATTGAACACATTCTGCACCCTTTGGATTAATGATGTCTATGCTATGTGTCCGTCATGATAATGCATTCCTGTGTTAGTTGTAGGGCTTTACCTTGATAGGTATCCTGTGTTAGTTGTAGGGCTTTACCTTGATAGGTATCCTGTGTTAGTTGTAGGGCTTTACCTTGATAGGTATCCTGTGTTAGTTTTAGGGCTTTACCTTGATAGGTAACCAGTCTGGTATATTTATCCAGTCTGATATATTTCCAGACAGAAAAACACAACAAAATCAATAGAATGTGATTTAAAAAAAAGTGTGGTTATGTGGTTAGGAATACCTGCGTAGTTTGTCGGTGAACTTGTCGAGTTCCTCCTGGGCACGGCGTAGCTCTGTCTCCAGGTACTGTCGGGTGGAGTCAAACTCGCTCTCTAACAGCTCCAGTTTGTGGGTGGTGTAGGACAGACGCTTCCGGAGGTCCTCTTTCTGTTCCTGCAAAGAGCTGTGAGGGACAAAAACACACCAGGCATCAGACATAGTGAGAGACATATTACTGGGGTAACTTCATGTTATATTATATGCATATATTTTATATGTTACATTGAGTATAAATAAGATGTAATGGGAGTCTTGTGTGATGACCCATGAACAATACGCATCATACAGTGGTGATGGAAACGTTTTGAATTCCCAAATCATATATTCTATATGCACTTAAAGAATATAAAGTTCAGTCTGCCTTTAGCTTCCAATAACATTCAGCTCTAGTACCTAATACCTTACAACATTGACGCATAGCACAGAAAACCACCACCATAATCAGCTAGAGTGGTTACAGTGACTTACAGGATCACTTTAAACTAAGGCTTTGTCACAAATGGCACCCTGTTCCCTATATAGTGCACTACTTTTAGCCAGAAGGCTCCGGTCAAAAGCAGTGCCCTATAGAGAATAGGGTGCCTTTTGGGACGGTGCCTTTTGGGACGTAACCTACTATGAAATATGGCTCTATGATCTGTAATCAATCACAGGAAAAGATTTAGACGGCTTGGATTCACTGAATAGTGATCCCCCACGTGTAATTCAGTGAATAGTGATCTCCCATGTGTAATTCACTAAATAGTGATCTCCCATGTGTAATTCACTGAATAGTGATCCCCCATGTGTAATTCAGCGAATAGTGATCTCCCATGTGTAATTCACTAAATAGTGATCTCCCATGTGTAATTCACTGAATAGTGATCCCCCATGTGTAATTCAGTGAATAGTGATCTCCCATGTGTAATTCAGTGAATAGTGATCTCCCACGTGTAATTCACTGAATAGTGATCTCCCATGTGTAATTCAGCGAATAGTGATCTCCCATGTGTAATTTACTGAATAATAATATCCCATGTGCAATTCACTGAATAGTGATCTCCCATATGTAATTCAACGAGACAGCACAATGTGGACTATTTATAAAGCCCCGGCACAACCTGAGACCCAATCTAATAACAAGTAGGTGTGAGAAGTCAAATAAATGCATCCCTCTCCCCTTTGATGGGTTTGAGTTTCCATGGCAGGCTAATGGGCCTGTATTGATGGACAGATGGAGGAAGTATGGTAATGACTCTATCTGCTGGGAGATCACCAATAACAGAGAGCGAGGGAGAGAGCGAGAGAGAGCGCGAGTAAGAGGGAGAGAGAGAGAGAGAGAGAGAAATGGAAGAGAGGGAGAGAGCGGTGAGATATGTGGCCACTGTGCTCTCATCCCTCTATCTCCTTAACAAGATCATAGAAGGAGGAAGGGGTTGCGTGTACAGGCCAAATCTTATCAAATGTATTGTCACATACACATATTTAGCTGATGTTATTGCAGGTGTAGCAAAATGCAAGAGAAACGTAAGAGGATGAAAATGAAGATGTTTCCTTTTAAAGGTGACGTCCCTTAATTAAAAGGGCAATCCAATTATCATTTCAATGTTTTGGGGGGTTTTAATCATGGAGATAATATCTTGAATTAAACTGAATACAATGACTGTGCAAATTACATGAATTCACCAGAACGACGCAAACACATACACGCAAATGCTCCAATCCACATTCCAAACACACACACTCCTACAGAACACAGACAAAACACAACCACCATAGGCCATGATACACATGCAACAACGTTTCAGATTCCCATTAAGGCAAGCAGAACGTGCTCTTAACATATGACTGGAAACTAAGCAATTGCTTCTGAGATAAAAAATAAATTAAAGAAGGTACAGTAAGTGGAGTGATAATACTGTTAATCCCTCCTGTGTTTAGTAATACTCATCTCCAGTTTACCTTCCTACTTACTCTAAGTTTCACACCTAACACGTTTATGACTAAATGGAATAACAATATCCAAATATTTGAATATCATCCCATTCTGTAACCAATGGTTAGTAAAATGTTTTTGGGGGGGCACTGTTTGAATGTTTTTCATGCTACTGTATAACAACCCCCTTGCCAGGTACTAACAACAAGATGCATGGCTCACCACAGGTGTTTGTTACATGACAATAGAATGAGTTTATGAAGTCAATCGCCCAATGGGAATCACACATTAGTGACCTCTGGAAACGGCAGCTGAGTCACACGGTAATGAGTGTTTTCATTTAGATGGCGGTCGGCGGTGAGAAAACAATGAGGCGGGATAATGATTCCGTTAGGAGGACGGACATTCGAGTTGTTCACGACCACTTGACAAAGATGGGGAGGGTGAAATGAACCCAGTGGGCAGATGGAGAGATGGAGGGATGAATAGCTTCTGAATTATTCTCTCTTACCTCTTTTTCTGATGTTTACTGCCATTTCGGGAGACTTTTAGTGCCGTTTTGCCGATATATATCTTTTTCATGTCTGCTGTGTTCTCTCCCTCTCATGTGATTTTGTGTTTCAAATGGTTAGTGGGAGTGCGTCTATTTTTCTGGGCAGAGGTCATAGGTCAGGTTGGTTAAGTTTGACCTGTTGAGTGAGTTGTCTGAGGGAGTTGTCTACCTGTGTTGGTCCTGTCAACAGAGCAAAGAGACAGTTCGGCAGCCATTAAAAAACATTCAAACCAGGGGTACAGGCACGTGTGGGTTTGGGTGGGTGCCGGCCCACCCACTGGGGAGCCAGGCCCACCCACTGGGGAACCAGGCCCACGTAATCAGATTGAGCAACAAAAAAATACATACATATATATATATATACACAGTATATATATATTTTTTTTTATTCTCTCCTTGTCAGTGTTTCAAACAGGAGATTATTTGTATTTTTACCTTAACACACTACAGTACTTGACTTGGCCAGCAGCTCTCCGGAACTGAGTAATGGCACCTACAATTTTCTTCTGCTTGAGTTTCTGAACCTTCTATAGAATATTAGCTCAAAAGTATTGCGGAATTCCTGCACCTAAATTTAAACAGTCTCGGCACCGAAATGAGTATCGGCACCTACAGTTGAAGTCTGAAGTTTACATACACCTTAGCCAAATACATTTAAACTCGTTTTTCACATATACGTTTTTCACATATCCTGACATTTAATCCAAGTAAAAAATCCCTGTTTTAGGTCAGTTAGGATCACCACTTTATTTTAAGAATGTGAAATGTCAGAATAATAGTAAAGATAATTATTTATTTCAGCTTTTATTTCTTTCATCACATTCATCACATCAGAAGTTTACATACACTCAATTAGTATTTGGTAGCATTGCCTTTAAATTGTTTAACTTGGGTCAAACGTTTCGGGTGGCCTTCCACAACCTTCCCACAATAAATTTTGGCCCATTCCACTTGACAGAGCTGGTGTAACTGAGTCAGGTTTGTAGGCCTCCTTGCTCGCACATGCTTTTTCAGTTCTGCACACAAATGTTCTATGGGATTGAGGTCAGGGCTTTGTGATGGCCACTCCAATACCTTGACTTTAAGCCATTTTGCCACAACTTTGGAAGTATGCTTGGGGTCATTGTCCATTTGGAAGACCCATTTGCGACCAAGCTTTAACTTCCTGACTGATGTCTTGAGATGTTGCTTCAATATATCCACATAATTTTCCTCCTCATGATGCCATCTATTTTGTGCACCAGTCCCTCCTGCAGCAATCACCCGCACAACATGATGCTGCCACCCCCGTGCTTCACTGTCACGTTCCTGACCTATTTCTGTTAGTTTGTTATGTGTGTTAGTTGGTCAGGACGTGAGGTTGGGTGGGCATTCTATGTTTTCTGTTTCTGTGTTGGTTTATGGGTTGCCTGGTATGGCTCTTAATTAGAGGCAGGTGTTTGGCGTTCCTCTAATTAAGAGTCATATTTAGGTAGGCGTTGTCACAGTGTTCGTTGTGGGTGATTGTCTTCCGTGTCTGTGTCTGTACACCACGCGGGACTGTTTACGGTTTGTTCGGTTTATGTAGCCTATGTTTCCTATTCGTGCATTCTTCTTGTTTTATGTAAGTTCGTCTAGGTCTGTCTACACCGTTTTGTTGTTTTGTTAGTTTAGTCAAGTTCGTGTTTTCGTTAATAAAATATGTCATTTCACTACGCTGCGCCTTGGTTCCCTCAATACTCCTCCTCTTCAGATGAAGAGGAGGAGGACTGCCGTTACAGAATCACCCACCAAAAATCCAGAACCAAGCAGCGGAATTTCGAGCAACGGGAGAGTATACAGGACTTGTGGAGTTGGGAGCAAGTATTTAACGGAGAAGGACCATGGGCGAAAGTGAATCACCGTCCATGGGAACAGCTGGAGGCAGTTCGGAGAGCGTAGGAAAAGAGAGAGAGGAACCGGAGTTATGAGGGGACGCGTCTTGCACGGAAGCCCAAAAAGCCCATGAGTAACACCCAAAAATTTCTTGGGGGGAGGCTAAGAGGTAGTGGGCCAAGGGCAGGTAGGAGACCTGCGCCCACTTCCCAGGCTTACCGTGGAGAGCGGGAGTACGGGCAGGCGCCGTGTTACGCAGTAGAGCGCACGGTGTCTCCTGTACGAGTGCATAGCCCAGTGCGGGTTATTCCACCTCCCCGCACTGGTAGGGCTAGATTGGGCATTGAGCCAGGTGTCATGAGGCCGGCTCAACGCGTCTGGTCTCCAGTGCGTCTCCTCGGGCCGGCATACATGGCACCTGCCTTACGCATGGTTTCCCAGGTTCGCCTACATAGCCCGGTGCGGGTTATTCCACCTCCCCGCACTGGTCGGGCGACCGGGAGCATTCAACCAGGTAAGGTTGGGCAGGCTCAATGCTCAAGAGAGCCAGTACGCCTGCACGGTCCGGTATTTCCGGCGCTACCTCCCAGCCCCCGCCTAGTACCTACAGTGCCTACATTACGCACTAGGCTACCAGTGCGTCTCCAGAGCCCTGTTCCTCCTCCACGCACTCTCCCTGTAGTGCGTGTATCCAGTTCGGTGCCTCCAGTTCCGGCACCACGCACTAAGCCTCCTGTGCATCTCCAGAGCCCTGTACGCACTGTTCCTTCTCCCCCTACTAATCCTGATGTGCTTGCCCTCAGCCCGGTGCCACCAGTGCCGGTACCACGCACCAGGTATAGAGTGGGCTTTGAGAGTCCAGTGTGCCCTGTCCCTGCTCCCCGCACTAGTATGAAGGTGCGTGTCCTTAGCCTGGTGCCTCCAGTTCCGGCACCACGCACCAGGTCTACAGTGCGCCTTATCCGGCCAGAGCCATCCGTCTCCCCAGCGCCATCTGAGCCATCCGTCTCCCCAGCGCCATCTGAGCCATCCGTCTCCCCAGCGCCGTCTGAGCCATCCGTCTGCAATGAGCCTGCAAAGCCGCCCGTCTGCCATGAGCCTGCAAAGCCGCCCGTCTGCCATGAGCCTACAGAGCCGTCCGCCAGACAGGAGCCGCTAGAGCCGCCCGCCAGACAGGAGCCGCTAGAGCCGTCCGTCAGACAGGATCTGCCAGAGCCGCCAACCAGACAGGATCTGCCAGAGCCGCCAACTAGACAGGATCTGCCAGAGCCGCCAGCGAGCCATGAGCAGCCAGAGCCGTCAGAGAGCCTTGAGCGTCGAGAGCCGTCAGCCTGCCATGAGCGTCGAGAGCAGTCAGCCTGCCATGAGCGTCGAGAGCCGTCAGCCAGCCATGAGCGTCGAGAGCCGTCAGCCAGCCATGAGTGTCGAGAGCCGTCAGCCAGCCATGAGCGTCGAGAGCCGTCAGCCAGCCATGAGCGTCGAGAGCCGTCAGCCAGCCATGAGCGTCGAGAGCCGTCAGCCAGCCATGCGCGTCGAGAGCCGTCAGCCAGCCATGAGCGTCGAGAGCCGTCAGCCTGCCATGAGCGTCCAGATTCGTCAGTCAGCCATGAGCTGCCCTTCAGCCAGAAACGGCTATATACCCAGAACTGCCCCTCAGTCCAGAGCTGTCTCTCTGTCCGGAGCTGCCTTTCAGTCCGGAGTTGCCCCTCTATCCTGTTCTCCCTCTCTATCCTGAGCTACCTCTTTATTCTGATCTATCCCTCTGTCTTGTGCTATCCCTCTGTCTTGATCTATCTCTCTGTCCCGGTGCTGTCCCTGTCATTGATGTTACTAAGGGGATTTTGTGGGGGTAAAATGAGGGTGGACATTCTTAGGGGGAGATGGAGGCTAGGATTGATTATGGTGGGGTGGGGACCTCGCCCGGAGCCTGAGCCACCACCGTGGTCAGATGCCCACCTAGACCCTCCCCTAGACTTTGTGCTGGTGCGCCCGGAGTTCGCACCTTATGGGGGGGGTTATGTCACGTTCCTGACCTATTTCTGTTAGTTTGTTATGTGTGTTAGTTGGTCAGGACGTGAGGTTGGGTGGGCATTCTATGTTTTTTGTTTCTGTGTTGGTTTATGGGTTGCCTGGTATGGCTCTTAATTAGAGGCAGGTGTTTGGCGTTCCTCTAATTAAGAGTCATATTTAGGTAGGCGTTGTCACAGTGTTCGTTGTGGGTGATTGTCTTCCGTGTCTGTGTCTGTACACCACGCGGGACTGTTTACGGTTTGTTCGGTTTATGTAGCCTATGTTTCCTATTCGTGCGTTCTTCTTGTTTTATGTAAGTTCGTCGTCTAGGTCTGTCTACACCGTTTTGTTGTTTTGTTAGTTTAGTCAAGTTCGTGTTTTCGTTAATAAAATATGTCATTTCACTACGCTGCGCCTTGGTTCCCTCAATACTCCTCCTCTTCAGATGAAGAGGAGGAGGACTGCCGTTACATTCACGGTTGGGATGGTGTTCTTCGGCTTGCAAGCCTCCCCCTTTTTCCTCCAAACATAATGATGGCCATTATGGCCAAACAGTTCTATTTTCATTTCATCAGACCAGAGGACATTTCTCCAAAAAGTACGATCTTTGTCTCCATGTGCAGTTGCAATCTGTAGTCTGGCTATTTTATGGCGGTTTTGGAGCAGTTGCTTCTTCCTTGCTGAGTGGCCGTTCAGGTTATGTCAATATAGGACTCGTTTTACTGTGGATAAAGATACTTTTGTACCCGTTTCCTCCAGCATCTTCACAAGGTAATTTGCTGTTGTTCTGTACTTTTTGCACCAAAGTCCGTTCATCTCTAGGAGACAGAATGCGTCTCCTTCCTGAGCGGTATGACGGCTGCATGGTCCCATGGTGTTTATACTGCGTACTATTGTTTGTACTGATGAATGTGGTACCTTCAGGCGTTTGGAAATTGCTCCCAAAGATGAACCAGACTTTTCTCTGTGGTCTTGGCTGATTTATTTTGATTTTCCCATGATGTAACGCAAAGAGGCACACAGTTTGAAGGTAGGCCTTGAAATACATCCACAAGTACACCTCCAATTGACTCAACTGATGTCAATTAGCCTATCAGAATCTTCTAAAGCCATGACATAATTTTCTGGAATTTTCCAAGCTGTTTAAAGGCACAGTCAACTCAATGTATGTAAACTTCTGACCCACTGGAATTGTGATACAGTGAATTATAAGTTAAATAATCTGTCTGTAAACAATTGTTTGGAAAATGACTTGTGTCATGCACAAAGTAGATGTCCTAACCGACTTGCCAAAACTATAGTTTGTTAACAACATTTGTGGAGTGGTTGAAAAACGAGTTTTATTAATGACTCCAGCCTAAGTGTATGTAAACCTCCGACTTCACCTGTATTTCAGTCCAAGTCAAGTCAAGCACTGGCCTAAACATGCATACACCATCACATGGAATTCAAAGCAAGCAGTAGGGAGGGGGTGGGTAAACGAAAGGGATATACACTCAGTGGCAAGTTTATTAGGTCCACCTATCTAGTACCAGGTCGGGCCCCCAGAACAGACTGAATTTTTCAGGGCATGGAAACGTTTCTCAATTGGTATCAAGGGACCTAACATGTGCCAGGAAAACATTCCCCACACCATTACACCACCAACCTGTACCATTGACACCAGGCAGGATGGGGCCATGGACTCATGCTGCTTATGCCAAATCCTGACACAGCAG
Source organism: Salvelinus fontinalis (assembly GCF_029448725.1). Lineage (NCBI taxonomy): Eukaryota > Metazoa > Chordata > Actinopteri > Salmoniformes > Salmonidae > Salvelinus > Salvelinus fontinalis. The sequence continues at coordinate 30,895,709 of NC_074691.1, forward strand.
GAACCGGGATTTGTCCGACTCCTCAATTGTCCAGTGTTGGTGATCTCATGCCCACTGGAGCTGCTTCTTCTTGTTTGTAGTTGATAGGAGTGGAACCCGGTGTGGTTGTCTGTTGAAATAGCCCATCCGTGACAAGAACCAACGTTGTACTGTTGTACTGCAGCGTTATTTGCCTGTTTGTGGCCCGCCTGTTAGCTTGCTCAATTCTTGCTATTCTCCTTTGACCTCTTATCAAAGAGCTGTTTTCTCCCACAGGACTACCGCTGACTGGATGTTTTTTCTTCGTCGCAAACATTCTCGGTAAACACTAGACACTGTCTATTTCTGAAATACTGGAACGAGCGTGACAGGCGCTGATGATCATACCATGCGCAAAGTTGCTTAATAAGTCAATCGTTTTTCCAATTATAACGTTCAATCAAACAGTAACTGAATGCCTCCATGCCTGTCTGTTGGCTTATAGAGCAAGCCATGAGGCTTACTGTCTTTCGGAGCAAACCACTTTCGTAAACGATGTGGTGTACCTAATAAACTGACCACTGAGTGTATATTGACAATAATAATAATACGTTTCATTTGGCAGATGCCTTTCAAGACACTCAAGGACATCTTACATAACATCAAGTGCTGTACATAAAATATATTTAATTTAGGCCTATGTAATGAATTTGAATTGAATATATATTTTAAAAAATGGCTTCTCAATTTTAAAGTAATGGGTGGGTTTATGCAAGTCACTTCGCACTTATACCATGTGCAGTAAACAGTAGCTATTGCTGTGTAGACTAGGCTACACCATGTAGGCTATTCACCGTTAGCTAGCTAGCTAAGACTCACTAGCCAACTTGCTTAGAAAAAACAAGTAAAATGTCTGAACAAAGAGACTGAGTATTGAAGAGGATGTTGGAGCATTTGCCAAGTTATTTGATATCAGTGATTTCGCCATGAAGGGCCTCCAGTGACCCTTTATATCAGTCACTGATTGCATTAATCTAATGGAGGGCCTTAAAAAGTGTTTCAGGACATTCAGAGACAACGATCAGCACTACAACACTGTTTTTATTCAACACTTTTAGAAAACGTTAAATCTGCTTCTCCACTTCGACCCCCTCCACTTCGACCCCCTCCCTCCTCCACTTCGACCCCCTCCCTCCTCCACTTCGACCCCCTCCCTCCTCCACTTCGAACCCTCCCTCCTCCACTTCGACCCCCTCCACTTCGACCCCCTCCACTTCGACCCCCTCCCTCCTCCATTTCGACCCCCGTCCCTCCTCCATTTCGACCCCCGTCCCTCCTCCACTTCGCCTCCCTCCTTCAGCTGAGACATGAACATCAGTCCAGTGATAAAATATATATATTTATATTTAAATTTTTGCTCCAATGTGCCTTGCAAGTAATAGACTATAACAACTGACATATTGCCAGCTTCATCATACAGCTTAGCTTGAGACTCGAGTTTTGAAATATAAGGGAACTCTATGTTATTTATAACAAAGGTAAGGACTACATGGAGAAAATCACGCCTCTCTTATTATATATGAAAATAGGCAAATGCATGAAACAATATTTATATCCAGTCAATGTAAATAGCCCATGCACTAGTCCCTACAGCCTATTGATCAATTCATTGATATCACAGAATACATTATAGGTGCACTTGATCTCCTGCATTTTGACTCATTCATTTGTATTTGTATTTATTGTGTATCCCCATTAGCTGGGGATACATTAAGGCAGTTTATACAATTTTAAAAACATTACAATACATTCACAGACCGTGTGCCCTCAGGCCCCTACTCTACCACTACCACGTATATACAGTACAAAATCCATGTGTACATGTGTGTATAGTGCGTATGTTATCGTGTGTGTGTTTATGCATGTGTCTGTGCCTATGTTTGTGTTGCTTCACAGTCCCCGCTGTTCCAAAAGGTGTTTTTTTATCTGTTTTTTAAATCTAATTTTACTGCTTGCATCAGTTACTTGATGTGGAATAGAGTTCCATGTACTCATGGCTCTATTTTGTACTGTGTGCCATAGTCTGTTCTGGACTTGGGGACTGTGAAGAGAGCTCTGGTGGCATGTCTTGTGGGGCATGCATGGATGTCCGAGCTGTGTGCCAGTAGTTCAAACAGACAGCTCGGTGCATTCAACATGTCAATACCTCTCATAAAAACAAGTAGTGATGAAGTCAATCTCTCCTCCACTTCGAGCCAGGAGAGATTGACATGCATATTATTAATATTAGCTCTCTGTGTCCATCCAAGGGCCAGCCATGCTGCCCTGTTCTGAACCAACTGCAATTTTCCTAAGTCCTTTTTGTTGCACCTGACTTAATAGTAGTCCAGGTACAACAAAACTAGGGCCTGTAGGACCTGCCTTGTTGACAGTGCTGTCAAGAAGGTAGAAACTAGGGCCTGTAGGACCTGCCTTGTTGACAGTGCTGTCAAGAAGGTAGAAACTAGGGCCTGTAGGACCTGCCTTGTTGACAGTGCTGTCAAGAAGGTAGAAACTAGGGCCTGTAGGACCTGCCTTGTTGACAGTGCTGTCAAGAAGGTAGAAACTAGGGCCTGTAGGACCTGCCTTGTTGACAGTGCTGTCAAGAAGGTAGAAACTATGGCCTGTAGGACCTGCCTTGTTGACAGTGCTGTCAAGAAGGTAGAAACTAGGGCCTGTAGGACCTGCCTTGTTGACAGTGCTGTCAAGAAGGTAGAAACTAGGGCCTGTAGGACCTGCCTTGTTGACAGTGCTGTCAAGAAGGTAGAAACTAGGGCCTGTAGGACCTGCCTTGTTGACAGTGCTGTCAAGAAGGTAGAAACTAGGGCCTGTAGGACCTGCCTTGTTGACAGTGCTGTCAAGAAGGTAGAAACTATGGCCTGTAGGACCTGCCTTGTTGACAGTGCTGTCAAGAAGGTAGAAACTAGGGCCTGTAGGACCTGCCTTGTTGACAGTGCTGTCAAGAAGGTAGAAACTATGGCCTGTAGGACCTGCCTTGTTAACAGTGCTGTCAAGAAGGTAGAGCAGCGCCTTATCATGGACATACTGCTCTCCATCTTAGCTACTGTTGTATCAATATGTTTGACCATGACAGTTTACAATCCAGGGTTACTACAAGCAGTATAGTCAGCTTAACTTGCTCAATTTCCACATTATTAATTACAAGTTTTAGTTGAGGTTTAGGGTTTAGTGAATGATTTGTCCCAAATACAATGCTTTTAGTTTTAGAAATATTTAGGACTAACTTATTCCTTGCCACCCACTCTGAAACTAACTGCAACTCTTTGTTAAGTATTGCAGTCATTTCAGTCGCTGTACTGTAGTAGCTGACATGTACAGTGGGGAGAACAAGTATTTGATACACTGCCGATTTTGCAGGTTTTCCTACTTACAAAGCATGTAGAGGTCTATCATTTTTATCATAGGTACACTTCAACTGTGAGAGACGGAATCTAAAACAAAAATCCAGAAAATCACATTGTATAATTTTTAAGTAATTAATTTGCATTTTATTGCATGACATAAGTATTTGATACATCAGAAAAGCCGAACTTAATATTTGGTACAGAAACCTTTGTTTGCAATTACAGAGATCATACGTTTCCTGTAGTTCTTGACCAGGTTTGCACACACTGCAGCAGGGATTTTGGCCCACTCCTCCATACAGACCTTCTCCAGATCCTTCAGGTTTCGGGGCTGTCGCTGGGCAATGCGGACTTTCAGCTCCCTCCAAAGATTTTCTATTGGGTTTAGGTCTGGAGACTGGCTAGGCCACTCCTGTCACGATCGCGTTGACATGAACGAGAGGACCAAGGCGCAACATGATTTGAATACATCTTCTTTTTTAATAACAACGACGAAGATGAACACGACACACTATTACAACACTAACGAAAACAACAAACGATCGTGAAAACTTCAAACGTAAGTGCACACACAAACTACTTACGTCGAACTATACATATACACAAACAATGACCCACAAACAGCTAAAGCCTATGGCAGCCTTAAATATGGCTCCCAATTAGAGACAACCGAAATCAGCTGTCTCTAATTGAGAACCCATTCCGGCCACCATAGACTTTCCTAGAACTACACCCAACATAGACACAGCTAGACACATACACTCAACACAAAATCATAAACTACAACATACACCCCCTCTACCATATAATACCCCAAAATACACACATACCCCATGTCACACCCTGACCTAACTAAAATAATAAATAAAACAAATAATACTAAGGCCAGGGCGTGACAACTCCAGGACCTTGAGATGCTTCTTACGGAGCCACTCCTTAGTTGCCCTGGCTGTGTGTTTCGGGTCGTTGTCATGCTGGAAGACCCAGCCACGACCCATCTTCAATGCTCTTACTGAGGGAAGGAGGTTGTTGGCCAAGATCTCGCGATACATGGCCCCATCCATCCTCCCCTCAATACGGTGCAGTCGTCCTGTCCCCTTTGCAGAAAAGCATCCCCAAAGAATGATGTTTCCACCTCCATGCTTCACGGTTGGGATGGTGTTCTTGGGGTTGTACTCATCCTTCTTCTTCCACCAAACACGGCGAGTGGAGTTTAGACCAAAAAGCTCTATTTTTGTCTCATCAGACCACATGACCTTCTCCCATTCCTCCTCTGAATCATCCAGATGGTCATTGGCAAACTTCAGACGGGCCTGGACATACGCTGGCTTGAGCAGGGGGACCTTGCGTGCGCTGTAGGATTTTAATCCATGACAGAGTAGTGTGTTACTAATGGTTTTCTTTGAGACTGTGGTCCCAGCTTTCTTCAGGTCATTGACCAGGTCCTGCCATGTAGTTCTGGGCTGATCCCTCACCTTCCTCATGATCATTGATGCCCCACGAGGTGAGATCTTGCATGGAGCCCCAGACCGAGGGTGATTGACCGTCATCTTGAACCTCTTCCATTTTCTAATTATTGCGCCAACAGTTGTTGCCTTCTCACCAAGCTGCTTGCCTATTGTCCTGTAGCTCATCCCAGCCTTGTGCAGGTCTACAATTTTATCCCTGATGTCCTTACACAGCTCTCTGGTCTTGGCCATTGTGGAGAGGTTGGAGTCTGTTTGATTGAGTGTGTGGACAGGTGTCTTTTATACAGGTAACGAGTTCAAACAGGTGCAGTTAATACAGGTAATGAGTGGAGAACAGGATGGCTTCTTAAAGAAAAACTAACAGTTCTGTGAGATCCGGAATTGTTACTGGTTGGTAGGTGATCAAATACTTATGTCATGCAATAAAATGCAAATTAATTACTTAAAAATCATACAATGTGATTTTCTGGATTTTCTGGAGTCTCTCACAGTTGAAGTGTACCTATGATGAAAATTACAGACCCCTACATGCTTTGTAAGTAGGAAAACCTGCAAAATCGGCAGTGTATCAAATACTTGTTCTCCCCACTGTACAGTGTTGAGTCATCCATATACATAGACACTCTGACTTTCCTCAAAGCCAGTGGCAATTCATTAGTAAAGATTGAAAAAAAGTAAAGGGCCTGGACAGCTGCCTTGGGGAATTCCTGATTCTACCTGGATTATGTTGGAGAGGCTTCCATTAAAGAACACCCTCTGTGTTCTGTTAGACAGGTAACTCTTTATCCACAATATAGCAGGGGGTGTAAAGCCATAACACATACGTTTTTCCAGCAGCAGACTATGATCAATATTGTCAAAAGCCGCACTGTAGTCTAGCAAAACAGTCCCCACAATATATTTATCATCAATTTCTCTCAGCCAATCATCAGTCATTTGTGTAAGGGCTGTGCTTGTTGACTGTCCTTCCCTATAAGCATGGTGTTGTCAATTTGTTTACTGTAAAAAAGCATTGTATCTGGTCAAACACACATTTTTCCAAAAGTTTACTAAGGGTTGGTAACAGGCTGATTGGTTGGCTATTTGAGCCAGTAAAGGGGGCTTTACTATCCTTAGGTAGTGGAATGAATTTTGCTTCCCTCCAAGCCTGAGGGCACACACTTTTTGGTAGGTTTACATTGAAGATGTGGCAAGTAGGAGTGGCAGTATCGTCTGCTATCATACTCAGTAATTTTCCATCCAAGTTGTCAGACCCGGTGGCTTGTCATTGTTGATAGACAACAATTATTTTTTCATCTCTTCCACACTAACTTTACGGAATTTAAAATTGCAATGCTTGGTCAGTTATACTTGGATGTGTAGCATCATCATTTGTTGTTGGCATGTTATGCCTAAGTTTGCTAATCTTGAAAAAATGATTAAAGAAGTTGTCAATATCAGTTGGTTTTGTGATGAATGAGCCATCTGATTCAATGAATGAAGGAGTTGAGTTTTCCTTTTTTCACAGAATTTAATTGAAGGTGCTCCAAAGCTTTTTACTATCATTCTTTGTCATTTATCTTTGTTTCATAGTGTAGTTCCCAAACCAGAAACCGTGGATTGACGGCAGCATTCGCGTGAAACTGAAAGCGCGAACCACTGCTTTTAACCAGGGCAAGGTGACCGGAAACATGACCGAATACACACAGTGTAGCTATTCACTCCGCAAGGCTATCAAACAGGCTAAGTCCCAGTACAGAGACAAAATTGAATCGCAATTCAACAGCTCAGACACAAGAGGTATGTGGCAGGGTCTACAGTCTATCACGGATTACAAAAAGAAAACCAGCCCCGTCGCGGACCAGGATGTCTTGCTCCCAGACAGGCTAAATACCTTTTTTGCCCGCTTTGAGGACAATACAGTGCCACTGACACGGCCCGCTACCAAAACCTGCGGGCTCTCCTTCACTGCAGCCGAGGTGAGTAAAACATTTAAACGTGTTAACCCTCGCAAGGCTGCAGGCCCAGACGGCATTCCCAGCCGCGTCCTCAGAGCATGCGCAGACCAGCTGGCTGGTGTGTTTACGGACATATTCAATCAATCCTTATCCCAGTCTGCTGTTCCCACATGCTTCAAGAGGGCCACCATTGTTCCTGTTCCCAAGAAAGCTAAGGTAACTGAGCTAAACGACTACCGCCCCGTAGCACTCACTTCCGTCATCATGAAGTGCTTTGAGAGACTAGTCAAGGACCATATCACCTCCACCCTACCGGACACCCTAGACCCACTCCAATTTGCTTACCGACCCAATAGGTCCACAGACGACGCAATCGCAACCACACTGCACACTGCCCTAACCCATCTGGACAAGAGGAATACCTATGAGAGAATGCTGTTCATCGACTACAGCTCAGCATTTAACACCATAGTACCCTCCAAACTCGTCATCAAGCTCGAGACCCTGGGTCTCGACCCCGCCCTGTGCAACTGGGTCCTGGACTTCCTGACGGGCCGCCCCCAGGTGGTGAGGGTAGGTAACAACATCTCCACCCCGCTGATCCTCAACACTGGGGCCCCACAAGGGTGCGTTCTGAGCCCTCTCCTGTACTCCCTGTTCACCCACGACTGCGTGGCCATGCACGCCTCCAACTCAATCATCAAGTTTGCGGACGACACTACAGTGGTAGGCTTGATTACCAACAACGACGAGACGGCCTACAGGGAGGAGGTGAGGGCCCTCGGAGTGTGGTGTCAGGAAAATAACCTCACACTCAACGTCAACAAAACAAAGGAGATGATTGTGGACTTCAGGAAACAGCAGAGGGAGCACCCCCCTATCCACATCGACGGGTCAGTAGTGGAGAAGGTGGAAAGTTTTAAGTTCCTCGGTGTACACATCACGGACAAACTGAATTGGTCCACCCACACAGACAGCGTTGTGAAGAAGGCGCAGCAGCGCCTCTTCAACCTCAGGAGGCTGAAGAAATTCGGCTTGTCACCAAAAGCACTCACAAACTTCTACAGATGCACAATCGAGAGCATCCTGTCGGGCTGTATCACCGCCTGGTACGTCAACTGCTCCGCACACAACCGTAAGGCTCTCCAGAGGGTAGTGAGGTCGGCAGAACGCATCACCCGGGGCAAACTACCTGCCCTCCAGGACACCTACACCACCCGATGTCACAGGAAGGCCATAAAGATCATCAAGGACAACAACCACCCAAGCCACTGCCTGTTCACCCCGCTATCATCCAGAAGGCGAGGTCAGTACAGGTGCATCCAAGCAGGGACCGAGAGACTGAAAAACAGCTTCTATCTCAAGGCCATCAGACTGTTAAACAGCCACCACTAACATTTAGCGGCCGCTGCCAACATACTGACTCAACTCCAGCCACTTTAAAAATGGGAATTGATGGAAATTATGTAAAAATGTACCACCAGCCACTTTAAACAATGCCACCTAATATAATGTTTACATACCCTACATTACACATCTCTTATGTATATGTATATACTGTACTCTATATCATCTACTGCATCTTGCCATCTTATGTAATACATGGACCACTAGCCACTTTAAACTATGCCACTTTATGTTTACATACCCTACAGTACTCATCTCATAGGTATATACCGTACTCTATACCATGTACTGCACCTTGCCTATGCCGTTCTGTACCATCACTCATTCATATATCTTTATGTACATATTCTTTATCCCTTTACACTTGCGTGTATAAGGTAGTAGTTGCGGAATTGTTAGGTTAGATTACTTGTTGTTATTACTGCATTGTCGGAACTAGAAGCACAAGCATTTCGCTACACTCGCACTAACATCTGCTAACCATGTGTATGTGACTAATAAAATTTGATTTGATTTGATTTGATTTAGTTTCTTCTTTTTATTCAGTTTAGTCACATAATTTCTCAATTTGCAATAAGTTTGCCAATCGGTTGTGCAGCCAGACTTATTTTCCATTCCTTTTGCCTCATCCCACTCAACCATACAACTTTTCAATTCCTCATCAATCAACAGAGATTTAACAGTTTTTACAGTCCTTTTCTTAATGGGTGCATGCGTATTAGTAACTGGAATAAGCAATTTCATAAATGTGTCGAGTGCAGTGTCTGTTTGCTCCTCATTACACACCACGGACCAACAGATATTATTTACATCAACAACATAGGAATCACTACAAAATGACCTTTTATACACTGTATTAGGCCCAGCCTTTGGAACTTTGGTTTTCCTAGATATGGCTACTATATTGTGATCACTACATCCAATGGATTTGGATACTGCTTTCAAGCAAATTTCTGCAGCATTAGAAAAGATGTGATCAATACATGTTGATGATTTAATTCCTGTGCTGTTTGTAAATACCCTGGTAGGTTCACTGACAACCTGAAGCAGGTTGCAGGCACTGGTTACAATTTGAAGCTTTTTCTTGAGTGTGCAGCTTGATGAAAGCCAGTCAATATTTAAATCACCCAGAAAATATACCTCTCTGTTGATATCACATAAATTATCAAGCATTTCACACATGTTATCCAGATACTGGCTGTTAGCACTTGGTGGTCTGTAGCAGCTTCTCAGATGAACCTGTAGCCATATTACTTTAACAGTATTTGACATGAGATCCTCTCTAATCTTTACAGGAATGTGGTTCTGAAAATATTCAATAAATGTTATAACCTTGTACTGCTACCACTGTATCATCAAAGGTAGTATCTAAGTGAGTTTCAGAGATAGTCAGAATATGAATGTCATCTGTTACTAGCAAATTATTGATTTCATGAACCTTGTTTCTTAAGCTACATATATTAACGTGGGCTATTTTGAGCGCTTTCTTCTGGGATGCTTACTTGTTTTTATTGCTTCACTGGGAAGCTAAGTAGCAGTAGATGTGCTCATGTTGTTTATGTTAGTGCAGGGTGAGCTGCTCACAGTGGACTTCCTCCTAGGGCACACCGGCTTAGTGGTAGCAGTATAAATCTGGTTCATTGGCACATTATTACTGCATACAATAGCTGTAGGATCAGTAGAGGCAGTTAGGGCAGTTAGAGGGACATACATTAAGTTACTTACATTGTGTCAACTGACACCCCTGGTATAATGTACATTTGCTAAAGCATTATGATGACTCAGCGGCACAAGGGTAGGGATTAACTGAGCTGGGCTTGGGTCATTGATAAGTCATTGTTTCAACACAGCCTTATAATGCTGTGAAAGGATCCAGGAACCCAAATGATTTGTGTGGATCCCATCCTCCTTATAAAACGTGTTTCATTTCCAAAAGGTACCGACATTGTCAACAAAAGTTACAGCTATTGAGCTGCAATAAATACATGGCCAGTTGTGAAGAGAAAGAATCCTGCTAAAGAGTTCAATGCCGCGATTGAAGCGCCAGATATGATGGGACTTTTATTAGTGTCTATCAGAGAATCAATCAGCTCTTTAAAATCCAGTTTCAACTTTTCAGAACTGCCCTTAATAATGTAATTAAAACCCACATGGACTATGATAGAATCGATTTCCATTACTAAGAAAAAGCTGTTCTAGTCTATATAGGCTGTGTCTGCCTATTGAGATTATAACCGGGCAGGTGTTATGGGCTGCCCTACTGTACCTCCTTGCCCGTCCAAATAAAATATTGAAAATATGACAATTTATTTGACCGAGACACGCACTGACTGAAAGACGCATCAATCTCAGATAAAGAATCCAAGTGAGATAAACAGCGCCTCTCTGTCTCCGTATGTGTTGACCATGTATCTGATGCTGTCTGGACAGCGAAACAGCGCCTCTCTGTCTCCGTATGTGTTGACCATGTATCTGATGCTGTCTGGACAGCGAAACAGCGCCTCTCTGTCTCCGTATGTGTTGACCATGTATCTGATGCTGTCTGGACAGCGAAACAGCGCCTCTCTGTCTCCGTATGTGTTGACCATGTATCTGATGCTGTCTGGACAGCGAAACAGCGCCTCTCTGTCTCCGTATGTGTTGACCATGTATCTGATGCTGTCTGGACAGCAAAACAGCGCCTCTCTGTCTCCGTATGTGTTGACCATGTATCTGATGCTGTCTGGACAGCAAAACAGCGCCTCTCTGTCTCCGTATGTGTTGACCATGTATCTGATGCTGTCTGGACAGCAAAACAGCGCCTCTCTGTCTCCGTATGTGTTGACCATGTATCTGATGCTGTCTGGACAGCGAAACAGCGCCTCTCTGTCTCCGTATGTGTTGACCATGTATCTGATGCTGTCTGGACAGCGAAACAGCACCTCTCTGTCTCCGTATGTGTTGACCATGTATCTGATGCTGTCTGGACAGCGAAACAGCACCTCTCTGTCTCCGTATGTGTTGACCATGTATCTGATGCTGTCTGGACAGCGAAACAGCGCCTCTCTGTCTCCGTATGTGTTGACCATGTCTCTGATGCTGTCTGGACAGTGAAACAGCGCCTCTCTGTCTCCGTATGTGTTGACCATGTATCTGATGCTGTCTGGACAGCGAAACAGCACCTCTCTGTCTCCGTATGTGTTGACCATGTATCTGATGCTGTCTGGACAGCGAAACAGCACCTCTCTGTCTCCGTATGTGTTGACCATGTATCTGATGCTGTCTGGACAGCGAAACAGCACCTCTCTGTCTCCGTATGTGTTGACCATGTATCTGATGCTGTCTGGACAGCGAAACAGCGCCTCTCTGTCTCCGTATGTGTTGACCATGTCTCTGATGCTGTCTGGACAGTGAAACAGCGCCTCTCTGTCTCCGTATGTGTTGACCATGTATCTGATGTTGTCTGAACAAAAGGTGTATGGCATGTCATACTTTTTCTGGCCAGACAGCATCAGATACATGGGCTATAGTAAGAGAGAGCGGCGCTGTTTTGCTCGCTAGTTTCGGCAAAGAGAAAGAGGCGAAGCGAGAGGGCTCACTCTCGCCTAAATCTGTCCTGAATGAGCCCAATGTGTTTGTATGGGCATAATACGCAGACCTAGGCTTGTCGCCTGCATTCCCGCCTTTGGGACAACGACTCGCATTGTTTGAGCGGGCACATGAGCATCTCGTCATTATATACAGATCTCTCGTTTCAGTCACTTGCGAATTGGAAAGGAAAGTTGGCGCAGATGTTGGCTTCCCCTAAAGTCAATTGATATTTTGCAAAAATTATATAATTACTCCTGTCTAAATAAAATAATTCAAAATATGTTACCAGAGAGCTTGACTTAGCCATAGAGCATCATTAGCTTCTTAAAACAAATAGCTGTGGATTGTTTCAAATCACAAGCGCATACATGTAGGCCAATACCTAGTAATTGGGAAGCCAGCAATATGGGCAGCGCGTGTGGCAATAGGCCTAGCTGATTGTTGAGTTGAACCGGTCAGTGAAAAGCATCTAAAATATTTGAAGATAATGTGTCTTGAGTATAATTCAAAATGTTGAGACAAGAAGAAGGGGAGGGGTGTGTGGGGAAGATATGGGCATCTCTCTCTAAAATACATGAACTCAGCTCTCCAGAATGTGCTCCACTGTCTCCCACCAATTTTTGCACATTCGTTGTTTCATTATGTGAATTGTTTGTCCTTTGTTTTTTTATCAATTCCCCATAACATATGTAACCAGTAGGCCTAGTAAATGTACCACTAATCCCGGTAATTTGGTTAGATTAATTTCTGTTAGTGCATGTATTACAGTCCTTTACCTTTATCATTCTGGAAACATTGTTTGCAGAGTTCACAACCTGCTACACATCTGAGAAACAAATGTTGGTTTATTTCATAACCATCATTTAGGAGTTTAGTAAATTGTTTCATTGTCTTCTGTTTGGCGTGCTTCATGTGAGCAATGAGCATGTGTGGTATACAGTGGCAAAAATGTTAGAAAAAATAAATACAATTTTAAATTAAAAAGGGTCTTGCCTATTTGTCATGTTATTTTGGCATTAATATGTGTGACGTATGAGCTTGCAAACAATGTAAAAAAAGTCAGATCTAAAATGCAGGTGTTTCAGCCTAGCTCAGTGCTTTCTGTGGTGGTGGGGCAAGCCTGCAGAAAATATGAAGCATTGCACCGAGATTGGCTCAGTGTTCTGTCACTCATGGGGATACTACGTCATAGCCAAGTCTAAGGGTAGACTTCAAAGATTCCAGCCCCTTGGGTGCTGCCATAGAGTTACATTAGAAGTGCCCATCCAAGAAGGCTCAAGTTCATTGGTCACAGATAAAATGACTTTAAATCATGTTGTATCTACAGTAGCTCCGATTGGACTGATCATGTCAACCTCATACTTTCAAAATCTTAGCTAGCAGTCATCATCATGAATCAAGTCAACAATCTACTGGCAAATCCTTTTAAATCCTTGTCATATGAAGAGAAGTAATGAAGAGAAATTACAGATAAAACGTATTGGTGCTCATCAGCCATTGGACATAAACATTACACAACAAGTTGGAAATCGCAAGTTCAACAATGAGTGGTTTGGAAGGAATCAGTGGCTTATTGCAAGCATTGCAAAGCAATCATTAGCCTGTTTTTCAGTGCAGTGGCTGTGTGGTACCAAGTCTAAGATTAAGGGTCTCTTTTCCTAGTTTAAAATCATAAACATTCAACATTGGCCATGCTGTCAATGAGTCATGCTAAAAACCACTGACTTTAATGAGTTCAAGACAAAAATTAGCTACGACTGCAAAATACTTTCATCCAACTCGGAATTGTAAATCTGGAACTTGGGCCTCTTTCTAGAGCTATGACCTGAAGATCACTGACGTCATAATGATTCTACTTTTTTCCGAGTTCCCAGTTGACTTGAAAGCACCATAAATCCAGAGAATGGCAGACTTTGATGACAAAGTTTAATGACAAAATTTGCCCAGGACAACCGTACCACCTTCCTGTTCAAGTGAGCACAACACAACAAGGTGAGTTCAAAAATGTCTTGTCTGCTGCTGCATAAATGATGTAATATGCCAAGGAGATATGTATACTGGGAAAGGGAAAGGGGGATACTTAGTCAGCTGTCCAACTGAAGGTATTCAACTGAAACTGTAGCTAAGAAAGTAATACTAAGTGTATGTTACTAAGCTGTTAGTAGCCAATGTGCCTCACCCTAATAATTTGGTCTATTTACCCCTCTTAGTTTTGTCTACTGTTCTGACTTGGTGGTGCACATGTAGCCTATAACCTGTTTTAGAGAAATGTAATCATTGAATATTGTAAGAGCTTTCATTGTCTGCTTATATGCCCCATTTATTTATCCTATGGATCTAAATTAGTGTACAGGGAGAACACTGTAAGAACGGCCCATTCTGAATTCTGTCACTGTACATTTCAAAAGTGCTGAACAAATAGTTATATTGACTACGTCCGTCCTAGTAGTGGTAAGGTGTTGGGACTGC
>NC_074691.1:30914922-30922422 GCF_029448725.1 Salvelinus fontinalis
GCCCTAATGGCAGGCTCAGACTCAGCATTAAAGGGGGTGAGCCCTGAGTGGCTGCCTGGCTGACTCATGCACAGTGGCATATAATGCATTCCAAGGGAAGCCAGGCTTCCCCCCAAAAACTAAACATATACAAAATAAGGTATCTTTCATCTCTCTGTGTTTCATAAATGTCCTTTAAATTCGCAAGAGGCTGAATGTATCTCACCGGTAAAGTGTCTGAGCGAAACAGCACCTCTCTGCCTCTGTATGTGTAGCTCATCTATCTGATGCTGTCTAGTCAAAAAGAGTGTGACATTGTTGCTGCCCGTAGCATTGAATGCAATGGCCTCCCTTGATAATTTTTTAAATAAAATAATAGCCAATCAGTGTTGAGCTAAACTGAGTGAGCAAAAAAAAACTTGAATTGTTGCATGATCTCGTTGTTTCGTTGACCTTCATTGGCCAACTAGCTAGCTAAAACCATCTCTTTCCTAAATTAGCCTTGGAGGGAGATAGGGATTTCAACTTGTATATTTACTTAATTCTCCTACTGGCCAATGATTATAACAGCGATTCTGATCCAACCACAAATGAATACACTGTGCCCCTGGCCTGAGAGGATGGACGTTCAATATGTAACTAGACGTAGTAGGCTAATGTTAACTAACTGGCCTGGCACATCGTTGCCCATAAAAGGAAGTTAGACTAGCAAGCAAGCATTTTAGCCAGGTAGCCTAGGACAACAAAAACTAAAAGCGTATGACAAAACCATAGACCTTTTAGGCAACTTAAAAGTGGAGGATGGCATAGCAGCAGTAGGAGGAGCTGTAGCAGGAGGAGGAGCAGTAGCAAGAGGAGGAGCAGAAGCAGCAGGAGCAGTAGCAGCAGGAGCAGTAGCAGGAGCAGGAGGAGTAGCAGCAGGAGCAGTAGCAGGAGGAGGAGGAGGATCAGTAATAGCAGGAGCAGGAGGAGTAGCAGCAGGAGCAGGGGGAGGAGGAGGATCAGTAGCAGGAGGAGGAGCAGTAGTAGGAGGAGAAGCAGTAGCAGGAGGAGGAGCAGTAGCAGGAGGAGTAGCAGCAGGAGCAGTAGCAGGAGGAGGAGCAGTAGCAGGAGGAGGAGCAGTAGCAGGAGGAGTAGCAGCAGGAGCAGTAGCAGGAGGAGGAGCAGTAGCAGGAGGAGGAGCAGTAGCAGGAGGAGTAGCAGTAGCAGGAGGAGGAGCAGTAGCAGGAGGAGGAGCAGTAGCAGGAGGAGGATCAGTAGCAGGAGGAGGAGCAGTAGCAGGAGGAGTAGCAGTAGCAGGAGGAGGAGCAGTAGCAGGAGGAGTAGCAGCAGGAGCAGTAGCAGGAGGAGGATCAGTAGCAGGAGGAGGATCAGTAGCAGGAGGAGTAGCAGCAGTAGCAGGAGGAGGAGGAGGAGGATCAGTAGTAGCAGGAGCAGTAACAGGAGGAGGAGCAGGAGCAGGAGGAGTATCAGTAGCAGGAGGAGGAGCCGTAGCAGGAGGAGGAGCAGTAGCAGGGGGAGGATCAGTAGCAGGAGGATCAGTAGCAGGAGGAGGAGCAGTAGCAGGAGGAGCAGTAGCAGGAGGAGGATCAGTAGTGTAACCGATGTGAAATTGCTAGCTAGTTAGCGATGGTGCGCGCTAATAGCGTTTCAATCGGTGACGTCACTCGCTTTGAGACCTTGAAGTACTGGTTACCCTTGCTCTGCAGCTTTTGTGGAGCGATGGGTAACGATGCTTCGTGGGTGACCGTTGTCGATGTGTGCAGAGGGTCCCTGGTTCGCGCCCAGGGCGATGGGACGGACCAAAGTTATACTGTTACATTGATGCTGTTGACCCGGATCACTGGTTGCTGCGGAAAAGGAGGAGGTCGAAAGGGGGGTGAGTGTAACCGATGTGAAATGGCTAGCTAGTTAGCGGTGGTGCGCGCTAATAGCATTTCAATCGGTGACGTCACTCGCTTTGAGACCTTGAAGTAGTGGTTCCCCTTGCTCTGCAAGGGCCGCAGCTTTTGTGGAGCGATGGGCACTTCACATGCTTCGTGGGTGACTGTTGTTGATGTGTGCAGAGGGTCCCTGGTTCGCGCCCGGGGCGAGGGGACGGACTAAAGTTATACTGTTACAGTAGCAGGAGGAGGATCAGTAGCAGGAGGAGGATCAGTAGCAGGAGGAGGATCAGTAGCAGGAGGAGGAGGATCAGTAGCAGGAGGAGGAGTATCAGTAGCAGGAGGAGGAGCAGTAGCAGGAGGAGGATCAGTAGCAGGAGGAGGAGGAGCAGTAGCAGGCGGAGGATCAGTAGCAGGAGGAGGATCAGTAGCAGGAGGAGGATCAGTAGCAGGAGGAGGAGGAGCAGTAGCAGGAGGAGGATCAGTAGCAGGAGGAGGAGAAGTAGCAGGAGGAGCAGGAGGAGGAGGAGGGGTAGCAGCAGGAGGAGCAGTAGCAGGAGGAGGAGAAGTAGCAGGAGGAGCAGTAGCAGGAGGAGGATCAGTAGCAGGAGGAGGATCAGTAGCAGGAGAAGGAGGAGCAGTAGCAGGAGGAGGATCAGTAGCAGGAGGAGGAGAAGTAGCAGGAGGAGGAGAAGTATCAGGAGGAGGAGAAGTAGCAGGAGGAGGAGAAGTAGCAGGAGGAGGATCAGTAGCAGGAGGAGGAGGAGCAGTAGCAGGAGGAGGAGAAGTAGCAGGAGGAGCAGTAGCAGGAGGAGGAGCAGTAGCAGGACGAGGAGCAGTAGCAGGAGGAGGAGAAGTAGCAGGAGGAGCAGGAGGAGGAGGAGCAGTAGGAGGAGGGGTAGCAGGAGGAGGAGCAGTAGTAGGAGGAGGAGCAGCAGCAGGAGCAGTAGCAGGAGGAGGAGAAGTAGCAGGAGGAGCAGTAGCAGGAGGAGGAGAAGTAGCAGGAGGAGGATCAGTAGCAGGAGGATCAGTAGCAGGAGCAGTAGCAGGAGGAGGATCAGTAGCAGGAGGAGGAGGGGTAGCAGGAGGAGGAGTGGTAGCAGGAGGAGCAGGAGGAGAAGTAGCAGGAGGAGGAGCAGTAGCAGGAGGAGGAGGGGTAGCAGCAGGAGCAGTAGCAGCAGGAGGAGTAGTAGCAGCATGAGCAGGCTGCCTGTGTGTGTGCCTTGCCTTCTGACAGACAGAGTAGCTGGCCTAACCACAGAGCCACGACCAGAGACGATCGGCAGGATCGGCCAGGAGGGGTTTCCTTACCACATAAGTTATAGCAGGGCTATTAAACTGTCAGTAGTACTGTTGCTTGTCCTTCCTACCTGGCTTACTAAATGTAACTACACTTATTAACTGATGGACCAGATCTGAGTAAGGCTCTGATCAGAGGGCAAGTGTCACCTATCGTTGCCATGGCACCGTGAAGAGACCTTGGCTGAGAACTCTGCAAATATTGTACATATTTTTGTTATTTTGTGTGTTTCGGGGGGTTTTGATAACCTGTTGAGGGTTGAGCTAAAATATCTAGTGGTGATCCATGGAGTTGCAGGACTGATGATATAGCTAGCGAGCTAATCTAATCTGAATGATTCATCAACACCTGATAAACACATTATCATATTTTTATTGGTTTCTGGAAAGATGTGGACTGTGGTGTGAGGGGATGACAGAGGCTCACCTCACAGGACACTGTTGCTGACTACTGCTGTGGTGTGATGGTCTCTTGGGTGTTTATAGCTACCAAATGACCACCTAGGCGGGTGCTACACATTCAGTGGTGGATGTTCCAGCCTAACCTACAGAGTAGCTGTGACTGACAGAGGGGCCTGATGAAAAGCTCCGGGCCTGTCTGACTGATGTTTCTCACACCCTGGCTTTACCATCAACACCTCCTCTACTCAAGCTACTTTAGTGAAATGCATCATCGTCTGGCTGTGGAAGATCCATCTCCCATCAACTGACAGCTCCCTGAATGTGTTTTTGTAAAAGCGATTTTACGATTCCGTATGAAAAGCACTATATACAATTTTTTTTAAATCTTCTTCTTCTTATTGTTATTATTTTGACCTAAGCAGAAAAAACTCCTGCCCCACTTCCCAGTAGGCCCTGTCTGTGAGACAGTAGGCCCTGTCTGTAGGCCCTGTCTGTGAGACCAGTGGTAGCGTCCAATTAGTTCTATTCCTACGGGTGGTACAGTCCCCACAGTGGACCACCACCTGAGAGCATTGATCCACTCAAAACAAACCTACTAGTTTCCCTTTCCCAGCCACCACTTCCAACTTCTTCATTACCAACAGCACTGGGCTAGTTACCGGGAGAAATGATTTCATGCACTGTTGATGGTACTTAGCTGAAAGAAGGGATTTCCTACACTGTTGATGGTACTTAGCTGAAAGAAGGGATTTCCTACACTGTAGAAGTGTCACGCCCTGGCCTTAGTATTCTTTGTTTTCTTTATTATTTTAGTTAGGTCAGGGTGTGACATGGGGAATGTTTATGTTTTGTTGGTTTTGGGTGTTTATATGGTAAAGGGGTTATGGGGTGTAGTATATGGGTTTGTGTTGAGTGTAGATGTCTAGCGTTGTCTATGTATGTTTAGTTATCTAGGAGAGTCTATGGTTACCTGAATGAGTTCCCAATTAGAGACAGCTGATTTCGGTTGTCTCTGATTGGGAGCCTTATTTAGGGTAGCCATAGGCTCTCATTGGTGGTGAGTAAGTGTCTATGTAGAACGTTTGTAGCCTGTATGTATGTGCACAACGTTTGTAGCTTCACGGTCGTTTTGTTGTTTTGTTCGTTTTGTTAAAGTGTTTCGTGTTTATTTTTTGTCATCTTTTAAAATAAAAGAAGATGGCTTATTTTCCAACTGCTGCGTTTTGGTCCGTCAATCCCCCACACGATCGTGACAGAATTACTCACCATAGGACCAAGCGGCATGGAAGGCGGCAACAGGACCTACCTACACAGGATTTCTGGAGATGGGAGGAAGAATTGGAAGGAAAGGGACCTTGGGCTCAACCTGGAGAATATCGCCTCCCTCGTGAAGAGCTGGAGGCAGCGAAAGCCGAGAGGAGGCGATATGAGGAGGCAGCACGGAGACAAGGCTGGAAACCCGTGAGTACAACCCAAAAATTTCTTGGGGGGGGCCTTAAAGGGAGTGTGGCGAAGTCAGGTAGGAAACCTGCGCCTACTCCTTGTACTTACCGTGGAGAGCGAGAGTACGGGCAGACACCGTGTTACGCAGTAGAGCGCACGGTGTCTCCTGTACGCGTGCATAGCCCGGTTCGGTACATTTCAGCTCCACGTATCGGCCGGGCTAGACTGAGCGTTGAGCCGTATGTCATGAAGCCGGCCCAACGCATCTGGTCACCAGTGCGTCTCCTCGGGCCGGCGTACATGGCACCAGCCTTACGCATGGTGTCCCCGGTTCGCCTACATAGGCCGGTGCGGGTTATTCCACCTCCCCGCACTGGTCAGGCGACGGGGAGCATACAACCAGGTAAGGTTGGGCAGGCTCGGCGTTCAAGGGAGCCAGTACGCCTGCACGGTCCGGTATTTCCGGCGCCACCTCCCCGCCCCAACCCAGTACCACCAGTGCCTCCTCCACGCACTAGCTATATGGTGCGTGTCTCCTGCCCTTTACCACCAGTGCCTAAACCACGCATCAAGCCTCCTGTGTGTCCCCAGAGTCCTGTGCGTCCTGTTGCTGCTCCCCGCACTAGCCCTGAGATGCGTGTCCCCAGCCCGGTGCCACCAGTCCCGGCACCACGCACCAGGCCTACAGTGCGCCTCAGCCGGCAGGAGTCTGCCGTCTGCACAGCGATGACTGAACTGCCCGTCTCCCCAGCGCCATCTGAGCCATCCGTCTCCCCAGCGCCATCTGAGCCATCCGTCTCCCCAGCGCCATCTGAGCCATCCGTCTCCCCAGCGCCATCTGAGCCATCCGTCTGCCATGAGCCTGCAAAGCCGCCCGTCTGCCATGAGCCTGCAAAGCCGCCCGTCTGCCATGAGCCTACTGAGCCGTCCGCCAGACAGGAGCCGCTAGAGCCGCCAGCCAGACAGGAGCCGCTAGAGCCGTCCGTCAGACAGGATCTGCCAGAGCCGCCAACCAGACAGGATCTGCCAGAGCCGCCAACCAGACAGGATCTGCCAGAGCCGCCAACCAGACAGGATCTGCCAGAGCCGCCAACCAGACAGGATCTGCCAGAGCCGCCAACCAGACAGGAGCAGCCAGATCAGTCAGCCAGCCATGAGCAGCCAGATCCGTCAGCCAGCCATGAGCAGCCAGATCCGTCAGCTAGCCATGAGCAGCCAGATCCGTCAGCTAGCCATGAGCAGCCAGATCCGTCAGCTAGCCATGAGCAGCCAGATCCGTCAGCCAGCCATGAGCAGCCAGATCCGTCAGCCAGCCATGAGCAGCCAGATCCGTCAGCCAGCCATGAGCAGCCAGATCCGTCAGCTAGCCATGAGCAGCCAGATCCGTCAGCTAGCCATGAGCAGCCAGATCCGTCAGCTAGCCATGAGCAGCCAGATCCGTCAGCTAGCCATGAGCAGCCAGATCCGTCAGCTAGCCATGAGCAGCCAGATCCGTCAGCTAGCCATGAGCAGCCAGATCCGTCAGCTAGCCATGAGCAGCCAGATCCGTCAGCCAGCCATGGGCCATCCCTCAGTCCGGAGCTGCAGTCCCTCAGTCCGGAGCTGCAGTCCCTCAGTCCGGAGCTGCCATTCTTCAGTCCGGAGCTGCCCCTTATCCTGGTGCTGCCCCTTACCCGGGTGCTGCCCCTTACCCTGGTGCTGCCCCTTACCCTGGTGCTGCCCCTTACCCTGGTACTGCCCCTTAGTCCGGAGCTGCCCCTTAGTCCAGAACTGCCCCTTAATGCAATGGGGTTAATGTGGAGGGGGGTCTTTTGGAGGAAGCTAAGGAGGCGGTTAGGGACTGTGGTGAAGTGGGGACCACGACCAGAGCCGGAGCCGCCACCGTGGAGGGAAGCCCACCCAGACCCTCCCCTAGACTGTGTATGGTGCGCCCGGAGTTCGCGCCTCAAGGGGGGGGTTATGTCACGCCCTGGCCTTAGTATTCTTTGTTTTCTTTATTATTTTAGTTAGGTCAGGGTGTGACATGGGGATTGTTTATGTTTTGTTGGTTTTGGGTGTTTATATGGTAAAGGGGTTATGGGGTGTAGTATATGGGTTTGTGTTGAGTGTAGATGTCTAGCGTTGTCTATGTATGTTTAGTTATCTAGGAGAGTCTATGGTTACCTGAATGAGTTCCCAATTAGAGACAGCTGATTTCGGTTGTCTCTGATTGGGAGCCTTATTTAGGGTAGCCATAGGCTCTCATTGGTGGTGAGTAAGTGTCTATGTAGAACGTTTGTAGCCTGTATGTATGTGCACAACGTTTGTAGCTTCACGGTTGTTTTGTTGTTTTGTTAAAGTGTTTCGTGTTTATTTTTTGTCATCTTTTAAAATAAAAGAAGATGGCTTATTTTCCAACTGCTGCGTTTTGGTCCGTCAATCCCCCACACGATCGTGACAAGAAGGTACTTAGCTGAAAGAAGGGATTTCCTACACTGTTGAAGGTACTTAGCTG
>NC_074691.1:31227422-31369922 GCF_029448725.1 Salvelinus fontinalis
TGTAGAGGAACCAGAGAATCATTGCATAGCCGCGGCGGGCCGTGCGCACCTCTGCGCCCACCCACACGGCCACGTAGCGCAGCACGATGAGGAAGCAGATGTCCCCAACCAGCACAATGATGCACACGCCAATCTTCCTGGGCCCCTGGTTCTGCTCCACCAGGTAAGCATCCATGAAGGCCATGCTGGTCATGATGACGATGGTGGTCAGGCACACGTGGCGTTTGTCCGGGGGCGGCAACACCATGGTGAGGAGCTGACCGCCCGCTGGCTCTCACCTCCAGTCCACGGCTTCCGAGTTTAGAAAAAGAACGGTTTCAGAGAAAGGGACATGGCCGTGTCAAAAATGTAAATGTCAAAGGGGGATAACGGTTATCCCTGGGGGATGCCAGTGAGTCATACTCAGTCCTTTGAGAGTCAGTCCAGTTAGTCAGTTCTGGGAAAGTTAGTCCAGTGAGAGTCACTCCAGTGAGTGTCAGTCCAGGGAGAGACAGTCCAGGGAGAGACAGTCCAGGGAGAGTCAGTCTAGTGATTAAAAACAGTGAAGTTAGGGGTGGTCAGTCTTTGCACGGCTGCTATCAGGTGATTTTTCTCAAGCCATGCGAATTCAGGAACATCATCTCATCACTCAGTGCAGTTCCATTGATCCACCTCTGCTAGTAAAGCAGGTGCCTCTTAGGCTGACGATCCATGACTCATACTGGGATGCTAATCTGCACACTCCGGGGGAGTGGAGGATACACAGAGAGGTGTGTATAGGACACAGTGGTGCAATGGGAGGTTGTATGGGGCAGAGAAAAGCAGTGTGTGTGGCTCAGTCCCTCAGTGTGTGTGGCGCAGTCCCTCAGTGTGTGTGGCTCAGTCCCTCAGTGTGTGTGGCTCAGTCCCTCAGTGTGTGTGGCGCAGTCCCTCAGTGTGTGTGGCTCAGTCCCTCAGTGTGTGTGTGGCTCAGTCCCTCAGTGTGTGTGTGGCTCAGTCCCTCAGTGTGTGTGGCTCAGTCCCTCAGTGTGTGTGGCTCAGTCCCTCAGTGTGTGTGGCTCAGTCCCTCAGTGTGTGTGACTCAGTCCCTCAGTGTGTGTGGCTCAGTCCCTCAGTGTGTGTGGCTCAGTCCCTCAGTGTGTGTGGCGCAGTCCCTCAGTGTGTGTGTGGCTCAGTCCCTCAGTGTGTGTGTGGCTCAGTCCCTCAGTGTGTGTGGCTCAGTCCCTCAGTGTGTGTGGCTCAGTCCCTCAGTGTGTGTGGCTCAGTCCCTCAGTGTGTGTGGCTCAGTCCCTCAGTGTGTGTGTGGCTCAGCCCCCAGTGTGTGTGGCTCAGTTCGTCAGTGTGTGTGGCGAAGTCCCTCAGTGAGTGTGGCGAAGTCCCTCAGTGAGTGTGGCGAAGTCCCTCAGTGAGTGTGGCGAAGTCCCTCAGTGAGTGTGGCGCAGTCCCTCGGTGTGTGTGGCGAAGTCCCTCGGTGTGTGTGGCGCAGTCCCTCGGTGTGTGTGGCTCAGTCCCTCAGTGAGTGTGGCGCAGTCCCTCAGTGAGTGTGGCGCAGTCCCTCAGTGTGTGTGGCTCAGTCCCTCAGTGTGTGTGGCTCAGTCCCTCAGTGAGTGTGGCTCAGTCCCTCAGTGAGTGTGGCTCAGTCCCTCAGTGAGTGTGGCTCAGTCCCTCAGTGAGTGTGGCTCAGTCCCTCAGTGAGTGTGGAGGCTGAGAGAGATTATTTTGTTCAGTGTGTGGTGGAGTCACTCTATGGAGCAGCACTGGGCACGGGTGTGCAGTGTGTGTGGCTCTGTCCAGTGGTGCAGTGTGTGTGTATTTGTGAATGTGAACTTGAGAGATGAGTCTGCAGTGGCCAGATCCCCAGTAGCCATAAATCACAGAGACACAGAAGGGGGATCAGCGGCCCGTGGGGCACTGGGTCCAACGCAGGCTTCCCCAGGGGGAGGTTCTCACACTGGGCCAGAGACGCAGCATCCTCTCTCCCCTCTGCCACGTGCCGGCTTCGTCACAGCTTGGGGGAGAAAACAAGAGAGGGGAAGGGAGGGAGGGAGGGAGGAAGAGAGGGAAAGAGAGGGAGAGAGGGAGAGAGAATAAGAGAGGGAGGGGGAGAGAGAGAGAGGAATAAAGAAAGAGAACTGTCAGCATATCTGGACTACATAACTCTGCGCTCATTGCCAAAGGCAGCAGGCAGTCCTCGTGCCAGGAGCCAGGCAATGTGTCAGTGTGGTTAAGCTGTAGTCTTGTCTCTTACACTTTAGGGAAGGAGGAATATGTTGCACCACTCAGGACCGTTTTAAACCGTCTGCCATCCCTATCTCACTGTGTAATGGGGAGTAGCAGAAGACTTGGTCCATGTTAACCTAGCATGCCAGCTATCAGAGTGCGGTAAAAGATGGTGGCTCGTACTAGAATAACTTCAACTGTTTGGACGTTTTCCTCATTTACTCCTACAGTACATTCACTCCTATATCAGACAGTCTATCTACTGTATGTCCAATAATGTCTCCACAGGTGGGAGAAAACATCTATTCTCAATAAAAACAGAAGACTCAACGTCAGTCAATAACGATGGAGCATCTACCCGTCCGACGAGGACCGTTAGTTCACTTACAGTAGACACCATCGATTAGGTGTCAGGTTTCCTCTCCGACTCTGTTGAATGATGTTTCAAGGTGCCTGAGGTTTGACCTGCTGAGTATTCATGTTGACGTGCATGTTGAGCGCTATGACAGGTGAGTTCACGGGCGCACTCACCAAACTTCTGCTCCGACATTTACTGCACTTTGTTAAATATAATGGATGCTGGGCGTGAAACAGTGCCCGCAGGCGCCAGCCACACGTCACTCGCTCGCGTCATCCATAAATAACACGGAGAAGGAACAAAACAGAGGGGGAAGTGAAAGGAGTGAATTGAGCAGAAATGTCGCCTTCAATTGTAATTTGAGCATCAGTCATCACAATGTCAAGTTCTCACATTCGACAGCCATGAGTGCTAACTTTCTGTCATACATTCTGTCATAATAGGTTGGCCTATCTGTCACTATAGACAGTCGTTGGTATCAGTCGTATAGAAAGAGAATGAATCACGCATTAACCCTGTCACCTTGTCTACATTCTAAAATCTATATATACATTTATATATTTTTTTTTACTTAGCTAGGCAAGTCAGTTAAGAACAAATTCTTATTTTGTGACGGCCTAGGAACAGTGGGTTAACTGCTTTGTTCAGGGACAGAACAACACATTTTTACCTTGTCAGCTCGGGGATTCAATCTTGCAACCTTTTGGTTACTAGTTCAACGCTCTAAACACTAGGCTACCCTGCCGCCCCACTAGGCTACCCTGCCGCCCCACTAGGCTACCTGATTCCCCATTAGGCTACCTGCCACCCCACTAGGCTACCTGCCGCCCCACTAGGCTACCTGCCACCCCACTAGGCTACCTGCCGCCCCACTAGGCTACCTGCCACCCCACTAGGCTACCTGATTCCCCATTAGGCTACCTGCCACCCCACTAGGCTACCTGCCACCCCACTAGGCTACCTGCCGCCCCACTAGGCTACCTGCCGCCCCACTAGGCTACCTGATTCCCCATTAGGCTACCTGCCGCCCCACTAGGCTACCTGCCGCCCCAATAGGCTACCCTGCCGCCCCACTAGGCTACCTGATTCCCCATTAGGCTACCTGCCACCCCACTAGGCTACCTGCCGCCCCACTAGGCTACCTGCCACCCCACTAGGCTACCTGATTCCCCATTAGGCTACCTGCCACCCCACTAGGCTACCTGCCACCCCACTAGGCTACCCGCCACCCCACTAGGCTACCTGCCGCCCCACTAGGCTACCTGCCGCCCCACTAGGCTACCTGCCACCCCACTAGGCTACCTGCCGCCCCATTAGGCTACCTGCCACCCCACTAGGCTACCTGCCACCCCACTAGGCTACCTGCCGCCCCACTAGGCTACCTGCCGCCCCACTAGGCTACCTGATTACCCATTAGGCTACCTGCCGCCCCACTAGGCTACCTGCCACCCCGCTAGGCTACCTGATTCCCCATTAGGCTACCCTTCCGCCCCACTAGGCTACCTGATTCCCCATTAGGCTACCTGCCACCCCACTAGGCTACCTGATTCCCCATTAGGCTACCTGCCGCCCCACTAGGCTAGCTGTCGTTATGCAGCATGCAGAACTGAAAATATGCATGAAATACTAAAGAAATACATTGTTTAACATTGAAATGTCAGCATATCAGGTTATGTACCATGGAGCATTTCAAATGTACCTGAACTACTCTTGCACAAAGCTGTTTAACATTGAAGTCTCAGCCCACCAGTGACCATCCTAAATCATTTGGTTTTAAAACTATCAAGAAAATGAATAAAGTGAATATAGTGACACTGTAAATATGTTTTTATCCATCAACAAACACACATAGCCCAACTGTACCATTACTCATGAGAGAGCATGCTGCATACTCCTTTTGTCTCAGATATACATTTATGTTGCCCCCCATAAGGCAATCAAACAGGCAAAGGGTTAGTACAGAGACAAAGTGGAGTCACAATTCAACGGCTCAGACACGAGACATATGTGGCAGGGTTTACAGACAATCAGGGATTATAAAGGGAAAGCCAGCCACATTACAGACACCGATTGCTCCCAGAGAAGCTAAACACCTTCTTCGCCCGCTTTGAGGATAACACAATGCCACCAACGCGGCCCCCTCCCAAGGACTGTGGGCTCTCGTTCTCCGTGGCCGACGTGAGTAAGACATTTAAGCATGTTAACCCTCGCAAGGCGGCATCCCTAGCCGCGTCCTCAGAGCATGTTCAATCTCACCCTATCCCAATCTGCTGTCCTCACTTGCTTCAAGATGTCCACCATTGTTCCCGTACCCAAGAAGACTCAGAGCTACATATATGTTGAGATGTATGCCGAGGCCACTGAGACTCAGAGCTACATATATGTTGAGATGTATGCCGAGTTCACTGAGACTCAGAGCTACATATATGTTGAGATGTATGCCGAGTTCACTGAGACTCAGAGCTACATATATGTTGAGATGTATGCCGAGGCCACTGAGACTAAGAGCTACATATATGTTGAGATGTATGCCGAGTTCACTGAGACTCAGAGCTACATATATGTTGAGATGTATGCCGAGGCCACTGAGACTCAGAGCTACATATATGTTGAGATGTATGCCGAGTTCACTGAGACTCAGAGCTACATATATGTTGAGATGTATGCCGAGTTCACTGAGACTCAGAGCTACATATATGTTGAGATGTATGCCGAGTTCACTGAGACTCAGAGCTACATATATGTTGAGATGTATGCCGAGGCCACTGAGACTCAGAGCTACATATATGTTGAGATGTATGCCGAGGCCACTGAGACTCAGAGCTACATATATGTTGAGATGTATGCCGAGTTCACTGAGACTCAGAGCTACATATATGTTGAGATGTATGCCGAGGCCACTGAGACTCAGAGCTACATATATGTTGAGATGTATGCCGAGTTCACTGAGACTCAGAGCTACATATATGTTGAGATGTATGCCGAGGCCACTGAGACTCAGAGCTACATATATGTTGAGATGTATGCCGAGTTCACTGAGACTCAGAGCTACATATATGCTGAGATGTATGCCGAGTTCACTGAGACTCAGAGCTACATATATGTTGAGATGTATGCCGAGGCCACTGAGCTACAAATACAGTGCATTCGGATAGAATTCAGACCCCTTGACGTTTCCACATTCTGTTATGTTACAGCCTTATTCTAAAATGTATTAAATAAATAAAAATCTTCAGCAATCTCCACACAATATTCCGTAATGACAAAGTGAAAGCAGGTTTTTCAAAATCTTTGAAAATGTATTAAAAATAAAAAACAGAAACCTTATATACATACAGTTGAAGTTTACATACACTTTTGCCAAATACATTTAAACTCAGTTTTTCACAATTCCTGACATTTAATCCTAGTAAAAATTCCATGTCTTAGGTCAGTTAGGATCACCACTTTATTTTAAGAATGTGAAATGTCAGAATAATAGTAGAGAGAATTATTTATTTCAGCTTTTATTTCTTTCATCACATTCCCAGTGTCACGTTCCTGACCTGTTTTCTCTTGTTTTATATGTCTTTATTGGTCAGGGCGTGAGTGTTGGGTGGGCAGTCTATGTTTTCTATTTCTATGTGGGGTTTTGTGTTCGGCCTGGTATGATTCTCAATTAGAGACAGGTGTGTATCGTTTGTCTCTGATTGAGAGTCATACTAAGGCAGCCAGGGTTTCACTGGTGTTTTGTGGGTGTTTGTTCCCTGTCTCAGTGTTTGTTCTGCACCAGATAGGACTGTCTCGGTTTTCACGGTTTGTTATTTTGTTATTTGTTAAGTGTTCATGGTTATTGTTTAATTAAACATGTTGAGCACTGGCTACGCTGCATTTTGGTCCTCTCCTTTACCCCTGGAAGAAAACCTTCATTCCCAGTGGGTCAGAAGTTTACATACACTCAATTAGTATTTGGTAGCATTGCCTTTAAATTGTTTAACTTGGGTTAAATGTTTTGGGTAGCCTTCCAAAAGCTTCCCACAATACGTTTGGTGAATTTTGGCCCATTCCTCCTGACAGAGCTGATGTAACTGAGTCAGGTTTGTAGGCCTCCTTGCTCGCACACACTTTTTCAGTTCTGCCCACAAATGTTCTATGGGATTGAGGTCAGGGCTTTGTGATGGCCACTCCAATACCTTGATTTTGTTGTCTTTAAGCCATTTTTCCACAACCTTGGAAGTATGCTTGGGGTCATTGTCCAATTGGAAGACCCATTTGCGACCAAGCTTTAACTTCCTGAGTGATATAATGAGATGTTGCTTCAATATACAGAGGGTAGTGCATACGGCCCAGTACATCACTGGAGCCAAGCTTCCTGCCATCGAAGACCTTTATACCAGGCAGTGTCAGAGGAAGGCTCTAAAAATGTTCAAAGTCTCCAGCCACCCTATTCATAGACTGTTCTCTCTGCTACCTCACAGCAAGCGGTACCAGAGCTCCAAGTCTAGGTCCAAAAGGCTTCTTAACAGCTTCTACCACCAAGCCATAAGACTCCTGAACAGCTAATCAAAGGGCTACCCAGACCCCCCTTTTACACTGCTGCTACTCTCTGTTTATAATCTATGAATAGTCACTTTAACTCTACCTACATGTACATATTACCTCAACTAACAGGTGCCCCCGCCCCCTGACTCTGTACCGGTACCCCCTGTATATAGCCTCCACATTGACTCTGTACCGGTACCCCCTGTATATAGCCTCCACATTGACTCTGTACCGGTACCCCCTGTATATAGCCTCCACATTGACTCTGTACCGGTACCCTCTGTATATAGCCTCCACATTGACTCTGTACCGGTACCCCCTGTATATAGCCTCCACATTGACTCTGTACCGGTACCCCCTGTATATAGCCTCCACATTGACTCTGTACCGCTACCCCCTGTATATAGCCTCCACATTGACTCTGTACCGGTACCCCCTGTATATAGCCTCCACCTTGACT
This sequence comes from Salvelinus fontinalis, assembly GCF_029448725.1. Lineage (NCBI taxonomy): Eukaryota > Metazoa > Chordata > Actinopteri > Salmoniformes > Salmonidae > Salvelinus > Salvelinus fontinalis. The sequence goes on from NC_074691.1 coordinate 31,234,961, forward strand.
CTGTACCGGTACCCCCTGTATATAGCCTCCACATTGACTCTGTACCGGTACCGCATGTATATAGCCTCCACATTGACTCTGTACCGGTACCCCCTGTATATAGCCTCCACATTGACTCTGTACCGGTACCGCGTGTATATAGCCTCCACATTGACTCTGTACCGGTACCCCCTGTATATAGCCTCATTATTATTATTTTACTGATGCTATTGAATTATTTGTTACTTTTATTTGATATTTTTTACTTATCTATTTTTCACTTAACACTTATTTTTTATGAAAACGTTTTAAAGCATTGTTGGTTAAGGGCTTGTAACTAAGCATTTCACTGTAATACCTGTTGTATTCGGCGCATGTGACATTTGATTTGATTTGATTCAACAAAGTACTGAGTAAAGGGTCTGAATACTGATGTAAATGATGTGACATCATTTTTTAGCAAAAATAAATCTAAAAACCTGTTTTTGCTTTGTCATTATGTTGTATTGGGTGTATGTAGATTGATCAGATAAAACAACTATTTAATCCCATTTTAGAATAAGGTTGCAACATAACAAAATGTAGAAAAAGTGAAGGGGTCTGAAAACTTTCAGAATACACTGTATGTTGAGATGTCAAGGCCACTGAGACTCAGAGGTGCACTGGACATACACATAGTTTACCATCTGACAAAGGCCACCTGGTGATACAGACTGTTTCACTTCTGTTTAAGAGGGAACACAAGACCACACTGCCATGTCCCTTTTCAATAGCCTAATGTGTTAATGCTGAAGGGATTTGGTACAAATGAGCAGCATTAATCAACATCGATCTGTAAATCATGAGGGACACATTGAGTCAGACAGATTTGTGCTTTATGGAGCTGACTCTGTATCAAGTTGCCATGAAAGCATAAAGGGAAAAAGTAAACGAGACATGTCAATTCATCTTTATTTCTTTTTCATTGGATCCGAAGACTCAACCAGAGGTTCTGGTAGGACCATTTACCTTGTGGATTTTCTCTTTGGAAAGCTGGCTCTGACAGTACTATTCACAAGGGCCTGATTCCGACCCGAGTTAAGAGCTCGTAAATGGACCGTAACTAAACATTTCTGCACTTTTCTCTCTACACGTTTTCTGACCTTGAATTATGCATGATAATATCATGTTATTCACCTGCTATTTGTTCAGGGTGGAGATCAAAGAAATGAAGGAGGTGTGTCTACAGATACTCCATGTTATGACCTTGACTTAATTCACTCATAATTCCAACACCTTCACGCGTGAGGAAACCATGAACAAGGTCTAGTGAACCTTCCGGTTCCAAGTGGATAAAGGCATTGACCTTATTTTTTCTCATAAAAATAACAGTAATTTATACACTGTAATTTATACATTGATAAGAGTTATTGATAAGAGCTAGTTAAATGAGTAATCCATTTTGATAATTTAATTGTAACTATAAATTACATTTGTTTTAGATACATTTTATCTTATAATCGCTGGAAACAAATGTGAAACCAGTCATATGGCAGCCAACCTGAAGCATATCAACATATCTTCCCCACAGTAAAGTTTATGAAATGCTGGGCCAATATGCAGATTTTAAAATGTACAGCCTTTTAAATTGCAGGGATCTATTAATTATAGGCCACCTCGACTTTCTCTGTTTCCTATTTCTATCATGTTAAGTATTAGCCACTATCAGTATATGCCGTCAGTTGGTCTAATAACAACACATATTCAACTGCCAATTTACTGTTAGTTCCCTTCAGTTGGTATAGCCTATGTGATCATTCCATTAAATTCCATTGTTTTGTTGACTTCCATTTGCTTCCTCTGTAAAATGTCGTCACAATCATGTGGTTGTTGCTGAGGATCATTAGTGACAGTTGATAGTAACTAAAGACATGTAGGCCAGTTAAATCACAATGGAGCGGAGAGCAGACCAAGCTGTAACAGTTTGAACCCGACACATGGCGCAATACTTGTCTGTGTCATCACACACTTCCATGGTTAGTGCAGGCAATAGACTTATAGCCTACTATGGTACACTGTTCTATTAGAATTCTATGTACACTAATCTTCTAACGTTACTGTTGGAGTGACGGAAATATTCAGAATGAATCAAACCACAGTTTTCTTTCTTTTGTGCGTAAATGCTCTCCAAATCTGTTTTTTTATGACTCTAATACTTTCCTAACCCTAAACAATCTACAAGATCAGAGGCTTTTTATCTATCAATTGGTGCTGAAATGGAATATGTATATATTTAGATGGATTTCTTTCATTGATCCCTAATATTCTGAACCCGTTCTTCATTCTATTGAGTCTGTCGACAACATTCAAACTAGAAGATACAACGTATTTAAAGGGATGGCTTAAGATAAATGTACTGAAAACCATATTGAATGAAAACTGCATGAGAAAATCAGCAAGTGGGAGGGTTTTCAGTGGTTTGATCAAATGTATTCAGGTGTGCGCAAAGGAACCATGCCCGTAAAGCCCTCATAAGGTAAGTCTGAATACCAACTACTGAGAAGTGCATAGGAAAGAGTTGAACCCCTATGATTTTCCAATCAATACACTCATCTTTTATTTCTGACAAATTTGTGCTTTATGAAAGCTTGTGAAAACTGTTTCAGTGGCACACAATGTTTTGTTCAGACAGTAGCTTTGTTTTTACTTTGCCTTTACTTTGTCCATCTCTGTTTCCTGTTTATTTCTTGTTGTTGGGAAGAAAATAAATTGAGACTGAACTAAATACTCAACTTTTGACTACTTTAATACACATATAAGTGAATTTAACCTCACAGTCATTTCTGCATTTCAAATCCAAAGTGTTTGAGTACTGAGCCAAAACAACAACAACAAATGTCACTGTCCCAATACTCTTGGAGCTCAGCTCAGAAGGAATGGAACGTGGTAAGAGAAGGAATGGAACGTGGTAAGAGAAGGAATGGAACGTGGTAAGAGAAGGAGTGGAACGTGGTAAGAGAAGGAGTGGAATGTGTTAAGAGAAGGAATGGAACGTGGTAAGACAAGGAATGGAACGTGGTAAGACAAGGAATGGAACGTGGTAAGACAAGGAATGGAACGTGGTAAGAGAAGGAGTGGAATGTGGTAAGAGAAGGAGTGGAACGTGGTAAGAGAAGGAGTGGAACGTGGTAAGAGAAGGAGTGGAACGTGGTAAGACAAGGAATGGAACGTGGTAAGAGAAGGAGTGGAATGTGGTAAGAGAAGGAGTGGAACGTGGTAAGAGAAGGAATGGAACGTGGTAAGAGAAGGAATGGAACGTGGTAAGAGAGGCAATGGAACGTGGTAAGAGAAGGAGTGGAACGTGGTAAGACAAGGAATGGAACGTGGTAAGAGAAGGAGTGGAACGTGGTAAGAGAAGGAGTGGAACGTGGTAAGAGCAGGAATGTAACGTGGTAAGAGAAGGAGTGGAACGTGGTAAGAGAAGGAATGGAACGAGGTAAGAGAAGGAATGGAACGTGGTAAGAGAAGGAATGGAACGTGGTAAGAGAAGGAATGGAACGTGGTAAGACAAGGAATGGAACGTGGTAAGACAAGGAATGGAACGTGGTAAGACAAGGAATGGAACGTGGTAAGAGAAGAAGTGGAACGTGGTAAGAGAAGGAGTGGAACGTGGTAAGACAAGGAATGGAACAGGTAAGAGAAGGAGTGGAACGTGGTAAGAGAAGGAATGGAACAGGTAAGAGAAGGAGTGGAACGTGGTAAGAGAAGGAGTGGAACGTGGTAAGAGAAGGAATGGAACAGGTAAGAGAAGGAGTGGAACGTGGTAAGAGAAGGAGTGGAACGTGGTAAGAGCAGGAATGGAACGTGGTAAGAGAAGGAATGGAACAGGTAAGAGAAGGAGTGGAACGTGGTAAGAGAAGGAGTGGAACGTGGTAAGAGAAGGAATGGAACGTGGTAAGAGCAGGAATGGAACAGTTAAGAGAAGGAATGGAACGTGGTAAGAGAAGGAATGGAACAGGTAAGAGAAGGAATGGAACGTGGTAAGAGCAGGAATGGAACAGGTAAGAGAAGGAATGGAACGTGGTAAGAGCAGGAATGGAACAGGTAAGAGAAGGAATGGAACAGGTAAGAGAAGGAGTGGAACGTGGTAAGAGAAGGAGTGGAACGTGGTAAGAGAAGGAATGGAACGTGGTAAGAGCAGGAATGGAACAGTTAAGAGAAGGAATGGAACGTGGTAAGAGCAGGAATGGAACAGGTAAGAGAAGGAATGGAACAGGTAAGAGAAGGAGTGGAACGTGGTAAGAGAAGGAATGGAACGTGGTAAGAGCAGGAATGGAACAGGTAAGAGAAGGAATGGAACAGGTAAGAGAAGGAGTGGAACGTGGTAAGAGAAGGAATGGAACGTGGTAAGAGAAGGAATGGAACAGGTAAGAGAAGTAGTGGAACGTGGTAAGAGAAAGAGTGGAACGTGGTAAGAGAAGGAATGGAACGTAGTAAGACAAGGAATGGAACGTGGTAAGACAAGGAATGGAACGTGGTAAGAGCAGGAATGGAACGTGGTAAGAGAAGGAATGGAACAGGTAAGAGAAGGAGTGGAAAGTGGTAAGAGAAGGAGTGGAACGTGGTAAGAGCAGGAATGGAACAGGTAAGAGAAGGAGTGGAACGTGGTAAGAGAAGGAGTGGAACGTGGTAAGAGAAGGAATGGGACGTGGTAAGAGAAGGAATGGACCGTGGTAAGAGCAGGAATGGAACAGGTAAGAGAATGAGTGGAACGTGGTAAGAGAAGGAGTGGAACGTGGTAAGAGAAGGAGTGGAATGTGGTAAGAGAAGGAATGGAACAGGTAAGAGAAGGAATGGAACAGGTAAGAGAAGGAATGGAACGTGGTAAGAGAAGGAATGGAACGTGGTAAGAGAAGGAATGGAACAGGTAAGAGCAGGAATGGAACAGGTAAGAGAAGGAATGGAACGTGGTAAGAGAAGGAATGGAACGTGGTAAGAGAAGGAATGGAACAGGTAAGAGAAGGAGTGGAACGTGGTAAGAGAAGGAATGGAACAGGTAAGAGAAGGAATGGAACGTGGTAAGAGAAGGAATGGAACAGGTAAGAGAAGGAATGGAACAGGTAAGAGCAGGAATGGAACAGGTAAGAGAAGGAATGGAACAGGTAAGAGCAGGAGTGGAACAGGTAAGAGAAGGAATGGAACAGGTAAGAGAAGGAATGGAACGTGGTAAGAGAAGGAGTGGAACAGGTAAGAGAAGGAATGGAACAGGTAAGAGAAGGAGTGGAACGTGGTAAGAGAAGTAGTGGAACGTGGTAAGAGAAGGAGTGGAACGTGGTAAGAGAAGGAATGGAACAGGTAAGAGAAGGAATGGAACACGATAGATTTTGGACAACAGAATGGATAGCAAAAACCATCTATGAATTTTAAGAGGTGGCACCATGAGCCTCTTTTATAATCCCATTGAATATTCGAATGGTTAAAACCTATTATGTAGAACAGGGCCTAAGTGAGAGATTAAATTCATGAGATGGTGATTAATTGACTGATTAGCTGAAGGCTGTGGATCATTAGCATGGTATAAAGAACAATGCACCCACATATACATCACATCATAATTTATTAACTGACATGAATTATAAATGTCGTCAGAGATGGTTTCCCTAATGAATAGATTAGTGGCTTTACACCCGTGATAACTTGAGCCCAGTAAATTGGACAACTTGGACCTCTTTGGGAATTAAAACTTTAGCCGTAAAATGGGGAATCGTGAGATGTCATCAACGGTTCAATGCTACGTAGCATGTGGTGAAGTGAAGACGGAAAGATGTGATTCATTTAGCCAGTAATGGATGATTGTTAATCCGTTTTATCACGTTTCCTGTGAAATCGCCTTAGTAAGCGGAGACCTGGAGGGACATGCGTTGCAGCGCTTTGCATATCAATTCTATTAGCACAACCGTAATGTGGAGCTCATCCTCTGTAGAGCCACGATGGGGTTTAGCATAGAGTTAGACTAAGTATAATGGACATTCCAGGACAATGATCCATTAAGTGGATTGGCAGTCATATTGGATGTACTGTTTACAGTGTGTGATGAATTAACACTTGTCACCTTAGGAATTGATATGCAACCAATTATCTCTCTGCTTTATCACTTAACATCTCAGAATGACACGTTCTACATGCAACAACAACACTATGGACCACAATATCTCCTCTACCTATTATATTTCTATGGCAGTCTTGCTGTCTTGTTGTTCTAGACGTTCAGGGTTCTATCCAGACTCTCTGTCAGGCCCAGCCATGAATCACACCAAGGACAGAGGTCGGGGAAGGCAGTGGCAGTAATGCACCAATTTGTTGCTTTGCCAACTGCTATAAAACCCCACAGCCTGGAGAAGGGAAGAGAGGACAGGTGTAACACCACGGCCTGGAGAAGGGAAGAGAGGACAGGTGTAACACCACGGCCTGGAGAAGGGAAGAGAGGACAGGTGTAACACCACGGCCTGGAGAAGGGAAGAGAGGACAGGTGTAACACCACGGCCTGGAGAAGGGAAGAGAGGACAGGTGTAACACCACGGCCTGGAGAAGGGAAGAGAGGACAGGTGTAACACCACGGCCTGGAGAAGGGAAGAGAGGACAGGTGTAACACCACGGCCTGGAGAAGGGACGAGAGGACAGGTGTGACACCACGGCCTGGAGAAGGGAAGAGAGGACAGGTGTAACACCACGGCCTGGAGAAGGGAAGAGAGGACAGGTGTAACACCACGGCCTGGAGAAGGGAAGAGAGGACAGGTGTAACACCACGGCCTGGAGAAGGGAAGAGAGGACAGGTGTAACACCACGGCCTGGAGAAGGGAAGAGAGGACAGGTGTAACACCACGGCCTGGAGAAGGGAAGAGAGGACAGGTGTAACACCACGGCCTGGAGAAGGGAAGAGAGGACAGGTGTAACACCACGGCCTGGAGAAGGGAAGAGAGGACAGGTGTAACACCACGGCCTGGAGAAGGGAAGAGAGGACAGGTGTAACACCACGGCCTGGAGAAGGGAAGAGAGGACAGGTGTGACACCACGGCCTGGAGAAGGGAAGAGAGGACAGGTGTGACACCACGGCCTGGAGAAGGGAAGAGAGGACAGGTGTACCAGGGGATAAGGGAAAAGATGGCATGAAAAGGTCACCCAGAGCTCTAATAGCTATCTACGTTTAAGAAAACACAGAACTTCAGGGGACTTAGAAAAGGATTTACAGCTAGCCTATTTGAGGTGCTCTGACATTTTTCTTTCAGGTTTCGGCTTTTATGTTGGATTAGTGTGCTCTCTCAGTTCCTACTTTTCAAATGACTGTTGGTTGTTTGACAGATATGTTAGCTTTGTGCCCAAGGGCATGGAAGTAATTAAAAACGAACTAGAAGTAGTTTCCACAGAAGTCAATGTTCTTTTGGAAAGTTTGTTTGGTGAGCTGTTGCCTTGAGATAGACGTATGTTTTTGGCAACAGCGCCTTGGAAACTCCATCCCTCATATAAAGAATTGGCCATCTGCCTCTTTACCTCCATGTCTTCCAAAACGGTTTACTCTTTTCTCGGAGTTGAGATGTTTACGCCTTTGGGAAGACACATTATTAAATATATCTTTACCACAGTACGCGGCTTGACTGCACCCCCAAACCAGCTTCCTCCTCCCACTCAAAACACTTGAGGTGGATTAAATACAGCGGGTTCTCTTCTGTGTTTGATTTAATTCCGTGGTTTACTACTTTACTTCAATGTCAAATCCACTGCAGTGGGGGACAGCTTGGATCTGCTGTGACTGCAGAGTCCGTTTTGTCAGATATTTACGTCTGGCTGTCTTCATTAGTCTCCAGAATGAGATCCATATGTCGGTCTGGCTCTCCGCCATCGCTCTCCTTCCCAGCAGGTGCGTTCTGATTCTGACGGCCTTTTGTGTTGGGGCTGAGCAGGACGCAACGCTCTGCCAGTTTTGTGGCAGATTGCCTCAGACCCTCCCTGTACAAGACAGAGGAACTCTACACACAGCACCCCCTCTCTCTACCCTGTTACGTCCCATTGAAGGGGAGGAGGAGGCTGACAGGATGGTTATCGTTGGGCCATGTCTTTTTCACATCCACGTCCATCACTTCCCAATCACATGCCGGAATCGAACCGAACCACATGCTGCTTGCACTGATCACATGCAGCATGTGGTGTTTTAATAGCACAGTAAAGCATCCCAGCTCAACAATCTGAGTAGCTAGGCCTGTTATGCCACCCGCTGGGGCCAATCATAGCAGGCCTGCGTATCAGACCTGGGGCCAGATCATAGCAGGCCTGCGTATCAGACCTGGGGCCAGATCATAGCAGGCCTGCGTATCAGACCTGGGGCCAGATCATAGCAGGCCTGCGTATCAGACCTGGGGCCAGATCATAGCAGGCCTGCGTATCAGACCTGGGGCCAGATCATAGCAGGCCTGCGTATCAGACCTGGGGCCAGATCATAGCAGGCCTGCGTATCAGACCTGCGGCCAGATCATAGCAGGCCTGCGTATCAGACCTGGGGCCAGATCATAGCAGGCCTGCGTATCAGACCTGGGGCCAGATCATAGCAGGCCTGCGTATCAGACCTGGGGCCAGATCATAGCAGGCCTGCGTATCAGACCTGGGGCCAGATCATAGCAGGCCTGCGTATCAGACCTGGGGCCAGATCATAGCAGGCCTGCGTATCAGACCTGGGGCCAGATCATAGCAGGCCTGCGTATCAGACCTGGGTCCAGATCATATATGAGCGTTTGATTGAGCATGTCTATAGTGCCAGATGGGTGGGGTTGGGACCTTTCCCACTGGGCACACACTGGTTGAATCAACATTGTTTCCTCGTCATTTCAATGAAAATCACGTTGAACCAACGTTGAATAGACGTGAATTGATGTCTGTGCCCTGTGGGTTATGACTCTTCCATTGGGTTCCATTGCATCGGGCAAGCTCGGTGTAGTGCGGCTATATTACATCAGAGAGAACAATCTGCTGACTGTGATTAGCACGTTAGCGTTTTTCCTTATGAGTCTTGTTCTGAAGGCAGCTCTGCAGAATGGTCACGAGCTGGCATAGCCACGAAGTCATCACATCTGATTTTAAACTTAAACTTAACCACACTGCTAAAGCTAATGCCTAACGCTAACCTTAAATTAAGCACTTTTTTCCCCCTCATGAGTTTTATCGCTCAGTTCTGTCTCAAGGACTAGGCTCAGGACTAAACGTCAACCTGCATGTGATTACCCCTAATAGATTACTGTGTGTGGCACACTGTATGTTTTTAATTGATTTAATCAATCTATTGATTTAACGTATGGAATTCGAAGGACTTGGTTTCCCTCATGGAGCTCCCGATGCATAATAATTCCAAATGTATAGTCACTTAACAGCTGGAGGTAAGTGTGGAAGTTGCCTGCTCTTTCGTTTCCTGGCATTTTGTTATCATTATTTCAGCCTTATTTTTGTTCAGTCGTTTTGTGAAAAAAATATTCAGAAGTCACTTTATGCAATTTAATGAGAGGCTTGGGTGTTCAGCATGAAAACAACCCTGTTCAGATATTACGGCACATCTTAAAAGCCCATTCTTCTCTTGGTTGCCTTACATTATTAGTGTGGTATCGTGGTATAATTTGGCTATAATTGCTTGTGAGGTTGCGGTGGGGCGGAATACTGAGTAGGACAACCTTTGAGGAAAGAGGCTTGTAGTGTCTGTAGCTGTGGCTAGGCTTATTTTACCGTTCATTACAGTGGATCAAGGTGGATGCTCACTCTCTGCAGCAGTCTGTCATATTGTATGTTCAAAGAATTTGAAGTTTTCAATGCACTCTGCTGTGATCAGGATTCCTGAAGCGTATTCAAGCGCTTGCGCGTTTTTAACGATTAAGATGATCCAAATCAAATATATTGAACATGACACTGGTTGAATGCGCCAAAAAGACTTCCCTTACATTCCCCTAGGTTACATCATGTCTAAAGGCCCTCATCAATCTCTCACTCAAACTCAGTCTCAAACATAAAAGACAGGGTGCTTTTCACCTTGACAGACATGTCTTATTCTCCTTTTCCAACCTTCAAAGGGCTATAAATGAGAGAAACATCAATCGTGGTGCATTTTTTATTCACAAAGCTAGGAACTCAAAGAGAACCATGCCAATGTGAGTCATCATCAGCCCTCTGACATCACAATCCTCCTGACAGTATAATGCAGGGGAGGAACGAATACTACGCATTGGGGCCACACTCCTCACACAAGGATAGACCTATATTGTAGATATTCCTGTAACAGTTCCCATCTATCCTTCATGCCTTAAACTGGTAACAAGCCATGTAATAAAACAGCCTACCTTTTAAGTGGAATTCTCCCTCAGTGAGAGTTAGAATCATATTGATTTTTCCTGTGCAAAACATGGCATATTTCTCTAATGATGATTTGGTGCTCTGATTACCTCGGGCCAATAGGGATTTTTATCCACTGGTTATGCAGGGGAGATCCACTTAATCTTTGTGTCAACATATCTCCTTAACTTCCTATTTTGCTGTGTCTCTCTCTCTCTCTCTCTCTCTCTCTCTCTCTCTCTCTCTCTCTCTCTCTCTCTCTCTCTCTCTCTTACCCTTCTCTCTCTCTCTCTTACCCTTTCTCTCTCTCTCTCTCTCTCTCTCTCTCTCTCTCTCTCTCTCTCTCTCTCTCTCTCTCTCTCTCTCTCTCTCTCTTACCCTTCTCTCTCTCTCTCTTACCCTTTCTCTCTCTCTCTCTCTCTCTCTCTCTCTCTCTCTCTCTTACCCTTCTCTCTCTCTCTCTTACCCTTTCTCTCTCTCTCTCTCTCTCTCTCTCTCTCTCTCTCTCTCTCTCTCTCTCTCTCTCTCTCTCTCTCTTTCAGACTGTTGCCATTTTTTCTCTCACCCCCCTGGTGGAGTGGCATCTAACTTAATTCTAGTCACGTTACATGGAATTCTGGGTATCATCGCTGCCTTGCGGTATCGACGAAAACGACTCTCAAAAGACAGACACAACCCCGAGACCTAGCACACTATCAAATAAAGCAGTAATGAGGATTATGAATTTAAATGCTGTAATCATTATCTCTTTAAAAATGTCCTTTGAAACTTGTAAATTTGTTAGGGGGCTGGCCAACATGGAGGAAATTGTAGTGAGAATGGCTGCTGCACAGCTTCCAGTAAGCAGTCTCTTTCAAACTAGTGATTTCGTGACTAAGATAATGAGGTAAAACAGTAATTCTGTTCATAGACGGTGGGGGGGGGGATCAATAGTTACATATCCCAATGTTATTTTTGGACAATATTTTATCTATATTTGACTCCAAGTATCAATTTTATTAGTACTTTTTTATTGCTACTGTAGGTAGCTTTAGCTAGTCGGCTGTACCTGAGCCAAAACTACTGTATTTTTCAACCTACACCAAAAGGTGCTATCTAGAACATAAAAGCGTTCTTCGGAGAACCCTTTGTAGATCCCCTTTTGGTTCCAGGTATAGACCCCTTTCTATACCTTTCTACATGGAACCTAAATAGTTGTACCTGGAACCAAAAAGGGTTCTCCTATGGGGACATCCAACCCCTTTTTCTAAGAGTGCTTAGCTTGTTTTCCATCTTTTTCCCCCTTGACTGATCAAAACTCATGTTCTCATGCTGTCTCTTGTCTCTCTGCAGTACACATACTGTATAGTGAGCAATATGTTTGGAACATCAAATTGCAATAAACTAGTCGCCAAAGTTTCAGAGCATGTCTAGTGAACAATGACTAGTGGAGGGTGAAAGGAGTCACTTTCATGTACAGTGGAAGGAAAAGAGAGCGAGAGAGAGAGCGAGAGAGGAGAGAAGAGAGAGAGAAGAGAGAGAGAGAGAGAGAGAGAGAGAGAGAGAGAGAGAGAGAGAGAGAGAGAGAGAGAGAGAGAGAAGAGAGAGAGAGAAAGAGAGAGAAAGAGAGAGAAGAGAGAGAAGAGAGAGAAGAGAGAGAAGAGAGAGAAGAGAGAGAAGAGAGAGAAGAGAGAGAAGAGAGAGAAGAGAGAGAGAGAGAGAGAGAGAAAAAAACGAGAGGGACTCTTCTCAAACTGATTGGGTGAATGAAAGACGATAAGGAGACCCCCTGAAGCTAGCCAGACACTCAGGAAGAAAGCACCGGTATAATGAACCAGCCTCAGTGACAGTCCCAGGGAAGCTTCCTAAAAGGAAACAGAATTAATAGAAATATTCACAGAGAGTTCCGCGGAGACCGACAAAGCAGGCAGACGCGTGTGGATATGTCAGACATGTCTTCCAACCCCTTTGTGTGATTCTTAATAATAGTTTGGATGGCGTCTTGCAAAAAAAACTCCATAACAGGAGTTTTGACAAAACGAGGCGCACCCTTTGAATGACACTCAGACGTCGCTCTGTCGCTCCCCACGGCGACACCTACTCTGTATGATAATGACAAGGAAAACAATATTTCACTCAACATTAGAGAGTCCTGTTTGAACGCCGACGAGACATCACCGCCCGCTGTTGACTTCCACAGCAACCGGTTTGAGGCGAGGAATGAGAGTAAGAAAGAAGTAAAGTTAGAGGGCTGTCTCTAGTCAGGTTGTGTGTCATTCAATCCAAGACTACCCATCTCCAAACATGCTATTTAAAGACCAAGGCAAATCTAGCTAGTCACAACTTCCAACTTGATACTCTATGGCTGCGTTTACATAGGTAGCCCGATATGGATCTATTTTTCACTAATTGGTCTGAAGAAGATCTGATGTGAAAAGATCTGATGTGATTGGTAAAAAGACCAATAAGTGGAAAACAGATCAGAATTGGGCTACTTGTGTAAACACAGCCTATGTGCACTATTCAACAAAATACATCCATATCAGTCTATCTTATTCCCATAAGAGGCAATTATCTACCATTCATGCCAAACGAGACAACAGAAGCCGTGTTTGGCATCGGCAAGCACAAAACGGCAGCCCAGTGACAGCTTTCTCCATTGAAAAGAACAGACCTCCCCTGCCACGATGCTACACACACAGATGGTTATCAAAGGGACCTCCAAAAGCAAAGCAATCCCCACACAGACAGACGCCATTCACCATCCACAGCCAGGGAGATGCAGCCAGGCTGTCTGTCAGGTCTCAACCCCCCCCCCCCCCTCCCCCTGAGGGCACCTACCAGTGGAGGCTGGTGGGAGGTGCTATAGGAGGACAGGCTCATTGTAATGGCTGGAATGGAACGGAGTCAAACGTGTGGTTTCCATATGTTTGATGTGTTTGATACCGTCCCATTTACTCCATTCCAGCCATTACAATGAGCCCATCCTCCTATAGCTCCTCCCACCAACATCCACTGGCACCTATCTGGGGGAAGGATCCCCCCCATCTCACCAGATGGGAGTGCTTGCCAGCCGGTCGATTGATGTCTGTACTCCGTGCCTGATAGGCTAGTCAGTGTAGAGTCAGTTAAAAGCCAAAGTGATCAATCAGCCACCTGCTAACAGCCTCTCCAGAATGAGGACGGCTCCCCCGGGGAGCAAGAGAGGGGGAGAGAGACTCTCCTCTTTTCCTCCTCGTGTCTTCCTCTCCTCCTCCTCTCCAGTACATTATACTGATCTATACCTGAACACAAGACACAGGCTAATCAAAGGCTTAGTGTGATCCACTAGTGTTCGAACCCATGTCTCCTGTGCACCTCACGATTCGGTTAGCCCCCTGAGCTAAAGGCCAATATGATAGGGGTTAGTTAGTGGGCCAGTCTAATGAACTGATTGAAAGAGAGTTGGCTTGTTGAGTCCTGCCGAAACGGGACTAAATCACTCTCGAAGTGGTCAGTTTTAGCCGTCGTGTTATTAAGACAGCTAATAACTTCTAGATGGAAAGGCAGTAGAAAGACACTACAGCCTACTAGTTCATGTTCAGGACTGTGTAATGGCCTTTGACAGAAACAGGCCTCTATTTAATTGTCTTCCACATTGACACGCAATTTAGTTTTTGCTAATTATAGGGTGCAGCACTCATAAATTATTCCTGCTCCTTAGCAATTTCCCTCTGTCTCTCTGTCTCTCTGTCTTTCTCTCTCTCTGTCTCTCTGTCTCTCTCTCTCTCTGTCTCTCTGTCTCTGTCTCTGTCTCTGTCTCTGTCTCTCTCTCTGTCTCTCTCTCTCTCTGTCTATCTGTCTGTCTGTCTGTCTGTCTGTCTGTCTGTCTGTCTGTCTCTATTTCTTTCTTTCTCGCTCTTTCTCTCTCTGAGACATATACACACAAACTAATTCACAGTCTCCCTCAATGTCACACACACACACATACACAATGAGTTGTCCCAGACAGACAGACTGTTGTGGGCGGCTGAGGAGGAGTGTGGATAGCAGTTCATCTCTGCTGATGTAAAAGGCCATTCATAAATAAATTGTCTTCACATCTCTCTCTCTCTCTGCTCTATCTCTCTCTCTCTCCGTCTCTCTGCAGTCACTCTGACTCTATTATCAGCCCATGCCTTTGCATATAAATACTAAGACCTGCTGTTTCATGTTATTCCTCACTGACATGATTGAAACTGCTCTCTCAAATCAGTAGACAACCAACAGAGAAGTTCTCTCAAATCAGTAGACAACCAACAGAGAAGTTCTCTCAAATCAGTAGACAACCAACAGAGAAGTTCTCTCAAATCAGTAGACAATCAACTGAGAGAAGTTCTCTCAAACCAGTAGACAAAAAACAGAGAAGTTCTCTCAAATCAGCAGACAACCAACAGAGAAGTTCTCTCAAATCAGCAGACAACCAACAGAGAAGTTCTCTCAAATCAGCAGACAACCAACAGAGAAGTTCTCTCAAATCAGTAGACAACCAACTCAGAGAAGCTTAAGGTAAAACAAAAGCCACACAAAAACAGCCATAGAAAAAGAACACGACTAGAGGAAGCAGGAACAGCTGGAGATGTCCAATTACTGTGACACCTAGACGCTCGACACTACTCCACCATGCACGTTGTGTTGCATCATCACGACAGACGGCTTGCGCTTTTTTGAAGTAAAGGGAATTCCGTACTCCTGACATATTTTAGAATTTTTTTATGACAGGAGCAGAAGCAGGTAGACAGAGGAGAAAGTGTTAGCTAATGGGATAACTTGGAGCTGTCAATCTAATGGGATAACTTGGAGCTATCAATCTATACCAGATATACTTGGATTACTATTTATTACAGAACTTTCAGATGGTTGTCCTTCTGGAAGGTTCTTCCATCTCCACAGAGAAACTCTGGAGTTCTGTCAGAGTGACTATCGGGTTCTTGGTCACCGCCCTGACCAAGGCACTTATTACAGAACTTTATGAATTTTGTGTTATCGCGTGTGTACATTCACATGTGTGTGTGTGTGCGCGCGCGCACAGTGTGTATGTATGCACTGAGTATTCAAAAGATTAAGAACACCTGCTACTTCCATGACACAGACTGACCAGGGGAATCCAGGTGAAGCTATGATCCCTTATCGATGTCACTTGTTAAATCCACTTCAATCAGTGCAGATGAAGGGGAGGAGAAAGGTTAAAGAAGGATTTTTAAGCCTTGGGACAGTTGAGACATGGTTTATGTACAGTATGTATACCTTTCAGAGGGTGAACGGGCATGGAAAAATATTTAAGTGCCTTTGAAATGGGTATGGTAGTAGGAGCCAGGCACACCGGTTTGTGTCAAGAACTGCAACGCTGCTGGGTTTTTCACACTCAACAGTTTTCCTGACTGTTTTACACTTCCCATATCAAGCTGATTGTTTTACACTTCCCCTATAAAGCTGTCTGTGTTACACTTCCCATATCAAGCTGATTGTTTTACACTTCCCCTATAAAGCTGTCTGTGTTACACTTCCCATATCAAGCTGATTGTTTTACACTTCCCCTATCAAGCTGTCTGTGTTACAGTTCCCTATAAAGCTGATTGTTTTACACTTCCCCTATAAAGCTGACTGTTTTACACTTCCCTATAAAGCTGATTGTTTTACACTTCCCCTATACAGCTGATTGTTTTACACTTCCCCTATAAAGCTGATTGTTTTACACTTCCCTATAAAGCTGTCTGTGTTACACTTCCCATATCAAGCTGATTGTTTTACACTTCCCATATCAAGCTGATTGTTTTACACTTCCCTATAAAGCTGTTTGTGTTACACTTCCCATATCAAGCTGACTGTTTTACACTTCCCATATCAAGCTGATTGTTTTACACTTCCCCTATAAAGCTGACTGTGTTACACTTCCCCTATAAAGCTGTTTGTGTTACACTTCCCTATAAAGCTGTTTGTGTTACACTTCCCTATAAAGCTGTTTGTGTTACACTTCCCTATAAAGCTGTTTGTGTTACACTTCCCCTATCAAACTAACTGTTTTACATTTCCCTATAAAGCTGTCTGTTACACTTCCCCTATCAAGCTGTCTGTTACACTTCCCTATAAAGCGGACTGTTTTACATTTCCCTATAAAGCTGTCTGTTACACTTCCCTATAAAGCTGTCTGTTACACTTCCCTATAAAGCTGTTTGTGTTACACTTCCCTATAAAGCTGTTTGTGTTACACTTCCCTATAAAGCTGATTGTGTTACACTTCCCTATAAAGCTGATTGTGTTACACTTCCCTATAAAGCTGACTGTTTTACACTTCCCCTATCAAGCTGACTGTTTTACACTTCCCTATAAAGCTGTTTGTGTTACACTTCCCTATAAAGCTGTTTGTGTTACACTTCCCCTATCAAGCTGTCTGTTACACTTCCCTATAAAGCTGACTGTTTTACACTTCACTATAAAGCTGTCTGTTACACTTCCCTATAAAGCTGTTTGTGTTACACTTCCCTATAAAGCTGTTTGTGTTACACTTCCCCTATCAAGCTGACTGTTTTACACTTCCCCTATCAAGCTGATTGTGTTACACTTCCCCTATAAAGCTGTTTGTGTTACACTTCCCTATAAAGCTGACTGTTTTACACTTCCCCTATAAAGCTGACTGTTTTACACTTCCCCTGTAAAGCTGACTGTGTTACACTTCCCATATAAAGCTGACTGTGTTACACTTCCCTATAAAGCTGATTGTTTTACACATCCCCGATCAAGCTGATTGTTTTACACTTCCCCTATCAAGCTGATTGTTTTACACTTCCCCTATAAAGCTGATTGTTTTACACTTCCCTATAAAGCTGTCTGTGTTACACTTCCCATATCAAGCTGACTGTTTTACACTTCCCTATAAAGCTGATTGTTTTACACTTCCCTATAAAGCTGTCTGTGTTACACTTCCCATATCAAGCTGATTGTTTTACACTTCCCCTATGAAGCTGTCTGTGTTACACTTCCCATATCAAGCTGACTGTTTTACACTTCCCATATCAAGCTGATTGTTTTACACTTCCCTATAAAGCTGTTTGTGTTACACTTCCCATATCAAGCTGACTGTTTTACACTTCCCATATCAAGCTGATTGTTTTACACTTCCCCTATAAAGCTGTCTGTGTTACACTTCCCCTATAAAGCTGTTTGTGTTACACTTCCCTATAAAGCTGTTTGTGTTACACTTCCCTATAAAGCTGTTTGTGTTACACTTCCCTATAAAGCTGTTTGTGTTACACTTCCCCTATCAAGCTAACTGTTTTACATTTCCCTATAAAGCTGTCTGTTACACTTCCCCTATCAAGCTGTCTGTTACACTTCCCTATAAAGCGGACTGTTTTACATTTCCCTATAAAGCTGTCTGTTGCACTTCCCTATAAAGTTGTCTGTTACACTTCCCTATAAAGCTGTTTGTGTTACACTTCCCTATAAAGCTGTTTGTGTTACACTTCCCTATAAAGCTGATTGTGTTACACTTCCCTATAAAGCTGACTGTTTTACACTTCCCCTATCAAGCTGACTGTTTTACACTTCCCTATAAAGCTGTTTGTGTTACACTTCCCTATAAAGCTGTTTGTGTTACACTTCCCTATAAAGCTGTTTGTGTTACACTTCCCCTATCAAGCTGTCTGTTACACTTCCCTATAAAGCTGACTGTTTTACACTTCACTATAAAGCTGTCTGTTACACTTCCCTATAAAGCTGTTTGTGTTACACTTCCCTATAAAGCTGTTTGTGTTACACTTCCCCTATCAAGCTGTTTGTGTTACACTTCCCTATAAAGCTGATTGTGTTACACTTCCCTATAAAGCTGTTTGTGTTACACTTCCCTATAAAGCTGACTGTTTTACACTTCCCCTATAAAGCTGACTGTTTTACACTTCCCCTGTAAAGCTGACTGTGTTACACTTCCCATATAAAGCTGACTGTGTTACACTTCCCTATAAAGCTGATTGTTTTACACTTCCCCTATAAAGCTGACTGTTTTACACTTCCCCTGTAAAGCTGACTGTGTTACACTTCCCATATAAAGCTGTCTGTGTTACACTTCCCTATAAAGCTGATTGTTTTACACTTCCCCTATAAAGCTGAATGTGTTACACTTCCCCTATAAAGCTGACTGTGTTACACTTCCCATATCAAGCTGATTGTTTTACACTTCCCCTGTAAAGCTGACTGTATAACACTTCCCATATAAAGCTGACTGTGTTAAACTTCCCCTATAAAGCTGACTGCTTTACACTTTCCCTGTAAAGCTGACTGTATAACACTTCCCATATAAAGCTGACTGTGTTAAACTTACCCTATAAAGCTGACTGCTTTACACTTCCCCTGTAAAGCTGACTGTATAACACTTCCCCTATAAAGCTGACTGTGTTACACTTCCCCTATAAAGCTGACTGTGTTACACTTCCCATATCAAGCTGATTGTTTTACACTTCCATATAAAGCTGACTGTATAACACTTCCCATATAAAGCTGACTGTGTTACACTTCCCCTGTAAAGCTGACTGTATAACACTTCCCATATAAAGCTGACTGTGTTACACTTCCCCTATAAAGCTGACTGTGTTACACTTCCCATATCAAGCTGATTGTTTTACACTTCCATATAAAGCTGATTGTTTTACACTTCCCCTATAAAGCTGACTGTGTTACACTTCCCATATCAAGCTGATTGTTTTACACTTCCCCTATAAACCTCTACGCAGACGACACTATTCTGTATACTTCTGGCCCTTCTTTTGACACTGTGTTAACAACCCTCCAGGCGAGCTTCAATGCCATACAACTCTCCTTCCGTGGCCTCCAACTGCTCTTAAATACAAGTAAAACCAAATGCATGCTCTTCAACCGATCGCTGCCTGCTCCTGCCCGCCTGTCCAACATCACTACTTTGGACGGCTCTGACTTAGAATATGTGGACAACTACAAATACCTAGGTGTCTGGTTAGACTGTAAACTCTCCTTCCAGACCCACATCAAACATCTCCAATCCAAAGTCAAATCTAGAATTGGCTTCCTATTCCGCAACAAAGCATCCTTTACTCATGCTGCCAAACATACCCTTGTAAAACTGACCATCCTACCAATCCTCGACTTCGGTGATGTCATTTACAAAATAGCCTCCAAAACCCTACTCAATAAATTGGATGCAGTCTGTCACAGTGCCATCCGTTTTGTCACCAAAGCCCCATATACTACCCACCACTGCGACCTGTACACTCTCGTTGGCTGGCCCTCGCTTCATA
Source organism: Salvelinus fontinalis (assembly GCF_029448725.1). Taxonomy (NCBI): domain Eukaryota; kingdom Metazoa; phylum Chordata; class Actinopteri; order Salmoniformes; family Salmonidae; genus Salvelinus; species Salvelinus fontinalis. The sequence continues at coordinate 31,254,544 of NC_074691.1, forward strand.
CTCGTCGCCAAACCCACTGGTTCCAGGTCATCTACAAGACCCTGCTAGGTAAAGTCCCCCCTTATCTCAGCTCGCTGGTCACCATAGCAGCACCTACCTGTAGCACGCGCTCCAGCAGGTATATCTCTCTAGTCACCCCCAAAACCAATTCTTCCTTTGGACGCCTCTCCTTCCAGTTCTCTGCTGCCAATGACTGGAACGAACTACAAAAATCTCTGAAACTGGAAACACCTATCTCCCTCACTAGCTTTAAGAACCAGCTGTCAGAGCAGCTCATAGATTACTGCACCTGTACATAACCCATCTACAATTTAGCCCAAACAACTACCTCTTTACCTACTGTATTTATTTATTAATTTATTTTGCTCCTTTGCACCCCATTATTTCTGTCTCTACTTTGCACTTTCTTCCAATGCAAACCAACCATTCCAGTGTTTTTTTTTTTGTTTTGTTTTTTTTTATTTTTTTTTTTATTTGACTTGCTGTGTTGTACTCACTTCGCCTCCATGGCCTTTTTATATTTTATTTATTTATACATATATCTGTTTGCCTTCACCTCCCTTATCTCACCTCACTTGCTCACATTGTATATAGACTTATTTTTTTTCACTGTATTATTGACTATATGTTTGTTTTTACTCCATGTGTAACTATGTGTTGTTGTATGTATGGCTGCCTTCGATACTGTGAACCATCAGATCCTCCTCTCCACCCTCTCCGAGTTGGGCATCTCCGGCGCGGCCCACGCTTGGATTGCGTCCTACCTGACAGGTCGCTCCTACCAGGTGGCGTGGCGAGAATCTGTCTCCTCACCACGCGCTCTCACCACTGGTGTCCCCCAGGGCTCTGTTCTAGGCCCTCTCCTATTCTCGCTATACACCAAGTCACTTGGCTCTGTCATAACCTCACATGGTCTCTCCTATCATTGCCATGCAGACGACACACAATTAATCTTCTCCTTTCCCCCTTCTGATGACCAGGTGGCGAATCGCATCTCTGCATGTCTGGCAGACATATCAGTGTGGATGACGGATCACCACCTCAAGCTGAACCTCGGCAAGACGGAGCTGCTCTTCCTCCCGGGGAAGGACTGTCCGTTCCATGATCTCGCCATCACGGTTGACAACTCCATTGTGTCCTCCTCCCAGAGCGCTAAGAACCTTGGCGTGATCCTGGACAACACCCTGTCGTTCTCCACCAACATCAAGGCGGTGGCCCGTTCCTGTAGGTTCATGCTCTACAACATCCGCAGAGTACGACCCTGCCTCACACAGGAAGCGGCGCAGGTCCTAATCCAGGCACTTGTCATCTCCCGTCTGGATTACTGCAACTCGCTGTTGGCTGGGCTCCCTGCCTGTGCCATTAAACCCCTACAACTCATCCAGAACGCCGCAGCCCGGCTGGTGTTCAACCTTCCCAAGTTCTCTCACGTCACCCCGCTCCTCCGCTCTCTCCACTGGCTTCCAGTTGAAGCTCGCATCTGCTACAAGACCATGGTGCTTGCCTACGGAGCTGTGAGGGGAACGGCACCTCAGTACCTTCAGGCTCTGATCAGGCCCTACACCCAAACAAGGGCACTGCGTTCATCCACCTCTGGCCTGCTCGCCTCCCTACCACTGAGGAAGTACAGTTCCCGCTCAGCCCAGTCAAAACTGTTCGCTGCTCTGGCACCCCAATGGTGGAACAAACTCCCTCACGATGCCAGGACAGCGGAGTCAATCACCACCTTCCGGAGACACCTGAAACCCCACCTCTTCAAGGAATACCTAGGATAAAGCAATCCTTCTGCCCCCCCCCCCCCCCCCCCCCTTAAAAGATCTAGATGCACTATTGTAAAGTGGCTGTTCCACTGGATGTCATAAGGTGAATGCACCAATTTGTAAGTCGCTCTGGATAAGAGCGTCTGCTAAATGACTTAAATGTAAATGTAATGTAAATGTATGTGTCGAACTGCTTTGCTTTATCTTGGCCAGGTCGCAATTGTAAATGAGAACGTGTTCTCAATTTGCCTACCTGGTTAAATAAAGGTTAAATAAATAAAAAATAAATAAAAAATAAAGCTGGAGGTCTTGGACTACCCCATATGAAGATTTATTACTGGGCTGCACAAATGCGTTCACTTAAACAAGGAACAGCAGACTATCCTTGTGCATGGAGGAGTATCGAAGCCATAAATGTAATATCATATTATCTAAAATATATTCTCTACTTCGGGACCAAGGCGTTGAAGAAAAAAAGCAGACAATGCAATTCCATTTGTGTTTGGGAAAATGTACATCAATTCATGAGGTGGAAAAAAACTATATCCCCAGGCGCCCCTATTTGTAACCTTCCCTCCAGCATTTAATGACAAGACCTTAAGTCCTGGTTCCAAAGTGGCATCATGAATTTTGAGCATGTGTACTATGATGGCTCATTCAACTATTTACAACAAAGATTTGGATTATCCAAGGCTGGTTTATTAAAATGTGAACGACTCAAAAATCGTATTCAATCGCTTACATTTTACATTTACATCTCAGTCATTTACTGGACGCTCTTATCCAGAGCGACTTCCAGATTCATCTTACAGTTTTTTCTGAATGCTTAAACACTAACAGTGATTCTTGAAGCACTATCTCTGAAACCATTAACACTTGTAGCCAATGCATTTACCAAGTGAACCAAACTGAATGCACGTTTTCTGCTTTACACTCAGGTTGTCATTTTATAACACACTTTTTGCAAAACTGTAAACACAACTCACTGCTTTACACTCAGTTTGCAATTTAATAACACACTTCTAGCAAAACTGTAAACATTGGTCTCTACATTGCTGCACTATTTCGCCAATTGCCATTCCACATTGACAGACGTGAAAGCACTTTTAGATAATGAGTTCACTTACAAATCAGAGCTTGAACACTATAAATAGGCCACAGGTAAACATTTGGTTTGGACAACAATGGAGGCCAATATTGGACAGAGAGTAAGAGGGGTGAGAACTAGAGGAGGACGAAGAGGAGGAAGAGGAGGAAGAGGACAATGAGGACGAGGACAAGGAGGAGAAGGAAGAGGTGAAGTAGGACGGGGGAGAAGGAGATGATGGGGAAGAGGAAGAGGAAGGGGAGTCAGGAACACAATAATTGATGACATCAGAGCAACTATGGTTGACCATGTTGTCATCCATGGGATGAGCATGAGGGAGGCTGGGCAACGGGTTCTACCAAATCTGAGCCGCTATACCATTCCAGGTATCATCCTGATATTTATAAATGAGAACCGGTAAGTAACTGTAAGTGCTGTAGTCTTACTGGTACAGTAATATGTACTGTACTTTCATAATGAGAAGAATTTATCTCTAAAACCGTTCAAATGTTTTTACACAACTGCAAGAAAACCAATATCTGATGGAAGAGGTTGACTGTTCACCCCAGAGCAGGAGACCCACATTGTAAATATGGTCATTGCAAATAACTGCATCAGACTCAGAGAAGTGCAGGACCACATAATGGATGTTCATACCGGCTCCTATACTGAACAAAAATATAAACGCAACATGCAACAATTCCAACGATTTTACTGAGTTACAGTTCATATAAAGAAATCAGTCAATTGAAATAAATTCATTAGGCCCCTGTGTATTTCACCTGACTTGGGCAGGGGTGCAGCCATGAGTGGCCATAGGCCCAACCACTTGGGAGCAAGGCCCACCCACTGGCGAGCCAGGCCCAGCCAATGAGAATGAGTTTCATCAGCTGTCCGTGTGACTGTTACTCAGATGATCCAGCAGGTGAAGAAGCCAGATCTGGAGGTCCTGAGTTGGAATGGTTACACGTGGTCTGCGGTTGTGAGGCCGGTTGGACGTACTGCCAAATTGTCTAAAAAGACGTTGGAGGTGGCTTATGATAGAGAAATTAACATTCAATTCCCTGGCAACAGCTCTGGTGGACATTCCTGCAGTCAGCATGCCAATTACATGCTCCCTCAAAACTTGAGACATCTGTGGCATTGTGTTGTATTACAAAACTGCACATTTTAGAGTGGCCTTTTATTGTCCCCAGCACAAGGTGCACCTGTGTAACGATCATGCTGTTTAATCAGCTTCTTGATATGCCACACCTGTCAGGTGGATGGATTATCTTGGCAAAAGAGACATGCTCACTAACAGTGATGTAAACAAATTTGTGCACACAATTTGAGAGAAATAAGCTTTTTGTGCGTATGGAACATTTCTGGGATCTTTAATTTCAGCTCATGAAACATGGGACCAACACTTTACATGTTGTGTTAATATTTTTGTTCAGTATAGAACCTAAGACATAAACTACTGCAACTGAAGATAATTCGTAGTACTTACTACCCTCCAGACAGAATGAATGTAATGACCCAGAAATGTCACAGGACCCTATTACATATGCTGTGTTCCTGTGATACATTATCCCAAAATGGTGTCAGTTTATGTGCCATCATTTCATTGTGTTGAGGAATTTATATCCATCCATCTCCACAATTATGTCTGTAGGTGTAACGGCTGTCTAATGCCGTTTCACAGAGTAAGGGTCGGACCAAAATGCAGCATTGTATGTAGACATAATGAATTTAATAAATGAAAGACGAAACACGAAGAACACTTGAATTGATTACAAAATAACAAATGACGTAGACTGACCTGAACAAGAACTTACATAAATACACGAAGAACGCATGAAACAGGAACAGACTACCTAAACGAACGAACAAACGAAACAGTCCCGTGTGGTGCAAACAGACACAGACACAGGAACAATCACCCACAAACAAACAGTGAGAACAGCATACCTTAATATGTTCCTCAATCAGAGGAAATGTCAAACACCTGCCTCTAATTGAGAACCATATCAGGCAACACATTCAACCCAACATAGAAACACATAACATAGACTACCCACCCAGCTCACGTCCTGACCAACTAATCAATGTAAAACAAAGGCAAATAAGGTCAGGAACGTGACAGTACCCCCCCCCCCCCCCCAAGATGCGGACTCCGGCCGCAAAACTGAACCTCAAGGGGAGGGTCTGGGTGGGCATCTGTCCAGTTTGGCGGCTCCGGCGCAGGACGAGGATACCACTCCACCGTTGTCTTTGTCCCCCTCCTTAGCGTCCTTTGAGTGGCGATCCTCGCCCCCGACCCTGGTCTAGGAACCTTAACACAGGTCCCCCCTAGATAACTCAGGACAGAGAGGTAGCTCAGGACAGAGAGTTAGCTCAGGACAGAGAGGTAGCTCAGGACAGAGAGGTAGCTCAGGACAGAGGGGCAACTCTGGACTACTGGCAGCTCCGGGCTGAGGGCCAGCTCCGAACTGAGGGACAGCACCGGACTGGCTGGCGGATCCTGGCTGGCTGGCTCTGGCGGATCCTGGCTGGCTGGCTCTGGCGGATCCTGGCTGGCTGGCGGATCCTGGCTGGCTGGCTCTGGCGGCTCCTGGCTGGCTGGCGGCTCTGGCTGCTCATGGCTGGCTGGTGGCTCTGGCTGCTCATGGCTGGCTGGCGGCTCTGGCTGCTCATGGCTGGCTGGCGGCTCTGGCTGCTCATGGCTGGCTGGCGGCTCTGGCTGCTCATGGCTGGCTGGCGGCTCTGGCTGCTCATGGCTGGCTGGCGGCTCTGGCTGGCTGGCGGCTCTGGCTGCTCATGGCTGGCTGGCGGCTCTGGCTGCTCATGGCTGGCTGGCGGCTCTGGCTGCTCATGGCTGGCTGGCGGCTCTGGCTGCTCATGGCTGGATGGCGGCTCTGGCTGCTCATGGCTGGCTGGCGGCTCTGGCTTCTCATGGCTGGCTGGCGGCTCTGGCAGCTCCTGGCTGGCTGGCGGCTCTGGCAGCTCCTGACTGGCTGGCGGCTCTGGCAGCTCCTGACTGGCTGGCGGCTCTGGCAGCTCTTGACTGGCGGGCGGCTCAGATGGCGCTGGGCAGACGGATGGCTCAGACGGCGCTGGGCAGACGGATGACTCTAACCTGCTGAGGCGCACAGTAGGCCTGGTGCATGGTGCCGGAACTGGTGGTGCCGGACTGGAGACACGCACCTCAAGGCTAGTGCGGGGAGCAGGAACAGGGCACACTGGTTTCTCAAAGCGCACTTTAGGCCTAGTGCATGGTGCCGGAACTGGTGATACCGGACTGAGGGCACGCACCTCAGGGCGAGTGCGGGGAGAAGGAACAGTGCGTACAGGGCTTTGGAGACGCACATTAGGCCTAGTGCATGGTGCCGGAACTGGTGATACCGGACTGAGGGCACGCACCTCAGGGCGAGTGCGGGGAGAAGGAACAGTGCGTACAAGGCTCTGGAGACGCACAGGAGGCTTGGTGCGTGGTGTAGGCACTGGTGGTACCGGACTGAGGGCACGCACCTCAGGGCGAGTGCGGGGAGAAGGAACAGTGCGTACAGGGCTCTGGAGACACACAGGAGGCTTGGTGCGTGGTGTAGAAACTGGTGGTAATGGGCAGGAGACACGCACCACAGGGAGAGTGCATGGAGGAGGAACAGGGCTCTGGAGACGCACATTAGGCCTAGTGCGTGGTGCCGGAACTGGTGGTACCGGGCTGGGGACACGCATCTCAGGGCTAGTGCGGGGAGCAGTAACAGGACGCACAGGACTCTGGAGACGCACAGGAGGCATGGTGCGTGGTGTAGGCACTGTCTTAACCAGACGGCTAGCACGCACCTCAGGACGAGTATGGAGAGCTGTTCCCGGTGACATCAACTCACCGACACGTTCATTCGGACGGATGTCGTGCCTCATGCACCAAACCAGTACATCCCTCATAACTCTGTCCTCCAATTTCCCCATTAACTCCTTCACTGTCTCTGCGTCACTCACCTCCAATTCCGCCCTCACCGGCTCCTTACGGTAAGCAGGGGGAGTTGGCTCAGGTCTGACTCCTGACTCTGCCACACTCCCCGTGCCCCCCCCCCCCCCCAATAAATTTTTTGGGCTGCCTCTCGGGCCTCCAGCCACTCTGCCATGCGAGCGCCTCATAATAGCGCCTTTCCGCCTTCGCTGCCTCCAGCTCTTCTTTGGGGCGGCGATATTCCCCTGGCTCTGCCCAGGGTCCTTTTCCGTCTAATTCTTCCTCCCATGTCCATTTCTCCAAATAGTTCAGCCTCTCCTGCTGCTGCTGCTACTTGGTCCGGGTTTGGTGGGTGATTCTGTAACGGCTGTCTAATGCCTCCTCCTCGGATGAGGAGGAGGAGTAAGGGTTGGACCAAAATGCAGCGTAGTATGTAGACATAATGAATTTAATAAATGAAAGACGAAACACGAAGAACACTTGAATTGATTACAAAATAACAAACGACGTAGACTGACCTGACCAAGAACTTACATAAAGACACGAAGAACGCATGAAACAGAAACAGACTACCTAAACGAACGAACAAACGAAACAGTACCGTGTGGTGCAAACAGACACAGACACAGGAACAATCACCCACAAACAAACAGTGAGAACAGCCTACCTTAATATGGTTCTCAATCAGAGGAAATGTCAAACACCTGCCTCTAATTGAGAACCATATCAGGCAACACATTCAACCCAACATAGAAACACATAACATAGACTACCCACCCAGCTAAATTGGATAACACAGTCTAGCCCAGTGCATCTCTGTGATATACTGACAGCTCGTGTGTGATAATGCACTGTTAATTCATTCTGAGACAGGAAGGGTTGCATCTCAAAGGGCACCCCTGTCCCTACATAGTGCACTACTATTGATCAGAGCCCTAATGATCCAAGAAAGTTTTGCATTACATAGGGAAAATGGTGCTATTTGGGACACAAGCCAATGAGAGCAGTGAGAGCTGCATGTGTCACCCAGCAACATCAACGCCATAGAACCTTGCAGGGAAATGACGTGACATGTTAGTCAGGGAAATTACGTAAGAGACTAGCAGTAAGAGATTACAGTCCAGTATAGCCCCTAGCAGTGAGAGGCTACAGTCCAGTAGAGCCCCTAGCAGTAAGAGATTACAGTCCAGTAGAGCCCCCTAGCAGTAAGAGATTACAGCCCAGTATAGCCCCTAGCAGTAAGAGATTACAGTCCAGTATAGCCCCTAGCAGTAAGAGATTACAGTCCAGTATAGCCCCTAGCAGTAAGAGATTACAGTCCAGTATAGCCCCTAGCAGTAAGAGATTACAGTCCAGTAGAGCCCCCTAGCAGTAAGAGATTACAGTCCAGTAGAGCCCCCTAGCAGTAAGAGATTACAGTCCAGTAGAGCCCCCTAGCAGTAAGAGATTACAGTCCAGTAGAGCCCCCTAGCAGTAAGAGATTACAGTCCAGTAGAGCCCCCTAGCAGTAAGAGATTACAGTCCAGTAGAGCCCCCTAGCAGTAAGAGATTACAGTCCAGTATAGCCCCTAGCAGTAAGAGATTACAGTCCAGTAGAGCCCCCTAGCAGTAAGAGATTACAGTCCAGTAGAGCCCCTAGCAGTAAGAGATTACAGTCCAGTATAGCCCCTAGCAGTAAGAGGTTACAGTCCAGTATAGCCCCTAGCAGTAAGATATTACAGTCCAGTAGAGCCCCCTAGCAGTAAGAGATTACAGTCCAGTATAGCCCCTAGCAGTAAGAGATTACAGTCCAGTAGAGCCCCCTAGCAGTAAGAGATTACAGTCCAGTAGAGCCCCTAGCAGTAAGAGATTACAGTCCAGTATAGCCCCTAGCAGTAAGAGGTTACAGTCCAGTATAGCCCCTAGCAGTAAGATATTACAGTCCAGTAGAGCCCCCTAGCAGTAAGAGATTACAGTCCAGTATAGCCCCTAGCAGTAAGAGATTACAGTCCAGTAGAGCCCCCTAGCAGTAAGAGATTACAGTCCAGTAGAGCCCCCTAGCAGTAAGAGATTACAGTCCAGTAGAGCCCCCTAACAGTAAGAGATTACAGTCCAGTAGAGCCCCCTTAGCAGTAAGAGATTACAGTCCAGTATAGCCCCTAGCAGTAAGAGATTACAGTCCAGTATAGCCCCTAGCAGTAAGAGATTACAGTCCAGTAGAGCCCCCTAGCAGTAAGAGATTACAGTCCAGTAGAGCCCCCTAGCAGTAAGAGATTACAGTCCAGTAGAGCCCCCTAGCAGTAAGAGATTACAGTCCAGTAGAGCCCTCCTAGCAGTAAGAGATTACAGTCCAGTATAGCCCCTAGCAGTAAGAGATTACAGTCCAGTAGAGCCCCCTAGCAGTAAGAGATTACAGTCCAGTAGAGCCCCCTAGCAGTAAGAGATTACAGTCCAGTAGAGCCCCTAGCAGTAAGAGATTACAGTCCAGTATAGCCCCTAGCAGTAAGAGGTTACAGTCCAGTATAGCCCCTAGCAGTAAGATATTACAGTCCAGTAGAGCCCCCTAGCAGTAAGAGATTACAGTCCAGTATAGCCCCTAGCAGTAAGAGATTACAGTCCAGTAGAGCCCCCTAGCAGTAAGAGATTACAGTCCAGTAGAGCCCCCTAGCAGTAAGAGATTACAGTCCAGTAGAGCCCCCTAGCAGTAAGAGATTACAGTCCAGTAGAGCCCCTAGCAGTAAGAGATTACAGTCCAGTATAGCCCCTAGCAGTAAGAGGTTACAGTCCAGTATAGCCCCTAGCAGTAAGATATTACAGTCCAGTAGAGCCCCCTAGCAGTAAGAGATTACAGTCCAGTATAGCCCCTAGCAGTAAGAGATTACAGTCCAGTAGAGCCCCCTAGCAGTAAGAGATTACAGTCCAGTAGAGCCCCCTAGCAGTAAGAGATTACAGTCCAGTAGAGCCCCCTAACAGTAAGAGATTACAGTCCAGTAGAGCCCCCTTAGCAGTAAGAGATTACAGTCCAGTATAGCCCCTAGCAGTAAGATATTACAGTCCAGTAGAATTTTCCATGGAGTTGAAACGTGTGTGTGTGTGCCGTGTGTGTGCGTGTGTTTTCGCTGTGTGCTACTGTATCTGTGTGTGTGAATGCACATTGTGTATTCGCTTGAGTGTCTCTCCCTGTGTGTGTGTGTACGTGCGTGTGTGTGCTTTTGTGTATGTGTGTTTATGTGTGTGTGTGTGTGCTTGTGTGTGTGCTTGCATGTGCGTGTGCACGTGTGCGTGTGTGTGTGCACGTGTGCGTGTGTGTGCCATCCATCAAGGGAAAACAGAACGGACAATGAATGACATTGACAAGCGGCATTCTGTAGTACATCACTCTCTCTCTTTCTCTCTCTCTATTTCCCTCTCTCTCTCTCCTCTATCTCGCTCTGTCTCTCTGTCTCTCTCTTGCGCTCTCTCTATTTCCCTCCCTCCCTCTCCCTGCCTGGGACACAGAGGCTGATAACAGATATGTCTCTAATTGCTGAGAGGGATGCTCCGGCAGTGTCTCTGTCTCCTCTCCTCCGCTCCCTCTCCTTCTAGCCCTACCACTAGCTAACAACCCCAGAGCCCCAATCACAGCACCTAATTAATGGCCTTATCACCCACAATCAGCATTCAGCAGGGAGAGGAAGAGAGGGGAGATGGAGGGACAGGGAGAGGAAGAGAGGGGAGATGGAGGGACAGGGAGAGGAAGAGAGGGGAGATGGAGGGACAGGGAGAGGAAGAGAGGGGAGATGAAGCGGTGAAGTGGGAGGAAGAAGGGAGAGGAAGAGGAGGAGATGGAGGGACAGGGAGAGAAAGAGAAGGGCTGTAATAGGAAAGAGGAACATTTGAGGGAGGGATTGGGGGAGAGATGGGAAGGACAGGAGAGGAAGACTGCGAGATTGATGAAACTGGAGAGTGGTGTGGAAAGCGTGTGGAAGGGTGGGTTGTGAGGAAGGAGAGTGAGGAATAGTACCTAGGAGAAAGAGAGGTGGTTTACGGGAAGAGAGTGTGCTGGAGAGTGAGAGAGAGAGAGGGATGTGGGGGTGAGAGTGGGCTAGAGGGAGAGAGAGGAGGTTGAGGGAGAGAGTGGGCTGGAGGGAGAGAGTGGGCTTGAGGGAGAGAGGGGGCTGGAGGAATAATACATGAGAGAAGTAATAGAAATGTGAAGGATCAGATAGACAGAAGGTGGGAGGAAGGACGGTGAAGCAGAAGGTGGGAGAAAGGACAGTGAAGCAGAAGGTGGGAGGAAGGAAGGTGAAGCAGAATGTGGGAGGAAGGACAGTGAAGCAGAAGGTGGGAGGAAGGAAGGTGAAGCAGAAGGTGGGAGGAAGGACAGTGAAGCGGACAGTGAAGCAGAAGGTGGGAGGAAGGACGGTGAAGCCGAAGGTAGGAGGAAGGAAGGTGAAGCAGAAGGTGGAGGAAAGAAAGTGATGAATGTGATAGAGGTGAAGGTGAGTGGGATGAGGGCGGAGAGAGAGAGCGAGGGAGAAAGATAAAGCGAGGTAGAGAGGAGAGATGGAAAGATAGAGACAGAGAGAGACATACAGAGAGAGAGAGATAAACATTGTCACAGAGAGACAGACAGCCAGCAAGGTAGAGAGAGAGAGAGAGAGAGAGAGAGAGAGAGAGAGAGAGAGAGAGAGAGAGAGAGAGAGAGAGAGAGAGAGAGAGAGATGGAGAGATACTGAGATGGCTAGAGAGAGAGACAGTGGCATAGAGAGAGAGAGAGAGAGAGAGAGAGACAGAGAGAGAGAGACAGAGAGAGAGAGAGAGAGAGAGAGAGAGAGAGAGAGAGAGAGAGAGAGAGAGAGAGAGAGAGAGAGAGAGAGAGAGAGAGAGAGAGAGAGAGAGACAGCCAATGAGGTAACGAGAGAGAAATATAGAGATAGAAAGATGGGGCAAGGGAACTTCAGTCTCCTGTGTACTGCCCACATTTTCTGTGCACCTCTTCAGAATCAACTGAAGATATTACCATGCAGCCAGCATTCCATCATTAGGATTTAATAATTTCATCTTCCTCCTCCAGTGCCTTTATCCCTTGGCCTCTCAGTTCTTCTCTGCAGCACAGCCCCGGTGAATAATTAATAATTAACCACAGCCGTGAGCGGTGAGATGATGAGCAACACACACACACACCCACACACTATCAGTCACACACACACGGACAATGTGTAACATATGTTCACACACACGGACACAGAAGCAGGCATTTAAACACGCACTAGCATTCACACACATATTCAGGAATACACATATAATATCTTTATTAATCAACACACACACAGACACAGACACACACAGTCTCTATCTAATTCCCTCCTGGCCTTTTAGTTAAGATCACAGAGGGAGTAAAGGCAGGGAGGGGAGAGGAGGAGAGAGGAGAGAGAAGAAAGATAATAGAAGAGAGGAGGAGAGAGAGATGAGGGAGAGAGGATGAGTGAGGAGGAGTGAGGAAGAGAGAGAGGAGGGGAGAAAGGAGGTAAGAAGAGGAGGTGAGAGAGGAGAGGAGGAGATAGAGGAGGAGATAGAGGAGGGGAGAGGAGGGGAGAGGAGGTGAGAGGAGGGGAGAGGAGGGGAGAGGAGTGAGAGGAGGGGAGAGGAAGAGGAGTGAGGAGGTGAGGAAGTGAGGAGGGGAGAGAGGAGGTGAGAAGAGGAGGAGAAAGAGGAGGAGAGAGAGAAGGGGAGAGGATGAGATAGAAAGGAGGGGAGAGGAGGTTAGAGACGAGGATAGATGAGTAGAGATAGGAGGAGAGAGAAGAGGAGAGAGGAGGGGAGAAAGGAGGATAGGAGGAGATAGAGGAGGTTAGATAGGAGGGGAGAGGAGGATAGAGGAGTAGAGAGGAGGGCAGGTAGGGGAGAGGAAGGGAGAGGAAGGGAGAAAGGTGGGACCAGAGGGGAGAGGAGGGGAGAGAGGAGGGAAGGGGTGGGAAGGGAGAGAGGAGGGGACGCCAGGGAGGGGAGAGGAGGTGAGGAAGGGGAGAGGAGGAGGGAGGAGGGGATGGGATGGGCCTGTCTGGGTCTGGACAGGAAGACGTGCTGGGTGAGAAGGTGGGATTCACCTTAATCTCAGTCATTTGTATATTTTTGTCTCTGCCCACCCCCCTCCCCCTTCTCTCTCGATCTCTCTTTCTCTGTCACTGTCTCTATGTCTTTTTCTGTCTCTCTCTCCTCTCTTCCTCTTTCTCCCCCTTTTTATCTCTCTCTCTCTTTTTGACTTGAGCATCCAGCCCAGCATTTTGAGGCTGGGTCTGACTGAGAGGGCTGACCTCAGTACTTCTCCGTGTGGTTCCTACCAGGGGTTTAGTTTTAAGTTCACCTGTGGGAGGAAGCTTATCTCAAGGCAATACATGCTGTCGCCTTCAGTGTCTGTCTGTGGATTGCTCCTGCAATTCAAACTATTTCCAGATTTAACACATCCTCTCCCGTGGTGGTCCAGCTCTGGCAATCCACTCTCAGAGTCTTTTGGGAATATTCTTAAATGGCTGTTACACGCTACATCCTACCGATGGCGGTTACACGCTACATCCTACCGATGGCGGTTACACGCTACATCCTACCGATGGCGGTTACACGCTACATCCTACCGATGGCGGTTACACGCTACATCCTACCGATGGCGGTTACACGCTACATCCTACCGATGGCGGTTACACGCTACATCCTACCGATGGCGGTTACACGCTACATCCTACCGATGGCGGTTACACGCTACATCCTACCGATGGCGGTTACACGCTACATCCTACCGTCCAACGTCCCATTCAAATCAAACATCTACTGTTAAATTACTAGGTCTATCCACTGCTGTACAAAACCCCTCTTTTCCACGTTCCTTCCGGATACGAACTAGTGACCTATCAAAACGTTCAAATAGGAATTTAGATATGCCTCTCGAATTCTGCATTTTAGTATCTCACTGGCCAAGTACAGTAGTTCCACGTTAGGATAGGATGAACTTTCATGTTTCCGAGGAGAAAATTGCCTAGACACAACCTGCTTCATAATAATAATTTATAATAATGGATTAATAATACTCATGCCAGGCCTGCTGTGGACACGTGTTCGAGGCATTTAAACGGTTGGGAGAGTACAAATTAGAACCAGTGTGTAGTAGAAGTTATAATAAATGATGCACAATGGTTCCCTAACTGTGACCACTGGAGTCCTGACACTGCTGACGCTGCTGCTTTTCATGTATGTCTGTAGTGATGATACATTTTCCTGTATGTCTGTAGTGATGATACATTTTCCTGTATGTTTATAGTGATAATACATTTTCCTGTATGTCTGTAGTGATGATACATTTTCCTGTATGTCTGTAGTGATAATACATTTTCCTGTATGTCTGTAGTGATTATACATTTTCCTGTATGTCTGTAGTGATGATACATTTTCCTGTATGTCTGTAGTGATGATACATTTTCCTGTATGTCTGTAGTGATGATACATTTTCCTGTGTGTTTATAGTGATAATTAGTTTTCCTGTATGTCTGTAGTGATAATACATTTTCCTGTATGTCTGTAGTGATGATACATTTTCCTGTATGTTTATAGTGATGATACATTTTCCTGTATGTCTGTAGTGATGATACATTTTCCTGTATGTCTGTAGTGATGATACATTTTCCTGTATGTTTATAATGATAATTAGTTTTCCTGTATGTCTGTAGTGATGATACATTTTCCTGTATGTTTATAGTGATAATTAGTTTTCCTGTATGTTTAGTGTTAATTAGTTTTCCTGTATGTTTATAGTGTTAATTAGTTTTCCTGTATGTTTATAGTGATAATTAGTTTTCCTGTATGTTTATAGTGATAATTAGTTTTCCTGTATGTTTATAGTGTTAATTAGTTTTCCTGTATGTTTATAGTGTTAATTAGTTTTCCTGTATGTTTATAGTGATAATTAGTTTTCCTGTATGTTTATAGTGTTAATTAGTTTTCCTGCATGTTTATAGTGATAATTAGTTTTCCTGTATGTTTATAGTGATGATACATTTTCCTGTATGTTTATAATGATAATTAGTTTTCCTGTATGTCTGTAGTGATGATACATTTTCCTGTATGTTTATAGTGTTAATTAGTTTTCCTGTATGTTTAGAATGATAATTAGTTTTCCTGTATGTCTGTAGTGATGATACATTTTCCTGTATGTTTATAGTGATAATTAGTTTTCCTGTATGTTTATAGTGATAATTAGTTTTCCTGTATGTTTATAGTGTTAATTAGTTTTCCTGTATGTTTATAGTGATAATTAGTTTTCCTGTATGTTTATAGTGATAATTAGTTTTCCTGTATGTTTATAGTGATAATTAATTTTCCTGTATGTTTATAGTGTTAATTAGTTTTCCTGTATGTTTATAGTGATAATTAGTTTTCCTGTATGTTTATAGTGATAATTAGTTTTCCTGTATGTTTATAGTGATAATTAGTTTTCCTGTATGTTTATAGTGATAATTAGTTTTCCTGTATGTTTGTAGTGATAATTAGTTTTCCTGTATGTTTATAGTGTTAATTAGTTTTCCTGTATGTTTATAGTGATAATTAGTTTTCCTGTATGTCTGTAGTGATAATACATTTTCCTGTATGTTTATAATGACAATTCGTTTTCCTGTATGGTTATAGTGATAATTAGTTTTCCTGTATGTTTATAGTGATACTTAGTTTTCCTGTCACGTTCCTGACCTATTTCTGTTAGTTTGTTGTATGTGTTAGTTGGTCAGGACGTGAGTTTGGGTGGGCATTCTATGTTGTCTGTTTCTATGTTGGTTTAGGGTTGCCTGGTATGGCTCTTAATTAGAGGCAGGTGTTTGGCGTTCCTCTAATTGAGAGTCATATTTAGGTAGGTTGTTTCACAGTGTTCGTTGTGGGTGGTTGTCTCCTGTGTCAGTGTTTGTCGCACCATACGGGACTGTTCGGTTTGTTTGTAAGTTCGGTCTTTTGTGTAGTCATTTTCCTGTTTGTGAGTTCTGCGTTTTATGTAAATTCGCATGTCCAGGTTTGTCTACTCCGTTTTGTTGTTTTGTTAGTTTATAGTCAAGTTCGTGTTTTCGTCTTTTCTGTAAATAAATAATGTCAACTTCAGAAGCTGCGTTTTGGTTCAATCCGTCCTCCTCCTCTTCGGATGAAGAGGACTACCGTTACATTTCCTGTATGTTTATAGTGATAATTAGTTTTCCTGTATGTTTATAGTGTTAATTAGTTTTCCTGTATGTTTATAGTGATAATTAGTTTTCCTGTATGTTTAGTGTTAATTAGTTTTCCTGTATGTTTATAGTGTTAATTAGTTTTCCTGTATGTTTATAGTGATAATTAGTTTTCCTGTATGTTTATAGTGATAATTAGTTTTCCTGTATGTTTATAGTGATAATTAGTTTTCCTGTATGTCTGTAGTGATAATACATTTTCCTGTATGTCTGTAGTGATAATACATTTTCCTGTATGTTTGTAGTGATAATTAATTTTCCTGTATGTTTATAGTGATAATTCGTTTTCCTGTATGTTTGTAGTGATAATTCGTTTTCCTGTATGTTTGTAGTGATAATTCGTTTTCCTGTATGTTTGTAGTGATAATTCGTTTTCCTGTATGTTTGTAGTGATCATTTGTTTTCCTGTATGTTCATAGTGGTAACGTGTTCTGGAGAAAGTGAGTTTGATGAATTTGGAAAGAGGGCACTAGGCTGGGGTATAGTTGTGTGTGTATGTGAGGGGGATGAGGGGGGGGGGTCACACAGAGTACATAGTCTGACACGTCAGCCTGCATACAGCAGCTTTGTCACCCGGAGAGAGACAGCTATCTTTACAGAAATAGAAACCCTGTATCATTAAATTAATGAACAACGAGACCTTTTCATAACGTGTTGCAAAATGAATGGGAGCACTGTGACCTTTGTATTAAATCCATGATGAGAATACGCAGGATCGTCATTAATAGTGTGGGATGGTGTAGAGGACATTGGAACATTGATCAGGTGAGCTGCAGACACATGCTGCGTCCTAAATGGCAGCCTTTTCCCTATATAGTGCACTACTTTTGACTGGTCCATTCGGCTCTCTCCACCTATCATACACACAGTCAGACATTGATGCCTTGGGCTTGGTCAAAAGTAGTGCACTAGATAGGGAATAGGGTTCCATTTGGGACACTTGGTGCTGTGAAGTGAGAGGTGGACATCATGCTAACCTAATGAAGCAGGGAACCAGCTGAACAGAGTCACCTTATGATTCACCTCATCCCCAGGCTAATTGCCACCGCATTTATCCGGCTCATCATGATACATCTCTTCAAAGGTCCATTAAGTCATTTTGAGAACCAGCAGACGGATTTCAGATAGAAATGCTAGTTAACGATCTGTCATTCTCATTGAAAACAGGTTTGATAAGCAGTAGCCCAGTCGATGTGCTATGTGCTTTACTATTTCCATGCGTCTCATCCGTAGGTTTAGTTTTTGCTTGTTTTTAGTTTCTGTTTTCTACATCCAGATTCAAACAGCTGAAAATATAATATTTTTGATTATTGAAAATTGAAAATATATTTCACAGGGGTTTAGATGGTATAATGATTTTCTACATTAGTTGCTATGTCACAGAAATTGAAATCAGGCAAACATTTTAGAAAACAGGGAAATGGTGGAGCTATTTCTACATATTGCAACTTTAACACTGAGGCTTCTGACAGAATACCACCACCAGACAGACCTTCGTCACTGTTAGTTTTCTTTCAGATAATTTAGCTGGGATTGATTGAGCTTGTCTGGTACACTGGAACCAATAGAACCATTCCAAAAGTAATCTGGCACTCCAGACAAACAGAATCAAATGCTGAACATGTTTAGAAGGTATCAACCCATGTCTGACACCAGACTAACTGTTAATGGTTAGTTTTGGACTTCTCTTGGTATTCCTATAGTTCGCTCTGCTCACTTGCATCGTTATATATGAAATATATATGATGAGATGCGTTTGGGGATGGTTTGTAGGTCTACCTGGCAATATATATAATAATATATAATATATCAATGTTGCAGCAACATATTTCCACTCCTGTTTTGATCAATAGATTATATATCCTGGCTCCACAGCTCCCATACCTTACACATACCTTATACTTTGATGTATTGATAAGAAAATATGTCTACAGTCTTCAAATCCAACAACTTCAGTCAGCCAGTTACAGTGATTCTGTAACCAACAGATAGAATATCTGCTAGGTCTGAATATAAACTTTACCAGGTTGGTTATACTTTTTTAATTTGATTTTATTTCACCTTTATTTAACTAGGTAGGGTAATTGAGAACAAGTTCTCATTTACAACTGCAACCTGGCCAAGATAAAGCAAAGCAGTGTGACACAAACAATAACACAGAGTTACACATGGAATAAACAAACATACAGTCAATAACACAGTAGAAAAAGTCTATATACATTGTGTGCAAATGAGGAAAGATAAGGGAGGTAAGGCAATAAATATGCCATAGTGGTGAAATAATTACAATTGAGCAATTAAACACTGGAGAGATAGATGTGCAGAAGATGAATGTGCAAGTAGAGATACTGGGGTGCAAAGGAGCAAAGAAATAAAAAATAACAGTATAGGGATGAGGTAGTTGGGTGGGCTATTTACAGATGTGCTATGTACCTTGGCAGTGATCTGTGAGCTGCTCTGACAGCTGGTGCTTAAAGTTAGTGAGGGTGATATGAGTCTCCAGCTTCAGTTATTTTTGCAATTCGTTCCAGTCATTAGCAGCAGAGAACTGTAAGGAAAGGCGGCCAAAGGAGGAATTGGCTTTGGAGGTGAACAGTGAAATATACCTGCTGGAGTGCGTGCTACGGGTGGGTGCTGCTATGGTGACCAGTGAGCTGAGATAAGGCGGGGCTTTACCTAGTAAAATACTTATAGATGACCTGGAGCCAGTGGGTTTGGCGACGAATATGAAGCGAGGGCCAGCCAACGAGAGCATATAGGTCGCAGTGGTGGGTAGTATATGGCGCTTTGGTGACAAAACGGATGGCACTGTGATAGACTGCATCCAATTTGCTAAGTAGAGTGTTGGAGGCTATTTTGTAAATGACATCGCCGAAGTCAAGGATCGGCAGGATGGTCAGTTTTACGAGGTTATGTTAAGCAGCATGAGTGAAGGATGCTTTGTTGCGAAATAGGAAGCCAATTCTAGATTACATTTTTGATTGGAGATGCTTAATGTGAGTCTGGAAGGAGCGTTGACAGTCTAACCAGACACCTAGGTATTTGTAGTTGTCCACATATTCTAAGTCAGAACCGTCCAGAGTAGTGATGCTGGACGGGCGGACAGGTGCGGGCAGCAATCGGTTGAAGAGCATGCATTTAGTTTTACTTGCATTAAGAGCAGTTGGCCACGAAAGGAGAGTTGTATGGCATTGAAGCTCGTCTGGAGGTTAGTTAACACAGTGTCCAAAGAAGGGCCAGAAGCATACAGAATGGTGTCGTCTGCGTAGAGGTGTATCAGAGAATCACCCGCAGCGAGAGCGACATCATTGATGTATACAGAGAAGAGAGTCAGCCCGAGAATTGAACGCTGTGGCACCCCCACAGAGACTGCCAGAGGTCCGGACAACAGGTCCTCCGATTTGACACACTGAACTCTATCTGAGAAGTAGTTGGTGAACCAGGCGAGGCAGTCATTTGAGAAACTAAGGCTGTTGAGTCTGCCGATAAGAATGTGGTGATTTGAAAGAGTCGAAAGCCTTGGCCAGGTCAATGAATGCGGCTGCGCAGTATTGTCTCCCATTGATAGCTGTTATGATATCGTTTAGGACCTTGAGCGTGGCTGAGGTGCACCCATGACCAGCTCGGAAACCAGATTGCATAGCGGTGAAGGTACGGTGGGATTCGAAATGGTTGGTGATCTGTGTGTTAACTTGGCTTTTGAAGACATTTGAAAGGCAGGGTAGGATAGATATAGGTCTGTAGCAGTTTGGGTCTAGCGTGTCTCCACCTTTGAAGAGGGGGATGACCGCGGCAGCTTTCCAATCTTTGGGGATCTCAGACGATACGAAAGAGGTTGAACAGGCTAGTAATAGGGGTTGCAACAATTTCGGCTGATCATTTTAGAAAGAGAGGGTTCAGATTGTCTAGCCCTGCTGATTTGTAGGGGTCCAGATTTTGCAGCTCTTTCAGAACATCAGCTATCTGGATTTGGGTGAAGGAGAAATGGGAAAGGCTTGGGAAAGTTGCTGTGGGGGGTACAGAGCTGTTGACCAGAGTAGGGGTGTCCAGGTGGAAGCATGGCCAGCCGTAGAAAAAATCTTATTGAAATTCTCAATTATTGTGGATTTACCGGTGGTGACAGTGTTTCCTCGCCTCAGTGCAGTGGGCAGCTGGGAGGAGGTGCTCTTATTCTCCATGGACTGTACAGTATCCCAGAACATTTTGGAGTTTGTGCTGCAGGATGCAAATTTCTGTTTGAAAAAGCTAGCCTTTGCTTTCCTAACTGCCTGTGTATATTGGTTCCTAACTTCCCTGAAAAGTTGCATATCGCGGGGGCTAATCGATGCTAATGCAGTATGCCACTGGATGTTTTTGTGCTGGTCAAGGCCAGTCTGGCCTGGAGTGAACCACGGGCTATATCCGTTCCTGGTTCTGCATTTTTTGAATGGGGCATGCTTATTTAAGATTGTGAGGAAAGCACTTTTAAAGAACAACCAGGCATCTTCTACTGACAGAATGAGGTCAATATCCTTCCAGGATACCCGGGGCCAGGTCGATTAGAAAGGCCTGCTCGCTGAAGTGTTTAAGAGAGTGTTTGACAGTGATGAGGGGTGGTTGTTTGACCACAGACCCATTACGGATGCAAGCAATGAGGCAGTGATCGCTGAGATCTTGGTTGAAGACAGCAGAGGTGTATTTGGAGGGCAGGTTGGTTTGGATGATATCTATGAGGGTGCCTGTGTTTATGGATTTGGGCTGGTACCTGGTAGGTTCATTGATAATTTGTGTAAGTTTGAGGGCATCAAGCTTAGATTGTAGGATGGCCGAGGTGTTAAGCATGTCCCAGTTTAGGTCACCTAACAGCATGAGCTCTGAAGATAGATGGGGGGCAATCAATTCACATATGGTGTCCAGGGCACAGCTGGGGGCAGAAGGTGGTCTATAGCAAGCGGCAATGGTGAGAGACTTGTTTCTGGAAAGCTGGATTTTTAAAAGTAGAAGCTCAAATTGTTTGGGCACAGACCTTGATAGTAAGACAGAACTCTGCAGGCTATCTCTGCAGTAGATTGCAACTGCCCCCTTTGGCAGTTGTATCTTGTCGGAAAATGTTATAGTTAGGGACGGAAATGTCAGGGTTTTTGGTGGCCTTCCTAAGCCAGGATTCAGACACGGCTAGGACATCCGGGTTGGCAGAGTGTGCTAAAGCAGTGAATAAAACAAATTTAGGGAGGAGGCTTCTAATGTTAACGTGCATGAATCCAAGGCTTTTTCGGTTACAGAAGTCAACAAATGAGAGCGCCTGGGGAATGGGAGTGGAGCTAGGCACTGCAGGGCCTGACCTCTACATCACCAGAAGAGCAGAGGAGGAGTAGGATAAGGGTACAGCTAAGGGCTATAAGAACTGGTTGTCTAGTACGTTCAGAACAGATTGTAAATGGAGCAGATTTCTGGGCGCAGTAGAATAGATTCAATGCATAATTTACAGACAAACGTATGGTAGGATGTGAATACATCCTAGGTAAACCTAGGTATTGAGTGGTGATAAGAGAGGTATGGTCTCTAGAGGCATTAATTAAACCAGGTGAGGTCACAGAATGTGTGGGAGGTGGGACAAGAGGGTTAGCTGAGGCATATTGAGCAGGGCTGGAGGCTCTACAGTGAAATAAGACAATAATCACTAACCAAAACAGCAATGGACAAAGCATATTGACATTAGGGAGAGGCATGCGTAAGCCGAGTGATCATAGGGTCCAATGAGTAGCTGGACGGGCTGGAGACACGACGATTCAGACAGCTTGCGGGCCGGGGCTAGCAGGCTAGCAGAAGGGCCTTAGAGGGATGTCGCGATGGAAGAAATCTGTTGTAGCCCCCTCGTGCGGTTACGTCGGCAGACCAGTCGTGATGGATCAGCAGGGGTCCGTGTAGTAAAAGGGTCCAGGCCAATTGGCAAAATAGGCATGGTAGCCAAAGAAATTGACTGATGGACCACTTCAGCTAACAGTCCGGTATGCTCTAGATAGCTAGCGGGCCACGGCTAGCAGGCTAGCAGATGGGTATTCAGGGGACGTCACGATGGAGGAGCCTGTTGCAAAACCCCCTCGGGTGGATTACGTCGGTAGTCCAGTCGTGATGGATCGGTGGGGCTGCGTTTCGGAAATAAAAGGGGTCCAGGCCAATTGTCATTATAGGTATTGTAGCCCAAGGTGTGGCTGATGGACGGGCTATATAAAGATATAGACACGGGACACAACAAGACGAAGACAAAAGACGCCTGACTGCTACACCATCTTGGAGAGACACTGTATACTGCAGGATGAAACCACTAGAATCATACTTCTCAATTCTCATGGTGAACTTATCACTTCTTTTTTATTTATTTATATTTAAAAAATGTATTTAACCAGGCAAGTCAGTTAAGAACATATTCTTATTTAAAATACAGCCTACACCAGCCAATCATGGATGATGCTGGGCCAATTGTTCACTGCCCTATGGGACTCCCAATCACGACCAGTTGTGATACAGCCTGGATTCGAACCATGGTGTCTGGAGTGACGCACTGAAGTAAACCGCCTTAGACCTCTGCGCCAATCGGGAGCCCTAATTTTCATGGTGAACTCATCAATTCTCGTGGTGAACTCAATTCTCGTGGTGAACTCATCAATTCTCGTGGTGAACTCAATTCTCATGGTGAACTCAACAATTCTCATCGTGAACTCATCAATTCTCATGGTGAACTCACAAGTAAAACATTTTAGAGCAGAAAAAAAGAGAGTTACCAATTTTTCGTATACAGCCATCTCTCTTTTACTCAACATGCACTGTGGTTGGAGGGCTGGAAATGGATGGGTTTGCCTGATGATGGGGTCTTCCAACCAGGGCTGCTGTAGCCATCTCTCTCCCTCTGTCTGCCTGATGAAGGAGGCCTCCAACCAGGGCTGCTGCAGCCATCTCTCTCCCTCTGTCTGCCTGATGATGGAGGCCTCCAACCAGGGCTGCTGCAGCCATCTCTCTCCCTCTGTCTGCCTGATGATGGAGGCCTCCAACCAGGGCTGCTGCAGCCATCTCTCGCCCTCTGTCTGCCTGATGATGGAGGCCTACAACCAGGGCTGCTGCAGCAATCTCTCTTCCTCTGTCTGCCTGATGATGGAGGCCTCCAACCAGGGCTGCTGCAGCCATCTCTCGCCCTCTGTCTGCCTGGTGATGGAGGCCTCCAACCAGGGCTGCTGTAGCCATCTCTCTCCCTCTGTCTGCCTGATGATGGGGGCTTTCAACCAGGGCTGCTGCAGCCATCTCTCTTCCTCTGTCTGCCTGATGATGGAGGCCTCCAACCAGGGCTGCTGCAGCAATCTCTCTTCCTCTGTCTGCCTGATGATGGAGGCCTCCAACCAGGGCTGCTGTAGCCATCTCTTTTCCTCTGTCTGCCTGATGATGGAGGCCTCCAACCAGGGCTGCTGCAGCCATCTCTCTCCCTCTGTCTGCCTGATGATGGGGGCTTTCAACCAGGGCTGCTGCAGCCATCTCTCTTCCTCTGTCTGCCTGATGATGGAGGCCTCCAACCAGGGCTGCTGCAGCAATCTCTCTTCCTCTGTCTGCCTGATGATGGAGGCCTCCAACCAGGGCTGCTGTAGCCATCTCTTTTCCTCTGTCTGCCTGATGATGGAGGCCTCCAACCAGGGCTGCTGCAGCCATCTCTCTCCCTCTGTCTGCCTGATGATGGAGGCTTTCAACCAGGGCTGCTGTAGCCATCTCTCTCCCTCTGTCTGCCTGATGATGGAGGCTTTCAACCAGGGCTGCTGCAGCCATCTCTCTTCCTCTGTCTGCCTGACGATGGAGGCCTCCAACCAGGGCTGCTGCAGCCATCTCTCTCCCTCTGTCTGCCTGATGATGGAGGCCTCTAACCAGGGCTGCTGCAGCCATCTCTCTCCCTCTGTCTGCCTGATGATGGAGGCCTGCTATCTCTCTCCCCCTGTCTGCCTGATGATGGAGGCCTGCTATCTCTCTCCCCCTGTCTGCCTGATGATGGAGGCCTCCAACCAGGGCTGCTGCAGCCATCTCTCTCCCTCTGTCTGGCTCTCACATGAAACTGTGGGCACTAACACTGGGAATCTCCTGCAGTTGGCCAGAGAGCTGTGGATGTTGATGTGTCCAAGATCCAACTATCCATACAAAACAACTAACAGAACCTGTTTGGCACCAAAACCCGTTTTATAAACAGCTTCATGGGTTTTATTCCTCATTGGAACGTGCTGCTATACGTTTGTTAGATAAGTTGATGTTTTGATGTCTTTCAAGGCCAGAATGAGTCGGGTTGTTTGTAGCTATGGAATTAGTGAATAAGCTTACACCTGTGGAAATGGGAAATGTGTAATTGTAATGATGATAGCACTCAATGGCCAAATGAAGGCTTAGTGGTTGGCGAGGCGTGGAGTGTTTCATCTCTGTTTATGTACCTGTTTTCTATCTTCTCCTTCAGCTGCTCTCAGAAAGCCTGTTAGTAACTGGCTTTGTTGGAGAAAGACAAAGACAATGGAACAACTAGAGAGAACATGCTAATCACTGAACTGGGAAAGACACACACAGATACCGACACGTACACACACACACACACACACACACACACACACACACACACACACTCACAAACACACAACCTCCCTATCTCCCTGAGCGTGCATACTCATCACCAGGCGTGAACACGTGAGCATACTACAGTGGCGGCAGCCTGTATTTGTGTGTATGTGTGTGTTTGTGTGTGTGGTGTGTATATTTGTGTATGTGTGTGTGTGTGTGTGTGTTTGTGTTTGTGCATGTGCGTGTGTGTGTGTGTGTTTATGTGTGTGTGTGTGTGTGTGTGTGTGTGTTTGTGTGTATGTGTGTATGTGTGTTTGTGTGTTTGTGTGTATTTGTGTGTGTGTGTGTGTTTGTGTGTGTATTTGTTTGTGTGTGTGTGTGTTTGTGTGTATGTTTGTTTGTGTGTATGTGTGTGTGTATGTGTGTGTGTGTATATGTGTGTGTTTGTGTGTATGTGTGTGTGTGTGCGTGTGTGTGTGTGTGTATATGTGTGTATGTGTGTGTGTGTGTCCTTGCATTCTCTCAGTAGTGCATTGAGACTAACATGCTGACCACACCAGTCGTGTTGTTGCTCGCTAATTTGTGTCGCGTGCGCGAGCGTTGCAAAATAAATTTACACATACATGTTATTCAATCATTTCAACCACACTGCTCGCCAACGTTGCCAGGCGCTAAAATAGAATAGCAAGTCCTGCCTCTCCCATCTCCTAGAAGTCTCCCATCTCCTCATTGGCTTTTAGAAGCCTATACCACGTCCCTGCTCCTCATTGGTTATACCCACGTGGGTGATTGAAAGATGAACTGAGGTCGGTTGTGGTAATACACCTTATTATGAAAGTTAGATGCCAATCAGCATATAAAGACCAAAGAAGAAAAAGTCTAGATGAAGGAGAGATGACTGGAAGCGATTCGGTTGACAGTTTTATCTGTGGATTAATTGTCGGAGTAGAGGACCTTGTGCATTTCAGGTAAAATAACAACTCAGTGTATATATCACAGGACAAATTAGCTAGCAACAGCAAGCTAGCTATCTAAATAGGACAAATTAACTAGCAACTGCAAGCTAGCTAAATTGCCATAAGTGTTTAATGCTTTTCGACCTGTCCCCAAAATAATATAATTGGTTCGGAGTATGTTTTGATATTTCACCATGCGTGTCGTGATCGCGTTTGGTGTGGTGGGTCAAAATCAATTTGTGCACAATGGCGCACGCGGACAAACATGCATCTGGTTTGGGCATGGTGTAAGTGCAGCTGTGGGAGAAAGGCAATGACACAGCTATAGCCCCGAGCCCAGAGACAGTGACACAGCCACAGCCCTGAGCCCAGAGACAGTGACACAGCTACAGCCCCGAGCCCAGAGACAGTGACACAGCTACAGCCCCGAGCCCAGAGACAGTGACACAGCTACAGCCCCGAGCCCAGAGACAGTGACACAGCCACAGCCCCGAGCCCAGAGACAGTGACACAGCTACAGCCCCGAGCCCAGAGACAGTGACACAGCTACAGCCCCGAGCCCAGAGACAGTGACACAGCCACAGCCCCGAGCCCAGAGACAGTGACACAGCTACAGCCCCGAGCCCAGAGACAGTGACACAGCTACAGCCCCGAGCCCAGAGACAGTGACACAGCCACAGCCACAGCCCCGAGCCCAGAGACAGTGACACAGCCACAGCCCTGAGCCCAGAGACAGTGACACAGCTACAGCCCCGAGCCCAGAGACAGTGACACAGCTACAGCCCCAAGCCCAGAGACAGTGACACAGCTACAGCCCCGAGCCCAGAGACAGTGACACAGCTACAGCCCCGAACCCAGAGACAGTGACACAGCTACAGCCCCGAGCCCAGAGACAGTGACACAGCCACAGCCCCGAGCCCAGAGACAGTGACACAGCCACAGCCACAGCCCCGAGCCCAGAGACAGTGACACAGCTACAGCCCGAGCCCAGAGACAGTGACACAGCTACAGCCCCGAGCCCAGAGACAGTGACACAGCCACAGCCCCGAGCCCAGAGACAGTGACACAGCTACAGCCCCGAGCCCAGAGACAGTGACACAGCTACAGCTCCGAGCCCAGAGACAGTGACACAGCCACAGCCCCGAGCCCAGAGACAGTGACACAGCCACAGCCCCGAGCCCAGAGACAGTGACACAGCCACAGCCCCAAGCCCAGAGACAGTGACACAGCCACAGCCCCGAGCCCAGAGACAGTGACACAGCCACAGCCCAGAGACAGTGACACAGCCACAGCCCCGAGCCCAGAGACAGTGACACAGACACAGCCCCGAGCCCAGAGACAGTGACACAGCTACAGCCCCGAGCCCAGAGACAGTGACACAGCTACAGCTCCGAGCCCAGAGACAGTGACACAGCTACAGCCCCGAGCCCAGAGACAGTGACACAGCCACAGCCCCGAGCCCAGAGACAGTGACACAGCTACAGCCCCGAGCCCAGAGACAGTGACACAGCTACAGCCCCGAGCCCAGAGACAGTGACACAGCCACAGCCCCGAGCCCAGAGACAGTGACACAGCTACAGCCCCGAGCCCAGAGACAGTGACACAGCTACAGCCCCGAGCCCAGAGACAGTGACACGGCCACAGCCACAGCCCCGAGCCCAGAGACAGTGACACAGCCACAGCCCTGAGCCCAGAGACAGTGACACAGCTACAGCCCCGAGCCCAGAGACAGTGACACAGCCACAGCCACAGCCCCGAGCCCAGAGACAGTGACACAGCTACAGCCCGAGCCCAGAGACAGTGACACAGCTACAGCTCCGAGCCCAGAGACAGTGACACAGCCACAGCCCCGAGCCCAGAGACAGTGACACAGCTACAGCCCCGAGCCCAGAGACAGTGACACAGCTACAGCTCCGAGCCCAGAGACAGTGACACAGCCACAGCCCCGAGCCCAGAGACAGTGACACAGCCACAGCCCCGAGCCCAGAGACAGTGACACAGCCACAGCCCCGAGCCCAGAGACAGTGACACAGCCACAGCCCCGAGCCCAGAGACAGTGACACAGCCACAGCCCCGAGCCCAGAGACAGTGACACAGCCACAGCCCCGAGCCCAGAGACAGTGACACAGCCACAGCCCCGAGCCCAGAGACAGTGACACAGACACAGCCCCGAGCCCAGAGACAGTGACACAGCTACAGCCCCGAGCCCAGAGACGGTGACACAGCTACAGCTCCGAGCCCAGAGACAGTGACACAGCTACAGCCCCAAGCCCAGAGACAGTGACACAGCTACAGCCCAAGCCCAGAGACAGTGACACAGCTACAGCCCAAGCCCAGAGACAGTGACACAGCCACAGCCCCGAGCCCAGAGACAGTGACACAGCTACAGCTCCGAGCCCAGAGACAGTGACACAGCCACAGCCCCGAGCCCAGAGACAGTGACACAGCCACAGCCAGCTGCTGAAGCTAAGAAACCACAGTCAAGTACACTGATTTCCCCTAGCCTGTAAACAAGCCAAACCAGTTCAGACCAGCCAGACAAACTGCTTAGCCCTATTCACCAGTTAGCCTTACACAGTGTTGGTCAACCTGTGGTTCCTGTGGTTTGCGATCCCTAAGGTATTGCTGACCGGTCCCTAACATTGTTGACTGACACAAATTTAGTCATTTATATAGTTTTCATTTTATAGCAGCCCCCCGTCTATGAGAACCACAGCTTGGTACGAAGAAAGATTGACTCACCCAGGCCTACTACTGCTGCTGTACAGATCCATGGGGCTAGCCGCACCACCCCACAATAAATAATGTCCGACAAGCAGCTCACAGAGTCCCCGACAGCAGGGTTAATTCCCTGAGCTGTGAGGGCTTGTAGCAGGCGACAATCTGGGGGGGTGAAGTGTGTGGCGTGGCCTCTTGACTTGTCACTGTGTGTGTGTGTGTGTGTGTGCTTCTGTTTGTATTTGTGTGTGTGTGTATGATTGTGCGCATTTGCTTGTGCCTTTGTGTGTCTCTCTCTTTCTGTGTTTGTGTGCTTGTGTGTACCTGTGTGTATGTGAGTGTACGTGTGTGTACCTGTGTGTACGTGTGCGTACGTGAGTGTACATGTGTGTACCTGTGTGTAGGTGTGCGTACGTGAGTGTACGTGTGTGTACCTGTGTGTACGTGAGTGTACTTGTGTGTACGTGTGTGCGTCCATGTACATGTGTCTGTGTGCACGTATGCGCATGTGTGTGTTATAATTGAATCAACCAGGTCCTTGTGTTCAGGATAGAGTCCAGAGGACCATAGGACACCAGCCTGGTTGCTGACCCACTGGACCTGACTAAATTACACCCAGAGTAAACAATGTAATCGCATCAGCACAGCTAACACTGTCTGAATCAGGGGACGTTCGAGCCTGGACGTCTGTGTACACCGGTGCAGTGAAAACAAAAATAAAATACAGCTTTATGCAACATCTTTTTGAGTGAGGACTCATCACACATTTATTTTGACGTGCTAGTCTGGTCCCACAATGGAAAATGCTGTCTTGCCAGTAAAAAACAGACATTCCCACCAGAGAATCTGGTTTAATAGGCTGTAAAGTAATGAGAGAGCATCATTTCATTTTGTGGAGTGACAATTTTTTATTTTACTTACGTGACATAGTTACAAAGGATGTTCCAATGTCATTCCCACAACATGCTCGGAACATAGCTTGTTAGCTGGACCGGTTTCAGTAAATGATGATCAGTAGACACGTTTATGCAGAGTTAGGATAACGCTTCTCTGTATTTCAAATCAAATCACATCCAATTTTATTTGTCACATGCACCGAATACAACAGGTGTAGTAGACCGTACAGTCAAATGCTTACTTACCAACCCTTAACCAACAATTCAGTTTTAAGAAAAATAAGTGTTAAGAAAGTATTTACTAAAATGACCTGAAGTAAAAAAAAAAAAAGAAAGTAATATAATAAAAAATAACTAACAGAATGCAGTCAAACGTTATTCAATGTCCCCTACTACACATCCAGGCTAAGAGTCTACAGTGTTTCTACATGCCAATCTCCTGCTGTCACACAACAGCAAACCACAACACAATCTGTCATGTTCAAAAAACAAGCGTAACAACCACACCAACCTTAACATATTCACTGTTTCATTTCACAGCGCAGCGAATGGAGCTTTTCGCGATCAGCTTTGTTAGGGGCGCCTCTGTCGCTCTGCACAGCTGTACATTACACAACCTAGACTCCATCTGTACCCTGTACAGCTGTACAGTACACAACCTAGACTCCATCTGTACCCTGTACAGCTGTACAGTACACAACCTAGACTCCATCTGTACCCTGTACAGCTGTACAGTACACAACCTAGACTCCATCTGTACCCTGTACAGCTGTACAGTACACAACCTAGACTCCATCTGTACCCTGTACAGCTGTACAGTACACATAAATACACGTGTGTACACTGAACCCTTGATGTTCACAAAGCCGTTAAGCTGGGCGTGCCTAATGCCTGATTTACACAGGGCAACGCTCTGAAATGACCTCCATTCATCTTCCGTTTTAAACGGTGTACTGCCAGAGGCACCAGACGTCCTAGCCTCCTATTCATCCCCTGAGCCCTGAGCACAGTCCTTGTTCACCCGCTCTAATCTGCCCTGCTCTCTCACACACACACACACACACACATATTCTGAATGAATGCAGGCTCACATGCACATAAGCACACACGCACACGCACACGCACACGCACACGCACACGCACACGCACACACACACACACACACACACACACACACACACACACACACACACACACACACACACACACACACACACACACGCCTATGCACACGTTCACTCCCACTAAGAGGATAGCCATCTATGGCCTGGTGAAAATGAGTTTATATTTAATGGATTGTAAAATAAACAATCTGTCTGGGATTACATGCCATATTAATGTTTATGGCCACTTGCACCTCAGCCACCATTGCCTCTGACTCACCGTACCTGCACCGTCCGCAGGCTTGTCCAAATCATACTGCCTCTGTCCTCCTCCTTCTGTCCTCTTTCCTTTGTCCTCCCTTTCTCTATATTCCTTCCTCTGTCCTCCCTTCCTCTGTCCTCCCTTCCTCTATCCTCGCTTCCTCTGTCCTCCTTTCCTCTGTCCTCGTTCTTCTGTCCTCCCTTCTTCTGTCTTCGTTCCTCTGTCCTCCCTTCCTCTGTCCTCGTTCCTCTATCCTCCCTTCCTCTGTCTTCCCTTCCTCTATCATCCCTTCCTTTGTTCTTCCTCCTTTATCCTCCCTTCCTCTGTCCTCATTCCTCTGTCCTCCCTTCCTCTGTCTTCCATTACTCTATCCTCCCAGCACGTAGTCTGCGTATAGGCAGAGGTGGCACTGCATAGATTAGTCATCTACTGTAGCATATATAGAACAGTCATACAGTTGTCATTGATCAGGCACAAAGCATTGGTTGGTTGAGTGACTCCTCTCCTCTCCTCTCCTCTCCTCTCCTCTCCTCTCCTCTCCTCTCCTCTCCTCTCCTCTCCTCTCCTCTCCTCTCCTCTCCTCTCCACCAGGACAGGGGAGGGCAGGGCACACCACTTGAACTGATTGATTTCCCATCAGCCCTGTATCTCTGATAACTGCATGCCTGGAGGGATGCAAGGTCTCTACTATTTCTCCTGACATCGCCTCTCCTCCCCTGCCCGTGCAGCAGCCAACGGTTTCCAGTGTGCGAGTGCGTGTGTGTGTTTGTGCAAAAGTATGTGCGTGTGTGTGTGTGCATGATGTGTGTTTCTGTGTGTGCATGGAAACGTGTGTTTGTGCATGTGCGTGCGGTGTGTGCGTGTGTGTGTGTTTATGCACTCGTGCATATGTGTGTGAAGAATGAGGGGATTTGAGAACAAAATGTTTGATTTATTTTTCAATGCCATAATAAACACAATGACACATCAATGTATAATATATGGCTCATTATTGTGATGTTGATTTATAATTAAATACAACTTTTTCTTCGAGTCCCAACGTTGAACTGAAATAGCCTTGAGCTGCTATTTCCTCCACGTTTTGTACATTACAATAGCTAGGCCTATTGATTCCTGCTGCCGTTTGGCTATTGATTGGAGTGAATCCCATTATGACAGTGAGATTTTAGAATGGATGGTTCGAGCCCTGAAAACTGATTGGCTGATAGCCGTGGTATATCAGACCGTATAGCACGGGTTTGACAAAACATTTATTTTTACTGTTCTAATTACGTTGGTAACCAGTTTATAATAGCAATAAGGCACCTCGAGGGTTTGTGGTATATGGCCAATATACCATGGGTAAGGGCTGTATCCAGGCACTCCACATTGTGTTGTGCTTAAGAACAGCCCTTAGCTGTGGTATATTGGCCATATACCACACCCCCTCTGGCCTTATTGATCAATTACAGCCCTGGTATTAACAGAACCACTGTTTCTGAAGAGACGACAACCAGCGATGAGATGACTGTTACCTGCTAAAGCAGCTGTGTGTATCAGCTAATGACAGCACAGCATAGCCCTGCCCATCCCAGCCCAGCATAGCCCAGCCCAGCATAGCACAGCATAGCATAGCACAGCATAGCCCTGCCCAGCCCAGCATAGCCCAGCACAGCACAGCCCAGCACAGCCCAGCCTAGCTCAGCTCAGCATAGCCCAGCCCTGCACAGCACAGCCCTGCACAGCATAGCCCAGACCAGCACAGCATAGCCCTGCACAGCACAGCCCAGCACAGCCCAGCCTAGCTCAGCTCAGCATAGCCCAGCCCTGCACAGCACAGCCCAGCCCAGCATAGCCCAGACCAGCACAGCATAGCCCTGCACAGCATAGCCCAGCCCAGGATAGCTCAGCCCACCACAGCATAGCCCAGGCCAGCACAGCATAGCCCAGCATAGCCCAGCATAGCCCAGCCCAGCATAGCCCAGCCCAGCACAGCATAGCCCAGGCCAGCACAGCATAGCCCAGCATAGCCCAGCCCAGCATAGCCCAGCACAGCATAGCCTAACATAGCACAGCCCAGCCCAGCATAGCCCAGCCCAGCATAGCCCAGCCCAGCATTGCCCAGCCCAGTACAGCCCAGCCCAGCCTAACATAGCCAAGCACAGCACAGCCAAGCACAGCATAGCCCAGCCCAGCACAGGATAGCCCAGCCCAGCATAGCCCAGCACAGCACAGCACGGCATAGCCCTCACAGCGTAGCCCAGTACAGCACAGCATAGCCCTCACAGCATAGCCCAGCCCAGCATAGCCCAGCACAGCACAGCACAGCATAGCCCTCACAGCGTAGCCCAGCACAGCACAGCATAGCCCTCACAGCATAGCCCAGTACAGCACAGCATAGCCCTCACAGCATAGCCCAGCACAGCACAGCATAGCCCTCACAGCATAGCCCTCACAGCACAGCATAGCCCTCACAGCATAGCCCTCACAGCACAGCCCAGCTCAGCACAGCATTGCCCAGGATTAGAAAGTAGACAACAGCCCAGCACAGTGCTCCAGTATACATCCACCCATGCAGCTCTCTTTCTGTACTGTGGAAAAGGCTGACATTCAAAGTGCACAACGGAGTGAGTTAGCACGTTCTGTATTCTGAACACACATCCCTTATTGGTGAGGCTCATTGCAGGCTAACACTCTCTCAGATAGACACATCTAGCGCCACTGAAATTGGCTTGGGCTGATCATTCAAATTCACCACAATTGACTACAGGTGAGGAAAGGGGGAGGTTTGAGGGGTTTGTGTGTGTGTGTGTTTATGTGTGTATAAATTCAGTGTGTGTGTGTGTGTGTGTGTTTATGTGTGTATAAATTCTGTGTATGTGGGTGTGGGTGTTTGTGTGTGCATGCATGCCTGTGTGTGTGTGACTCTGTGTGTGGTTGTGTTTGTGTGATTGTGTGTGTCTGTGATGTGTGTGTGTGTCTGTCTACATCAGTCGGCTTTCTGCATGTTCAGAATGACCTGCTATGTATTTATAGCAGTGTTAGATTTAATGACATCAGTCTACTGTAGCTGGCCTTGAATTTAAAGAGACTCATAAATGTGATTCGGGGCACGGTACAGTTAGCATGCACGCTCATGAAAATGCACTGGACTGCAATCTAGATTATGGAGAAACCCCAGTGAACACACTTAGCAAGTTATCAGCTAGTCATATTGGGTTCCTGTTTGTGAGATGAGATGTGTATAACAGGCTGTGTCACTTGAGACAGCACCGCTCCTCTCCTCACTGCACTACTGAAAGAATGCAAAGACACACACACACACACACACACACACACACACACACACACACACACACACACACACACACACACACACACACACACACACACACCACACACACACACACACACACACACACACACACACACACACACACACACACACACACACACACAAACACACACACCACACACACACACACACACACACACACACACATACACACACACACACACACACACACACATCCTTGTGGGTGACCAAAAAATGTATTCCCTTCAACATTCTATTTTCCCATAGCCTAACCCTAATCTTAAATCTAACCTTAACCCCTGACATTAAGATGACAGACGTGCCCCCAGTCGATTATATTATTTTGTTTGCTTATTTGCAACTTATTTTTTTACTTATTTTGTACATAATGTTGCCGCTATCGTCTCTTATGACCAAAAATAACTTCTCGACATCAGGACTGTGATTACTCACCACGGACTAGCAGAATCCTCTTTTTCCTACACAACTCTGATGAGCCCAGCGCAAAGGACACGCTGCTTCCCCGTGATCTGAGTGAAGAGGAGGCGGAGAAAGAGGGGCCGAAAGGTCCGGCTGCCTTCTGAGAATTTGCGATCAAATAAATCCCCACTTATCTCCATTCTGCTAGCAAACGTGCAATCTTTGTACAATACAATCCAAAGATTAAACTTCCAACGGGACATTAAAAACTGTAACATCTTATGCTTCACGGAGTTGTGGCTGAACGATGACAACATCAACATACAGCTGGCTGGTTATACGATGTACCGGCAGGATAGAACAGCGGCGTCTGGTAACACAAGGGGCGGCAATCTATGTATTTTTGTAAACAGCAGCTGGTGCATGATATCTAAGGAAGTCTCGAGCTATTGCTCGCCTGAGGTAGAGTTTCTCATGATAAGCTGTAGATCACACTACCTACCGAGAGAGTTTTCATCTGTATTCTTTGTAGCTGTTTACATACCACCACAGTCAGAGACTGGCACTAAGACATTTGAATGAGCTGTATTCTGCCATAAGCAAACAAGAAAACGCTCAACCAGAGGTGGCGCTCCTAGTAGCCGGGGACTTTAATGCAGGGAAACTTAAATCCGTTTTACCAAATTTCTATCAGCATGTTAAATGTGCAACCAGAGGAAAAATAACTCTGGACCACCTTTACTCCACACACAGAAACACGTACAAAGCTCTCCCTTGCCTTCCATTTGGCAAATCTGACCATAATTCTATCCTCCTGATTCCTGATTACAAGCTAAAATTAAAGCAGGAAGTACCAGTGACAAGATCAATACAAAAGTGGTCAGATGAAGCAGATGCTAAGCTACAGGACTGTTTTGCTAGCACAGACTGGAATATGTTCCAGGATTCCTCCGAATGACATTGAGGAGTACACCACATCCGTCATTGGCTTCATCAATAAGTGCATCGATGACGTCGTCCCCACAGTGACTGTTCGTACATACCCCAACCAGAAGCCATGGATTACAGGCAGCATCCGCACTGAGCTAAAGGCTAGAGCTGCCGCTTTCAAGGAGCGAGACTCTAACCCGGAAGCTTATAAGAAATCCTGCTATGCCCTCCGATGAACCATCAAACAGGCAAAGCATCAATACAGGACTAAGATCAAATCGTACTACACTTGCTCTGATGCTCTTCAGATGTGGCAGGGCTTGCAAACCATTACAGGCTACAAGGGGAAGCACAGCCGAGAGCTGTGACACGAGCCTATCAGATGAGCTAAACTACTTCTTTGCTCGCTTCGAGGTAAATAACACTGAAACATGCATGAGAGCACCAGCTGTTCCCGGAAGACTGTGTGATCACGCTCTCCGCAGCCAATGTGAGTAAGACCTTTAAGCAGGTCGACATTCTAAAGGCCGCAGAGCCAGATGTATTATCAGGAAGTGTACTAGTCAAATGGCTACCCAGACTATTTGCAGTGCCTCCCCTCACCCACCTTCTACACCACTGCTACTCTCTGTTGTCATCTATACATAGTCACTTTAATACTACCTCAAATAACTGGTACCCCCGCACATTGACTCTGTATCAGTACCCCCTGTACATAGTCTTACAATTGTTATTTCACTGCTGCTCTTTAATTACTTGTTACTTTTATCTCTTATTCTTATCTGTATTTTTTTTACTGCATTGTTGGTTAGGGGCTCGTAAGTAAGCATTTCCCTGTAAGGTCTGAACCGGTTGTATTTGGTGCATGTGACTAATAAAATGAGATTTGATCAGATTTGATTTAATTGTAACCTGAACCTTAAACCTAATCCCTAAGCCTAAAATAGCCTTCTTCCTTATGGGGAGCAGCACAATGTTCCCACTGGTACTCACAAGGATAGCAAAACCAAACACACATGCACACGCACGCACGCGCACGGGCACAGGCACACGCGCACGCACACACACACACACACACACACACACACACACACACACACACACACACACACACACACACACACACACACACACACACACACACACACATATGCTGTACATTTACTAGTTGACAAAAAACAGTTAAGAATAAATAAGAGGTAGCTGTGTCTGTGAGGAGGCTATTCAAATTCAGAAACCCAGGCCCAAAAACTCTCCAATCAATTCAGCATGACATATTGACTTGTTGTTGGTTCACATAGTAAAGACAGGGGTGCAACTTTCAACATGTCCCCCCCACATTCTGAAATTGCATTTTTGACCCCCACAATTTTATCATTGAATTGTGACACAAAACGAGGAAATGGTGTGCTTTAGGACCATGCGGACGCCTCCGAGCTGTCGAGTAGGCTGTTTGGAGTGTATATATATATTATATTTAAAAGAAAAGGATGTCCCCTCCACTTCTAAAACCAAAGTTGCGCCCCTGAGTAAAGAGAACTAAGCATTTACAGAAAATAGCACCACAGGCTTCATAACCCACAACTCCTACTTCGGGGCTGTGACTGGTTTCAGGCATCAAGGACGCCAGAGTGTAGTCTTCTGGAATAGTGTTATTTCTGTTAGTTATTCCTCCTCATGTCTGTCTGTGACTGCACCCCTACTTAACAACTAACACAATTTTTACTCACACAGTGTGAAGGAAAATGTCTTTGTTGCTATGGCTTCATTAGGAAGGAGATTTATTTGAATATTCACTATTATGCAAAATGTAAAACAGCAAAAGGCCTATCAGAAGCTGCATCTGAAACAGTTCCTCTCATCTGAATAGGTGCATACTTAGTAGAGAGGTTCTCCTTTTACACACTATGGACATGCTTTGGTAGTACCCTCACTAATGACCATCAGGTCATAATGACCTGGTACTCAGGGCTCTATTGTCCCTCAGGGCTGTATTACCACTCTGGCGTCCATGCAAATGCAATAGAAAATCATATCAAACACTTATTATCAAAACAGTATTGAGTTTTTAAATCTCACCTCACTGTGATCAATGTGAAGAGAGAAGTTCAACAACAGGTAAAAACTGAGTGGAAAACATGGTTGTTGTGGATGTTGTTTCACAGCCTAACACAATGAAATGGACAGTGCTTTCTACGGTTCATTCAAAACACCCATACACATAAAGCTGATGCATACACATAGGCATATGAGCCCAAGCCCGAAACAAAACCCTGAAATGAAATAATGATTGTTCAATTATACAATACATAGCCTACCGCATATTACACACAGCAGAAAAACATAACAAAAAAAAACAGGTTGACAATGTCTTTGGTACATAATCGGTCTAGCCTATACTTCAAAATGAAACAAATTCTAGTAATCGCCTTTGTGTGGACTGTATTATCATCCATTCTGGATATACTCGATATCTTATGCTGTGCTCAGAAATGTTCTATACATGAGTCCGGGAAAGAACATATAGGCCAAGGCGATGCTGTTGGTTCATTGATTGTGCAGGGCAGCTTACAGAGTTAGCCTACAATTATAGTGAATTTGTATTAGATTTTGAATAGCCTAGTAATCGTTTTTTCCCCTTCTATTTGGCTGACACATTACTTTTAGCTCCAGAATATCTCACCACTGTGCGTTTCCATCTCCTTCTCTCTCTCCTTCTTACCTTTTTCGAGCGCACAAAGAGAGGGGCAGCCAAACAGTTTAATGAAATATGTTTCGTTGTGAAAACATGTTACTATCGATTTTCTTGAACGGATTTCACTTGGTTTCCCAAATGAAGCACTGGGTAGCTGCAGGAACAGGGTTGGAGAGCCCATGGCATACAGAGTTTGGAGGTATGTCACCTGTCGTGCTCCTCAAAAAGGGGTTGAAGTGAGTAGTGATTTACCGGAGTAGCCTTCCTGGCATGGTTGAAAAAACGAAAGTGGCCTCCATTCGCTACTCAAGTGCATACAGATGAAATGTATTTTTGCTTCTGAACCCTGTTCCTGCCCACTTGATAATGAGCTATTCTAAATCGAAGGTAATTTGACAAATTAGTAAAAACAAGATTAAATTAAGAGTAGTCTGATGGGTGAAAATATGATCACTTGATGAGAGAACAGCTGTGCAGCCTGAGGCAAGGAACAGAGCACAAGCTTTTTTTTTGCGACTTTCTCATATCATCAATAGTCTAAATTCCCATCATGCAGCCCATATACAGTTGAAGTCGGAAGTTTAAATACACCTTTGCCAAATACATTTAAACTCAGTTTTTCCACAATTCCTGACATATAATCCTAGTAAAAATTCCCTGTCTTAGGTCAGTTAGGATCACCACTTTCTTTAAAGAATGTGAAATGTCAGAATAATAGTGGAGAGAATGATTTATTTTAGCTTTTATTTATTTCATCACATTCCCAGTGGGTCAGAAGTTTACATACACTCAATTAGTATTTGGTAGCATTGGCTTTAAATTGTTTAACTTGGATCAAACATTTTGGGTAGCCTTCCACAAGCTTCCCACAATAAGTTGGGTGAATTTTGGCCCATTCCTCCTGACAGAGCTGATGTAACGGAGCCAGGTTTGTAGGCCTCCTTGCTCGCACACCCTTTTTTAGTTCTGCCCACAAATGTTCTATTGGATTGAGGTCAGGGCTTTGTGATGGCCACTCCAATATCTTGACTTTGTTGTCCTTAAGCCATTTTGCCACAACTTTGGAAGTATGCTTGGGGTCATTGTCCATTTGGAAGACCCATTTGCGACCAAGCTTTAACTTCCTGACTGATGTCTTGAGATGTTGCTTCAATATATCCACATAATTTTACTTCCTTATGATGCCATCAATTTTGTGAAGTGCACCAGTCCCTCCTGCAGCAAAGCACCCCCACAACATGATGCTGCCACCCCTGTGCTTTACGGTTGGGAAGGTGTTCTTTGGCTTGCAAGCATCCCCCTTTTTCCTCCAAACATAACGATGGTCATTATGGCCAAACAGGTCTACTTTTGTTTCATCAGATCAGATGACATTTCTCCGAAAAGTACGATCTTTGTCCCCATGTGCAGTTGCAACTCGTAGTCTGGCTTTTTTATGGCGGTTTTGGAGCAATGGCTTCTTCCTTGCTATGTCGATATAGGACTCGTTTTACTGTGGGTATAGATACTTTTGTACCTGTTTCCTCCAGCATCTTCACAAGGTCCTTTGCTGTTGTTCTGGGATTGATTTGCACTTTTCGCACCAAAGTACGATCATCTCTAGGAGACAGAACGCGTCTCCTTCCAGAGTGGTATGACGACTGCATGGTCCCATGGTGTTTATACTTGCGTACTATTGTTTGTTCAGATGAACGTGGCACCTTCAGGCATTTGGAAATTGTTCCCAATGATGATTTTCCCGTGATGTCAAGCAAAGAGGCAGTGAGTTTGAAGGTAGGCCTTGAAATACATCCACATGTACACTTCCAATTGACTCAAATTATGTCAATTAGTCTATAAGAAGCTTCTAAAGCCATGACATCGTTTTCTGGAATTTTCCATGCTGTTTAAAGGCACAGTCAACTTAGTGTATGTAATCTTCTGACCCACTGGAATTGTGATACAGTGAATTATAAGTGAAATAATCTGTCTGCAAACAATTGTTGGAAAAATGACTTGTGTCATGTACAAAGTAGATGTCCTAACCAACTTGCCAAAAACTATAGTTTGTTAACAAGAAATTTGGTTGAAAAACTAGTTTTAAACGACTCCAACCTAAGTGTATGTAAACTTCCGACTTCAACTGTATGTTTTTGATTTCTAAGACATTCTAAGGTTTGTATTATTCACAACTAAAGTTGCCAAATAACTCTGAATCTAGTTTATAGGACTTGTTTCAAATTATCACTTTTACGCTCAACATAGTCACTTCATATACGCACTCGCTCCAGAATGGGAAAAATATCCTTAGAGGAAGGGAGGACAGAGGAAGGGAGGACGGAGGACAGAGGAAGGGAGGACAGAGGAAGAGGACAGAGGAATGGAGGACAGAGGAAGGGAGGACAGAGGAAGGGAGGACAGAGGAAAGGAGGATAGTGGAAGGGAGGATAGTGGAAGGGAGGATGGTGGAAGGGAGGATAGTGGAAGGGTGGATAGAGGAAGGGAGGACGGAGGAAGGGAGGATGGAGGAAGGGAGGACAGAGGAAGGGAGGACAGTGGAACAGGATAAATAATAAACAGTAGCAGCAGTGTATGTGATAATTCAAAAGAGTTAGTGCAAAAATGGTCAATGCAGATAGTTTGGGTAACTATTTGTTTAACTATTTATGGCAGGCTCATGGCTTGGGGGTAGAAGAGTCCTGTTGGTTCCATACTTGATGCATCGGTACCGGTTGCTGTGTGGTAGCAGAGAGAACAGTCTATGACTTGGATTGCTGGAGTCTTTAATAATATTCCGGGCCTTTCTTTCACACCACCTGGTACAGAGGTCCTGGATGGCAGGGAGCTCAGCCCCAGTGATGTACAGGGCCGTACGCAATATCCTCTGTAGCACCTTGCTGTCGGATGCCAAGCAGTTGTCATACCAAGCTGTGATGCAGCCAGTCAAGATGCTCTCAATGGTGTAGTGGAAAAATTAGAGAAGGTGACACTCGCGACTGGCGACTGGCTGGCATTATAGTTTGATGACTTAATCACGATTTATGATATTGTTTGGATGGCTGACCATCTGTGGGCTGTCACAAGGGTCAAACACACCTTATATGTTGCTTTTCCAGGACGGGGCATTCCCATAGAACCCTGGGAGCATAGTCACCATTGGTGTGAAGGTGTGAAGGTGTGAGGTGTGAAGACTGATGAAACTTGACTCGACTAAATTAATGTTATTTTGTGAATGAAACTGTAGTTTTCGATTTTTTTCTCAAGAGTTTATAAAGAGCTGTGAATTTTGATATGTCTTATTGCATTGTATGCTTTCTGGTTGATGTTTTTTAAAGTGACTGGGTTGAAGTTGCATTTTGGGTTGACTGGTTATCAGGCACATTCCTGTCGTCCGGTCATAACATTCAAACTGAGTTGATTAGATTAGAATCTGTGTGTGTTGTTCCTGCCTTTTCATTTCACTAGCAAAGTGGAAAGACATTTGAATTCGGGTTGGGGGCGAGTTTTCGCTTGAATTAGGTTAAAAGGGCAGTGAATTTACTCATACTAGAGAACTAGAGAACTTGCTACCAAGCTCCTGTGTGTATCAGACACATGGTCTTTAGATCTCCTAGAGTTCATTCTGAACTGAAGACAGGTGTAACCACGTCTCATGTAGTTCCTACTCATTCACTCTGTGTGCTCTGTACACTCTAATTGTTTGAGTGTTCATTATTTCATGACTAATCAACCCTATTGGTTGAATTGAGTAAATGCATACCTCGTTTTACAGAAAATTATTTGATTGACCATACGTTCAGAATTTGGAACGTCTATTGGTAAATATTATAACACTAATACTATATTATATTATTAATACACTAAGATACTATATTATACATAGTACATGCTTGGGTTCCATCTTGACATCCCCAGTCTACTTGACCCAATAAATGAATGCTCCAACATGGGTCTACTTGACCCA
Source organism: Salvelinus fontinalis (assembly GCF_029448725.1). Lineage (NCBI taxonomy): Eukaryota > Metazoa > Chordata > Actinopteri > Salmoniformes > Salmonidae > Salvelinus > Salvelinus fontinalis. The sequence goes on from NC_074691.1 coordinate 31,296,335, forward strand.
ATAAATGAATGCTCCAACATGGGTCTACTTGACCCAATAAATGAATGCTAGAACATGGGTCTACTTGACCCAATAAATGAATGCTCCAACATGGGTCTACTTAACCCAATAAATGAATGCTCCAACATGGGTCTACTTGACCCAATAAATGAATGCTGCAACATGGGTCTACTTGACCTGTCACACCCTGGCCTTTGTTATATTGATTTTCTTTATTAGTTTAGTTAGGTCAGGGTGTGACATGGGGGATGTTTGTGTGTTTTGTCTAGTTTAGGGTGTGTGTATTGTTTAGGGGGTTTTGTAGAGTGTATGGGGTTGTGTTCAGTGTAGAGGTGTAGGAAAGTCTATGGTTGCCTGGTTTGGTTCTCAATCAGAGACAGCTGTTTATTGTTGTCTCTGATTGGGAGCCATATTTAAGGCAGCCATAGGCTTTAAGTGATTGTGGGTAATTGTCTATGTTCTATGTTGCATGTGTGCACTTAGTCTTTTATAGCTTCACGTTTGTTGTTTTGTTTTTGTTCGTTTTTTGTCTTCCAATAAAAGAAGATGTATTTTTCACACGCTGCGCCTTGGTCCACTCATTATCCTCAAGACGATCGTGACAGAATTACCCACCACAAAAGTCGACTGAAAAAAAAGTCGACCACATACTGAGTCGTGATGCAATGATTTGCTACCTTGACTAGATTCCTCTAGAGACGCACATGGCCTGTTGCATTTATTCACATAATAATAGAGTCAGATTGATGAATGTAGTTTATTATTGGAATGTCTATGGTAATAGTGCTCACCATTGCCCCTAGTGGCTGGTTTTGAAGTAATCTCCTGACTTCCTGCTTACCTGGATGGACGTCTAATGTCATGTAGCCTAGGGGCATTTCCATGGAAAAATCTAAGAGTCTATATTTTTGAGAAATAAAGGCATATATACATAAACAAATATATTTAATCCCAAAAATTCAAAGGTTTTGATTTCTGGTCGAACAGATGGAAAACGGGTCTTAGAAAACTTCTACCGGACATTTTTGGAAAGGTATTAAAAATACATCAAAACACAATAATGTTGACGTAAACACCCCTGCCAACTACTATCAACACATATACTTAGTTTTGACTTCTGTAAGTTTAAGAAATACTGTCTAGTGTCTTGTCATTCTGTTACCAAAAACTCACATATCTTTCAGTTATTTTGTAATTTCTTTCCCTCATGAGGAGTGTCAGGATTCATCTAGCGGTCATGATTTTGGGCTGTACAAATGTTTGATGTAATAGAATAATTGATTATGCTTATGTTGTATTAATAGAAGGGGAGGGGTTATAAGACCTCCTTACATTTAAAGGGTCCTAGACTATAGATTAACAATATATATTCATTATATAGTTTTAGAATTGTTCCACGGTTGTTTTCTTTCTCTCTCTGTCGTGTGTGTGTGTGTGTGTGTGTGTTTGTGTGTGTGTGTGTGTAAGACTGACTGAGACAGAACTCTGCAGGGGAGTGTGGGAGATAAGAGACTAGTTAGACATTCCACAATAAATCAGCTTTGGGGATTGGACGTTTACTGCTAAGTTTAAGATACCACTAAAAGCCATTGTTTATATAGGGTTTTGGTCTCAGGAGTAAAAAGGTAATGACTAGTCAGTGACATCACTAAGGTGGGACTTCGGTTTAATAAAACCACTGGAGACCTTTTGTTTGATGCAGAACTTACTCAGAAACATGCGTGCTATGTTCCTGTTTGTCAACTTCTGTCTGCAATTGCATTAATAAAGGTTTTTGAATGATTTAATTCAAGATATTGTCATAATGCTAATTTCACCAATGAACCAATGATTGACAAAGAAGGACGTAAGGAACGAACCCTAACAGGAGCAAGGATAATGAAAGTTCACAGAAGTAACAAGTAATGGTAGACCAACCAATTAGTTTAGCGTTTTTAATAATAAAACAATTTCATTACTAAATCGGCAACAGAATGACCAAAAAATCTGTAACAGAATGACTCGAACTGAATTGGCAACAATGGAAAATCATAATAGTCACAAACCACAGTTGGGTCATCGGCTACTGTCCTACCTTCCACTGGCATACTGTTATGTTCAGCTCATAGGGTCATCGGCTACTGTCCTACCTTCCACTGACATACTGTTATGTTCAGCTCATAGGGTCATCGGTTACTGTCCTACCTTCCACTGGCATACTGTTATGTTCAGCTCATAGGGTCATCGGCTACTGTCCTACCTTCCACTGACATACTGTTATGTTCAGCTCATAGGGTCATCGGCTACTGTCCTACCTTCCACTGGCATACTGTTATGTTCAGCTCAGGACTGATTTCTTTATCTTTCTGTTGTCTGGTGGTCAAAGCAAGAGTGAAAACAGTTTTGCCAACCCATCCCTCTCTCTCTCTCCCTGTCTTTCTTCTCTCTCAGCAGTTAATGTCACCTCTTCCAGCTCTTACTGACACCTACCCATGAGCTCCCTCTCTTTCCATTTACTGTAAACAGACCTCTCACCCAACACCGGAGGTCCATGGACATTGAAAAGTAGTTGAAATTTAGTCAGTCCAAATCTGAACCAATCATAGATGTCTGTTTCACAGGTTTGGACACCATAGTAAAGTACAGTAGAGTATAATACATTAGTATAATTTACTGTACTGCACTTTACTCTACTGTACTATACTCTACTGTACTGAACTCTACTCTTCTGTACTGTACTGAACTCTACTGCACTGTATTGTATTGTACTGTACTGAACTCTACTGCACTGTACTGTACTGAACTCTACTGCACTGTACTCTACTGTACTGAACTCTACTGTACTGAACTCTACTGTACTGTACTCTACTCTACTGTGCTGAACTTTACTGAACTCTACTGTACTGCACTGTACTCTACTGTACTGAACTTTACTGTACTCTACTGTACTGTACTCTACTGTACTGAACTTTACTCTACTCTACTCTACTGTGCTGTACTCTAGTGTACTGTTCTCTACTCTACTGAACTCTACTGTGCTGTACTCTAGTGTACTGTTCTCTATTCCACTGAACTCTACTGTGCTGTACTCTAGTGTACTGTTCTCTACTCTACTGAACTCTACTGTGCTGTACTCTAGTGTACTGTCCTCTACTCTACTGTGCTGTGCTGTACTCTAGTGTACTGTTCTCTACTCTACTGTACTCTACTGTACTGTACTCTAGTGTACTGTTCTCTACTCTACTGAACTCTACTGTACTGTACTCTAGTGTACTGTTCTCTACTCTACTGAACTCTACTGTGCTGTACTCTAGTGTACTGTTCTCTACTCTACTGAACTCTACTGTGCTGTACTCTAGTGTACTGTTCTCTACTCTACTGTGCTGTGCTGTACTCTAGTGTACTGTTCTCTACTCTACTGAACTCTACTGTGCTGTACTCTAGTGTACTGTTCTCTACTCTACTGAACTCTAGTGTGCTGTACTCTAGTGTACTGTTCTCTACTCTACTGAACTCTACTGTGCTGTGCTGTACTCTAGTGTACTGTTCTCTACTCTACTGAACTCTACTGTGCTGTCCTCTAGTGTACTGTTCTCTACTCTACTGAACTCTACTGTGCTGTACTCTAGTGTACTGTTCTCTACTCTACTGAACTCTAGTGTGCTGTACTCTAGTGTACTGTTCTCTACTCTACTGAACTCTACTGTGCTGTACTCTAGTGTACTGTTCTCTACTCTACTGAACTCTACTGTGCTGTGCTGTACTCTAGTGTACTGTTCTCTACTCTACTGTGCTGTGCTGTCCTCTAGTGTGCTGTTCTCTACTCTACTGAACTCTACTGTGCTGTACTCTAGTGTACTGTTCTCTACTCTACTGAACTCTACTGTGCTGTACTCTAGTGTACTGTTCTCTACTCTACTGTGCTGTACTCTAGTGTACTGTTCTCTACTCTACTGAACTCTACTGTGCTGTACTCTAGTGTACTGTTCTCTACTCTACTGAACTCTACTGTGCTGTACTCTAGTGTACTGTACTCTACTGTGCTGTGCTGTACTCTAGTGTACTGTTCTCTACTCTACTGAACTCTACTGTGCTGTACTCTAGTGTACTGTTCTCTACTCTACTGAACTCTACTGTGCTGTACTCTAGTGTACTGTTCTCTACTCTACTGAACTCTACTGTGCTGTACTCTAGTGTACTGTTCTCTACTCTACTGAACTCTACTGTGCTGTACTCTAGTGTACTGAACTCTACTCTACTGTACTCTACTGTGCTGTGCTGTACTCTAGTGTACTGTTCTCTACTCTACTGTGCTGTGCTGTACTCTAGTGTACTGTTCTCTACTCTACTGAACTCTACTGTGCTGTGCTGTACTCTAGTGTACTGTTCTCTACTCTACTGAACTCTACTGTGCTGTACTCTAGTGTACTGTTCTCTACTCTACTGAACTCTACTGTGCTGTACTCTAGTGTACTGTTCTCTACTCTACTGAACTCTACTGTGCTGTACTCTAGTGTACTGTTCTCTACTCTACTGAACTCTACTGTGCTGTACTCTAGTGTACTGTCCTCTACTCTACTGTGCTGTGCTGTACTCTAGTGTACTGTTCTCTACTCTACTGAACTCTACTGTGCTGTGCTGTACTCTAGTGTACTGTTCTCTACTCTACTGAACTCTACTGTGCTGTACTCTAGTGTACTGTTCTCTACTCTACTGAACTCTACTGTGCTGTACTCTAGTGTACTGTTCTCTACTCTACTGTGCTGTGCTGTACTCTAGTGTACTGTTCTCTACTCTACTGAACTCTACTGTGCTGTACTCTAGTGTACTGTTCTCTACTCTACTGAACTCTACTGTGCTGTACTCTAGTGTACTGTTCTCTACTCTACTGAACTCTACTGTGCTGTTCTCTACTCTACTGAACTCTACTGTACTGAACTCTACTGTGCTGAACTCTACTGTACTGAACTCTACTCTACTGAACTCTACTGTACTGAACTTTACTGTACTGAACTTTACTGTACTGAACTTTACTGCACTGAACTCTATTCTACTCTACTCTACTGTATTGTAATGTACTGAACTATATTCTACTCTACTGTACTGTAATGTACTGAACTCTATTCTACTGTAATGTACTGAACTCTACTGTACTGAACTTTACTGTACTGAACTCTACTGTACTGAACTTTACTGTACTGAACTTTACTGTACTGAACTTTACTGCACTGAACTCTATTCTACTCTACTCTACTGTACTGTAATGTACTGAACTCTATTCTACTGTACTGAACTCTACTCTACTGTACTGTAATGTACTGAACTCTACTGTACTGTACTGTACTGTAATGTAATGAACTCTATTCTACTGTACTGAACTCTACTCTACTGTACTGTAATGTACTGAACTCTATTCTACTGTAATGTACTGAACTCTACTCTACTGTACTGTACTGTAATGTACTGAACTCTATTCTACTGTAATGTACTGAACTCTATTCTACTGTAATGTACTGAAATCTACTGTCCTGTACTGTACTGTAATGTACTAAACTCTATTCTACTGTAATGTACTGAACTCTACTTTACTGCACTGAACTCTATTCTACTCTACTCTACTGTATTGTAATGTACTGAACTATATTCTACTCTACTGTACTGTAATGTACTGAACTCTATTCTACTGTAATGTACTGAACTCTACTGTACTGAACTTTACTGTACTGAACTTTACTGTACTGAACTTTACTGCACTGAACTCTATTCTACTCTACTCTACTGTACTGTAATGTAATGAACTCTATTCTACTGTACTGAACTCTACTCTACTGTACTGTAATGTACTGAACTCTATTCTACTGTAATGTACTGAACTCTACTGTACTGTACTGTACTGTACTGTAATGTACTGAACTCTACTCTACTGTACTGTAATGTACCGAACTCAATTCTACTGTAATGTACTGAACTCTATTATACTGTACTGTAATGTACTGAACTCTATTCTACTGTAATGACCTGTAATGTACTAAACTCTATTCTATTCTACTGTAATGTACTGAACTCTATTCTACTGTAATGTACTGAACTCTATTCTACTGTAATGTACTGAACTATATTCTACTGTAATGTACTGAACTCTATTCTATTCTACTGTAATGTACTGAACTCTATTGTATTCTACTGTAATGCACTGAACTCTATTCTATTCTACTGTAATGTACTGAACTCTATTATATTCTACTGTAATGTACTGAACTCTATTCTACTGTACGTACTGTAATGTACTGAACTCTATTCTATTCTACTGTAATGTACTGAACTCTATTCTACTGTAATGTACTGAACTCTATTCTATTCTACTGTAATGTACTGAACTCTATTCTATTCTACTGTAATGTACTGAACTCTATTCTAGTCTACTGTAATGTACTGAACTCTATTCTACTGTAATGTACTGAACTCTATTCTACTGTACTGTAATGTACTGAACTCTATTCTATTCTACTGTAATGTACTGAACTCTATTCTACTGTACTGTAATGTACTGAACTCTATTCTACTGTAATGTACTGAACTCTATTCTATTCTACTGTAATGTACTGAACTCTATTCTATTCTACTGTAATGTACTGAACTCTATTATATTCTACTGTAATGTACTGAACTCTATTCTATTCTACTGTAATGTACTGAACTCTATTCTATTCTACTGTAATGTACTGAACTCTATTCTACTGTAATGTACTGAACTCTATTCTATTCTACTGTAATGTACTGAACTCTATTCTACTGTATTGTAATGTACTGAACTCTATTCTATTCTACTGTAATGTACTGAACTCTATTATATTCTACTGTAATGTACTGAACTCTATTATATTCTACTGTAATGTACTGAACTCTATTCTAGTCTACTGTAATGTACTGAACTATTTTCTACTGTAATGTACTGAACTCTATTCTACTGTAATGTACTGAACTCTATTCTACTGTACTGTAATGTACTGAACTCTATTCTATTCTACTGTAATGTACTGAACTCTATTCTACTGTACTGTAATGTACTGAACTCTATTCTAATCTACTGTAATGTACTGAACTCTATTCTATTGTAATGTACTGAACTCTATTCTACAGTAATGTACTGAACTCTATTCTACTGTAATGTACTGAACTCTATTCTACTGTAATGTACTGAACTCTATTCTACTGTAATGTACTGAACTCTATTCTACTGTAATGTACTGAACTCTATTCTACTGTAATGTACTGAACTCTATTCTACTGTAATGTACTGAACTCTACAGTACTGTAATGTACTGAACTCTATTCTACTGTAATGTACTGAACTCTATTCTACTGTAATGTACTGAACTCTATTCTACTGTAATGTACTGAACTCTATTCTACTGTAATGTACTGAACTCTACAGTACTGTAATGTACTGAACTCTATTCTACTCTACTCTGCTGTGCCGTACTGGCTGTACTGTATTGTAGTCTACTCTGCTGTACTGTGATGTCCAAACCTGTGAAACATAGATGTCTATGATTGGTACAGATTTGGTACGGTCCAGACCAACACAATTTGGTCTTGTTTGAGGGCACAGCTCATTAGAATAATAACCAGTGGCCGTGTCCGAACATCCATACTAGTGTATTACATACGCTGGTATAGGTAACGCTTAAACTGAATACTGACTTTGGTGTTTAATCAACAGCACTAGATTTTACTCGTCTTTTCCGACTCACGTGTCTGACAACAGCTGATAATCAGAAATTGTGCATTCGGAGTACTTTTATTTTCTTTAAAAATCACATACTATGACAGAATCATTTTCATTTTTCACATACTATTTAGTACGCCGGTAAGGGTATTCAGATATGACCAGTGTGTAGAATAATACCCAAACATGCAAAGGAGGACATTACATTTTTCTGCCTTTGTAGAGAATGCCACGCACCATGAAGAGAATGCCACGCATAATTATGCATTTCTGTATGTTACAGATCAGGGTCATTCTGTTACCATCATTATGTTACCATCATTCTGTTACCATCATTATGTTACCATCATTATGTTACCATCATTGTGTTACCATCATTATGTTACCATCATTATGTTACCATCATTATGTTACCATCATTCTGTTACCATCATTCTGTTACCATCATTCTGTTACCATCATTATGTTACCATCATTCTGTTCCCATCATTATGTTACCATCATTCTGTTACCATCATTCTGTTACCATCATTATGTTACCATCATTCTGTTACCATCATTATGTTACCATCATTATGTTACCATCATTCTGTTACCATCATTCTGTTACCATCATTATGTTACCATCATTATGTTACTGGGTGTTAATCCACATCTCTTACTGTAGTTCAATAACCAAAAGAGATGTTTTTCAAACTCAAGGTGTGATGTCATAGCTGACACCACATTCTTTCTGCAGACGTCTTTGACTCTTAATTCCGAGTATATACTTAACAGCTTTTGGAAAACGTGGTCACATAAAAAACTAAGGGAGAGTTTACTATCATTCTGTTACCTAACTTTACATCTGCACTGTTCTTCTAGTAAAATGTTAATTGGAAATTGTTACAAGTAGCCATTGTACATAGAGTTGTATGGTTTAACTTTGCAATCAACGTTTTTTGTTTGGCATACTTTTAAAGTGAAAATAAAACAGAGACTAGCGTCATTCTGGTACCATGGAATTGCCCCTAGCCCAAGAAACTTGAGAGGAAAGCGGGCTGCTGCAGCGTCCATATTCAAACAGAGCACACATCTTCTGTATCCTTCTGGAGATATGATGCTCTTACTGACCTAACTCCCCCTAAACCCAATTATCGCCTTTGTGAAGGATATGTCACCCTTCTCGAATTTATTCAAATTGTGCTACTGTTTTGACAGGTCTCATTCACATTTCACAATGTACTTTTCCCCTTAGAACTGTGATAAAAACATTACGCAAAAAAAACATTTGAGTATTTACCAGTTTACGTCAACTGCTAGTCGTTGTCCAGGGTGCTGAAATTCCCCTATTCCAGGTTCAGCAGGTTCAAGGAACGTCCGTTCAATCCGCTGAGAGCGAGACACAGCACACAGATTTAAAATGCAGTCCAACTGCCGTGGCCGTCAGTGACGTTAAGAAAATTCCATTCGTGCCACCAGCATTGAAGAAGCCAACTGAGAAAATAATATCTTCGAAATTGTGACTTATGAAACCAACGACGCAGAAGTAGTCTAGTGGCTATGCTCTTCACTGCTCCGGGCCGGTTTTGCCGGTCTAATTGGCATCGCTTTGCTATTTGCTTTTTCCTTCCCGTATACTCTCTCTCTCTCGCTCTCTGTCTCTCTCTCTCTCCACCCGCCCTCGCAACAGGGAATTAGATTTATGGTCAGTTTGCTTTTGTAGACTAGAGAGGAGAGACCGACTGTTTCGTAGCCTATACACCCCCCTGTCGTCTTTTCCCGTTGCCTCCCACTTTTCCTCCTCTATGGTCCCGCAGTTTGCTTTTATTAGCGCAACAGTTTCCTACATGCCGGAAGAGCCGGTGCCCGGTGGTAAATGACGGCAAGCGACACCCGTGAAGGGGGTGAGGGAATATCTTGCTCCTTCGACGATGGGGGCATCGCGCGCTCTCTCTCTCATTAGCTTTCAACACCACATGAAGTGAACGGCAAAGATCGAATGAGCTACATGCATTGTACGAACGCACCGAACCCATAGAGGAGAGGACCATAATTTCAAACTTATTCAAGAATCACTACAGACACATTGATGCTGCTTGCACATTCAAACACATTTTCTCTGATTAGGCCTTTCATGAGCCAATCAGGGTAAATTAGGATGATTGACACGATGTGGCGTGAATGCACACGGGTTTGATGGATGAAAATACCCTCAAATTAGAGTCTGCTTTAGTTATTATGTGATTTCAAATCCAAAGTGCTTGAGTACACAGCCAAACAACAAAAAATGTGTCACTGTCCCAATACTTTTGGAGCTAATTGTATACCTTGGCTCAATCAAAGTGAATGTGTGTATGCAAATCATAATAATTTGGTGGGTGTTTACATTTGTCCTATTTCACACATGTGTAAGTGTGTATTTTATGCATGTTTGAACTGGAAATGTATTTTCTTTGTTGCATATCCCAACTTTCCCTGAGACAACCTCAGAGAGTGGAGAAACAGCCAGGGTCTGCCACTATCAACGGGGACCCTAGAGTAATTAGGGTTAAACACTTCTTACAGCTGAGATCCCGTTAACGGGATCGACTTGACAACAGCCAGTGAAAATGCAGGGCGCAAATTCAAACAGAAATCTCATAATTAAAATTCCTCAAACATACAAGTATTATACACCATTTTAAAGATAAACTTGTTGTTAATCCCACCACAGTGTCCGATTTCAAAAAGGCTTTACGACGAAAGCATACCATGCGATTATGTTAGGTCAGCACCTAGTCACAGAAAAACACAGCCATTTTCCCAGCCAAAGAGATGAGTCACAAAAAGCAGAAATAGAGAAAAAATGAATCACTAACCTTTGATGATCTTCATCAGATGACACTTATAGGACTTCATGTTACACAATACATGTATGTTTTGTTTGATAAAGTTCATATTTATATAAAAAAATCTCAGTTTACATTGGCGCGTTATGTTCAGTAATGTTTTGCTTCCAAAACATCTGGTGATTTTGCAGAGAGCAACATCAATTTACAGAAATACTCATAATAAACATTGATAAAAGATACAAGTGTTATGCATGGAATTATAGATAAACTTCTCCTTAATGCAACCGCTGTGTCAGATTTTAAAAAAGCTTTACGGAAGAAGCACAACATGCAATAATCTAAGTACAGCGCTCAGAGACCAAAACAAGCCATACAGATACCCGCCATGTTGGAGTCAACAGAAGTCAGAAATAGCATTATAAAAATTCACTTACCTTTGATGATCTTCATCAGAATGCACTCACAGGAATCCCAGTTCCACAATAAACGTTTGTTTTGTCCGATAAAGTCCATCATTTGCGTCCAAATACCTCCTTTTTGTTTGCGCGTTTAGTTCACAAATCCAAATTCATGAGGCGCATGCCAGACAAAAAGTCTAAAAGTTCCAATACAGTTCATAGAAACATGTCAAACGATGTATAGAATCAATCTTTAGGATGTTTTTATCATAAATCTTCAATAATGTTCCAACCGGAGAATTTCTTTGTCTTTAGAAATGAAAAGGAACGCAGCTCACTCTCACGGGCGCACGCCTGACTGAGCTCATGGCATTCTGCCAGACCTCTTAGTCAATCAGCTCTTATTCTCTCCCCCTTCACAGTAGAAGCCTGAAACAAGGTTCTAAAGACTGTTGACATCTAGTAGAAGCCTTAGGAAGTGCAATATGACCCCATAGACACTGTATATTGGATAGGCAAAGACTTGAAAACCTACAAACCTCAGATTTCCCACTTCCTGGTTGGATTTTTTCTCAGGTTTTTGCCTGCCATATGAGTTCTGTTATACTCACAGATATCATTCAAACAGTTTTAGAAACATCAGAGTGTTTTCTATCCAAATCTACTAATAATATGCATATCGTAGCTTCTGGGCCTGAATAGCAGGCAGTTTACTCTGGGCACCTTATTCATCCAAGCTACTCAATACTGCCCCCATCCATAAGAAGTTTTAAGAGCCTTGCACAAGAGCACATCGACAGATGTTTCAGCTTGTCGGCTTGGGGATTCGAACTAGAAGACTTTCGGTAACCGCTAGTCTACCTGCCACCGTGTGCGTGTGTGTATGTGTGTGTGTGTGTGTGTGTGTGTGTGTGTGTGTGTGTGTGTGTGTGTGTGTTTGTGTGTGTGTGAAATACATGCACATACATAAGGATTCCCTTTCTTCGGTCACTATATCACAGTTACATAATCCATTTATCAGTATCAGAGTAACATGTCATGTTCTCTGTCTTCAGATTGTTTCCTTCTGAACACAGGCTGTGCTTTCCTGTTGAGGCACAGAGGAGTTCCCCTCCTTTCTTCTGACGGGCTGAATTTATGATTAGTATTCTAGAGTCCTCCTGCAGCAAATATGCATTTCACGCTTACATGCACACACAGTGGCAGCTGCGAAGGGCCCTCCAGTGACCAAGAGCTGTAGCCAGTCACATAGTCTCTTCAGACGTGTCCTAAATTAGCTCATGCTTTCGAAACTCAACTTGAGCTTATTAGCCTTGGGGAACATCAGGTAAAAAACTAGCTAATGGGGTTTGCATGTTCCAGACTGTGTTTGTATGATTAGCAGTTAGCTAGGGCTGGGAATTGCCATGGACCTCACAATGCGATATTATCACAATACTTAGGTGCCAATGTGATATGTATTGCGATTCGGAAATACAATTTTATCGCGATTCAAACATACTTCTCCCCATATGTCTGCTGCAGAGGGACAAGAGAGAGCCAATGCGAAAGCAAGTTTGGATCAGTCATGGAAACTAAATTGCTGAAAACAAATTGTCTTACTAATTAAAAAGAAGACGGAGAACAAGAATGACAAATAATGGCATAAAGGACAACGTGAACCAGCCTGCTCTCATAGACTAGACGTACTACTTTGCAAATACTTAGCATGTTAGCTATCCCTTCCCCTAACCCAATCCTAACCTTAATCCTTTTAGCTAACCCTTCCCATAACCATAACCCTAACCCTAACCCTAACCCTTTAACCTAACTCTGCACCTTAACCCTAAGCCCTAACCCTAGCCCCTAGCCTAGCTAACGTTTAACCAGCTAGCTAACGTTAGCCACCTTTCCAACAACAGATTGGAATTCATAATTTATCATAAGTTTATCAAAATCATAAAATATATTGCATGTTTTGCCAATTAGTAACACATTGTAAGAATTGCAATTCATAAACATATCATACTAATTGTAAATCATAACTTATAATACGAAGATTAAATGCATACCATACAAATTAATGCATACCATATATATAATACTAAATGGAGCGTCTTGGAATTACGTACAGAATAATACGAAATGCTCAGAGTCCAGGTTGTGTGAACAGAAAAGATCTAATCAAGCCCAGTATGGTTCGGGTTGGCCTTAACATTCGTATCAGGCAGGGCCTTGCACAGACCTATCAGGGGGAAAGTGCTCAAAATGAAAGGGCACCTGCCGGCACACTTGATTTGAAAAAAAAAGTTCATTATTCATATCTTGAAATTCATAACACACTAACTACCTCAGTAGCGATATTTGTTTTTATTTTTTATGTTGATGACTAGATAGCTGGATAGCTAACTTGATTTTTGTTGTTGTTGACTGATTGTGATTTATATTCAATGCTCCAAAAAAATAACTTCATAATTTATTATTCATAATCTTCTAACCCATTATCCCAGAAACCCTAGACCCACTCCAATTTGCATACCGCCCAAACAGATCCACAGATGATGCAATCTCTATTGTACTCCACAATGCCCTTTCCCACCTGGACAAAAGGAACACTTATGTGAGAATGCTATTCATTGACTACAGCTCAGTGTTCAACACCGTAGTACCCTCAAAGCTCATCACTAAGCTAAAGAACCTGGGACTAAACACCTCCCTCTGCAACTGGATCCTGGACTTCCTGACGGGCCGCCCCCAGGTGGTGAGGGTAGGTAGCAACACATTTGCCACGCTGATCCTCAACACTGGAGCCCCCAGGGGTGCGTGCTCAGTCCCCTCCTGTACTCCCTGTTTACCCACGACAGCACAGCCAGGCACGACTCCAACACCATCATTAAGTTTGCAGACGACACAACAGTGGTAGGCCTGATCATGACGAGACAGCCTATAGGGAGGAGGTCAGAGACCTGGCTGGGTGGTGCCAGAATAACAACCTATCACTCAACGTAACCAAGACTAAGGAGATGATTGTGGACCACAGGAAAAGGAGGATCGAGCACCCCTCCGTTCTCATCAACCTGGCTGTAGTGGAGCAGGTTGAGAGCTTCTATTTTCTTTGGTGTCCGCATCACCAACAAACTAGAATGGTCCAAACACACCAAGACAGTCGTGAAGAGGGCACGACAAAACCTATTCCCCTCAGGAAACTAAAAAGATTTGTCATGGGTACTGAGATCCTCAAAAGGTTCTACAGCTGCAACATCGAGAGCATCCTGACTAGTTGCATCACTGCCTGGTACGGCAATTGCTCGGCCTCCGACCGCAAGGCACTACAGAGGGTAGTGTGTATGGCCTAGTACATCACTGGGGCCAAGCTTCCTGCCATCCAGGACTTCTGACATCAGGCGGTGTCAGAGGAAGGCCCTAAAAACTGTCAAAGACCCCAGCCACCCCAGTCATAGACTGTTCTCTCTACTACCGCATGGCAAGCGGTACCGGAGTGCCAAGTCCAGGACAAAAGGCTTCTCAACAGTTTTTACCCCCAAGCCATAAGACTCCTGAACAGGTAATCAAATGGCTACATGGACAATTTGCATTGTGTGACCCCCCCAACCCCTCTTTTACGCTGCTGCTACTCTCTGTTTATCATATATGCATAGTCACTTCAACTCTACATTCATGTACATATGTACATACTACCTCAATTGGCCCGACCAACCAGTGCTCCCGCACATTGGGTAACCGGGCTATCTGCATTGTGTCCCGCCACCCACCACCCACCAGCCCCTCTTTACGCTACTGCTACTCTCTGTTCATCATATATGCATAGTCACTTTAACCATATTTACATGTACATACTACCTCAATCAGCCTGTAACCGGTGTCTGTATATAGCCTCTCTACTGTTATTCACTGTCTTTTTACTGTTGTTTTTTATTTCTTTACGCACCTATTGTTCAACTAATACCCTTTTTACACAATTTGTTAGTAAGCATTTCACTGTAAGGTCTACACCTGTTGTATTCGGCGCACGTGACAAATACACTTTGATTTGATGACACAGTATATGGCTGGCTGGCTAGTGGCTTGTGTGGATATTGTAGTGTGTGGTGGTCAGCTAGAGTAGACTACCTGTGTTGATGCTGTCATAACACAAGTGCATCTCTCGACTGAAGAAGGTATTCAGTTTGGTCGGAGAGTCATAGATGCAGCTGCTCCTCTAAATGTCTTTCTGCCTCTCTCTGCTGCTCTTAAGCTAGCAACCAACCAGACCCAATATTGACCATGTAAATAAAGTATTATCAAGTGTAAATCAAATGTTTTGCTGCAGCTGCTGTGGCAGTACTGTTCATATTTAAACTAGGCAGCTTGCTACACACATTTGACCGGTGACCATATCTTAAACCATGCATGTTTGGATACCAGGCACACGCAATCTCTGTCTACCCTATCCTATCCTACCCAACCCTACCCTACCCTATCTTACCCCATACACTACTGTCCCCCATAATCCTACCATATTCTACCCTACCCAACCCTACCCTATACCCTATCTTACCCCATACACTACTGTCCCCCATAATCCTACCCTATCCTATCCTACCCTACCCAACCATACCCTATACCCTATCTTACCCCATACACTACTGTCCCCCATAATCCTACCATATTCTACCCTACCCAACCCTACCCTATACCCTATCTTACCCCATACACTACTGTCCCCCATAATCCTACCCTATCCTATCCTACCCTACCCAACCCTACCCTCCACCCTATCTTACCCCATACACTACTGTCCCCCATAATCCTACCCTATCCTACCCTACCCAACCCTACCCTATACCCTATCTTACCCCATACACTACTGTCCCCCATAATCCTACCCTATCCTACCCTACCCAACCCTACCCTATACCCTATCTTACCCCATACACTACTGTCCCCCATAATCCTACCCTAACCTACCCTACCCAACCCTACCCTATACCCTATTTTACCCCATACACTACTCTCCCCCATAATCCTACCCTATCCTATCCTACCCTACCCAACCCTACCCTATACCCTATCTTACCCCATACACTACTGTCCCCCATAATCCTACCCTAACCTACCCTACCCAACCCTACCCTATACCCTATTTTACCCCATACACTACTCTCCCCCATAATCCTACCCTATCCTATCCTACCCTACCCAACCATACCCTATACCCTATCTTACCCCATACACTACTGTCCCCCATAATTCTACCCTATTCTACCCTACCCAACCCTACCCTACACCCTATCTTACCCCATACACTACTGTCCCCCATAATCCTACCCTATCCTACCCTACCCAACCCTACCCTCCACCCTATCTTACCCCATACACTACTGTCCCCATAATCCTACCCTAACCTACCCTACCCAACCCTACCCTATTTTACCCCATACACTACTGTCCCCCATAATTCTACCCTATCCTATCCTACCCTACCCAACCATACCCTATACCCTATCTTACCCCATACACTACTGTCTCCCATAATCCTACCCTATTCTACCCTACCCAACCCTACCCTATACCCTATCTTACCCCATACACTACTGTCCCCCATAATCCTACCCTATCCTATTCTACCCTACCCAACCATACCCTATACCCTATCTTACCCCATACACTACTGTCCCCCATAATCCTACCCTATTCTACCCTACCCTACCCAACCCTACCCTACACCCTATCTTACCCCATACACTACTGTCCTCCATAATCCTACCCAATCCTACCCTACCCAACCCAACCCTATACCCTATCTTACCCCATACACTACTGTCCCCCATAATCCTACCCTATTCTACCCTACCCAACCCTACCCCATACACTACTGTCCCCCATAATCCTACCCTATTCTACCCTACCCAACCCTACCCTACACCCTATCTTACCCCATACACTACTGTCCCCCATAATCCTACCCTATCCTACCCTACCCAACCCTACCCTATACCCTATCTTACCCCATACACTACTGTCCCCATAATCCTACCCTAACCTACCCTATCTTACCCCATACACTACTGTCCCCCATAATCCTATCCTACCCACCCTACCTTGCCCGACCCTACCTTACCCAGCCTAGTCTGTATAACCTCATTAGTAGATAGATGTGGATAGATGTGGATAGATGTAGATAGATGTAGATAGATGTGGATAGATGTAGATAGATGTGGATAGATGTAGATAGATGTGGATAGATGTTGATAGATGTTGATAGATGTGGATAGATGTGGATAGATGTTGATAGATGTTGATAGATGTGGATAGATGTTGATAGATGTTGATAGATGTGGATAGATGTGGATAGATGTTGATAGATGTTGATAGATGTGGATAGATGTGGATAGATGTGGATAGATGTGGATAGATGTGGATAGATGTTGATAGATGTGGATAGATGTGGATAGATGTGGATAGATGTAGATAGATGTGGATAGATGTGGATAGATGTTGATAGATGTTGATAGATGTGGATAGATGTGGATAGATGTGGATAGATGTGGATAGATGTTGATAGATGTGGATAGATGTGGATAGATGTGGATAGATGTTGATAGATGTGGATAGATGTAGATAGATGTTGATAGATGTGGATAGATGTAGATAGATGTAGATAGATGTGGATAGATGTTGATAGATGTTGATAGATGTGGATAGATGTGGATAGATGTAGATAGATGTGGATAGATGTAGATAGATGTGGATAGATGTGGATAGATGTGGATAGATGTGGATAGATGTAGATAGATGTGGATAGATGTTGATAGATGTGGATAGATGTGGATAGATGTAGATAGATGTGGATAGATGTGGATAGATGTGGATAGATGTAGATAGATGTGGATAGATGTGGATAGATGTGGATAGATGTAGATAGATGTGGATAGATGTGGATAGATGTAGATAGATGTAGATAGATGTAGATAGATGTGGATAGATGTGGATAGATGTGGATAGATGTAGATAGATGTGGATAGATGTGGATAGATGTTGATAGATGTTGATAGATGTAGATAGATGTGGATAGATGTGGATAGATGTTGATAGATGTTGATAGATGTGGCAAGACGTGGATAGATGTGGATAGATGTTGATAGATGTTGATAGATGTGGATAGATGTGGATAGATGTGGATAGATGTGGATAGATGTGGATATATGTAGATAGATGTGGATAGATGTGGATAGATGTAGATAGATGTGGATAGATGTGGATAGATGTGGATAGATGTGGATAGATGTGGATAGATGTGGATAGATGTAGATAGATGTGGATAGATGTAGATAGATGTGGATAGATGTGGATAGATGTTGATAGATGGAGGCTGCAGCACCCAGCTCCCCCTGGCAGTAGACCAGCATATATAGTAGGAGAAGGCAGTACAGGTTGGGACACAAATACAGCCAATACATATTGTGTGTGTGTGTGTGTGTGTGTATGTGTGTCTGTGTGTATGTGTGTGTGTGTGTGTGTGTGTGTGTGTGTGTGTGTGTGTGTGTGTGTGTGTGTGTGTGTGTGTGTGTGTGTGTGTGTGTGTGTGTAGATACCTTTGTATGTACATCTCTGTGCTTCATCACCTACCACTCTATGTCCTTGCATCGGTGTACCCCTCTCAAAGCGAGCATTTTTCTTATCCTCTTCCTAGAAGAGAAGATCTCAGGTAGAAGGCAATGTGCTCCGGAGGAGTAGAGAGTTGTTGAAAACAGCTCCCCCTCTTCTTCACCTCCTACTCCTGGCTGGATGGGGAGGGGCAAGGCAGGGTCAAAGCTGGCTGGATGGGGAGGGGCAAGGCAGGGTCAAAGCTGGCTGGATGGGGAGGGGCAAGGCAGGGTCAGAGCTGACTGGATGGGGAGGGGCAAGGCAGGGTCAGAGCTGACTGAATGGGGAGGGGCAAGGCAGGGTCAGAGCTAGCTGGATAAGGAGCGACAAGGCAGAGTCAGAGCTGGCTGGATAAGGAGCGACAAGGCAGAGTCAAAGCTGACTGGATGGGGAGGGGCAAGGCAGGGTCAGAGATAGCTGGATAAGGAGCGACAAGGCAGAGTCAGAGCTGGCTGGATAAGGAGCGACAAGGCAGAGTCAAAGCTGGCTGGATGGGGAGGGGCAAGGCAGGGTCAGAGCTGACTGGATGGGGAGGGGCAAGGCAGGGTCAGAGCTGGTTGGATGGGGAGGGGCAAGGCAGGGTCAGAGCTGGTTGGATGGGGAGGGGCAAGGCAGGTTCAGAACTGACTGGATGGGGAGGGGCAAGGCAGGGTCAGAGCTAGCTGGATAAGGAGCGACAAGGCAGAGTCAGAGCTGGCTGGATAAGGAGCGACAAGGCAGAGTCAAAGCTGGCTGGATGGGGAGGGGCAAGGCAGGGTCAGAGCTGGCTGGATGGGGATGGGCAAGGCTGGGTCAGAGCTGGCTGGATGGGGAGGGGCAAGGCTGGGTCAGAGCTGGCTGGATGGGGAGGGGCAAGGCAGGGTCAGAGCTGGCTGGATGGGGAGGGGCAAGGCTGGGTCAGAGCTGGCTGGATGGGGAGGGGCAAGGCTGGGTCAGAGCTGGCTGGGTGGGGAGGGGCAAGGCAGGGTCAGAGCTGGCTGGGTGGGGAGGGGCAAGGCTGGGTCAGAGCTGGCTGGGTGGGGAGGGGCAAGGCTGGGTCAGAGCTGGCTGGATGGGGAGGGGCAAGGCTGGGTCAGAGCTGGCTGGGTGGGGAGGGGCAAGGCAGGGTCAGAGCTAGCTGGATAAGGAGCGACAAGGCAGAGTCAGAGCTGGCTGGATAAGGAGCGACAAGGCAGAGTCAAAGCTGGCTGGATGGGGAGGGGCAAGGCAGGGTCAGAGCTGGCTGGATGGGGATGGGCAAGGCTGGGTCAGAGCTGGCTGGATGGGGAGGGGCAAGGCTGGGTCAGAGCTGGCTGGATGGGGAGGGGCAAGGCAGGGTCAGAGCTGGCTGGATGGGGAGGGGCAAGGCTGGGTCAGAGCTGGCTGGGTGGGGAGGGGCAAGGCTGGGTCAGAGCTGGCTGGGTGGGGAGGGGCAAGGCTGGGTCAGAGCTGGCTGGATGGGGAGGGGCAAGGCTGGGTCAGAGCTGGCTGGGTTGGGAGGGGCAAGGCAGGGTCAGAGCTGGCTGGATGGGGAGGGGCAAGGCTGGGTCAGAGCTGGCTGGATGGGGAGGGGCAAGGCAGGGTCACATCGAGGTATGTGGCAAACCAGGTAGTGTGAATTTGCTAATTTGGAGAAGCAGGAAAGGGGAGCTCAGAGTGTGTGCGTGTGCGTGTGTGCGTGTGCGTGTGTGTGTTTGGGGGGATTATTTTGGGGAAGTGAGTATTGTTGTATTTATTTATTAAACTCACAGACATTATTCAAACAGTTTTAGAAACTTTAGAGTGTTTTTTATACAAATCTACTAATAATAAGCATATCCTAGCTTCTGGGCCTGAGTAGCAGGCAGTTTACTTTGGGCACGCTTTTCATCCGGACGTGAAAATACTGCCCCCTATCCCAGAGAGGTTTTAAGGCATTCAGTGTGTGTTTGTTTGTTAACAGTATGTGCAGCGTTTAGTAATTAGGTGAGAGCACTGTGTGGTGTGTGGGTGTCAGTGTTGTTGAGGTAAACACCGTACAGGAGAGAATCTCTGTCATTGGGTCATTAAGTATATATCTGAATGCGTTTATGTGAAGTAGAACGAGTGGTAGAAGAAGCAAGGTCAACTGGAAACGTGTGTTTGTGTGTGAGTGTGTGCAGATGTGCTATGTGTGTGTGTGTGTACGTACCTTGTGTGTGTGTGTGAGAGAGAGAGAGAGAGAGAGAGAGAGAGAGAGAGAGAGAGAGAGAGAGAGAGAGAGAGAGAGAGAGAGAGAGAGAGAGAGAGAGACAGAGAGACAGAGAGACAGAGAGACAGAAAGACAGAGAGAGACAGAGAGACAGAGAGACAGAGAGTTGTTCCGTGATAGGAGTTTTTTGGTAGAAATATTCTCCCCCTCCAGAAATAATTTCCTTACTAATGCTATATCTGATCAAATGTAATCTTGCTGCCAGGTGCAGCACTTGTTAAAGAGAAAGTTCGCTATTTTACAACTTGATGTTAGATAGTTCCTCACTCTGAAAGTAGTCCATGGGCCAGGAGTAACTGTAACTGTCACCTGGCCCACAGACTAATCTGAAGGTATTTCTATTGTACAGTAGTGACCTCGTCATCAAGGTTTCTGCCTCATTACCCAGCAGTTTTCCAGCGTTGCAGAGTTTCACGTCCTATACATTTCTATAATCCTGGTTTGGGAGGGTCATTACCCTCCCCCTAACCTAGAGCTGCGCCACTGGAATGGCAAGTACACGGCAGAGTTGATGACAAATATCCAACCCATGGCAAAGTTGTAAATTGACACTTTTGATCTGCACATATTTGGATTAAAATGTCAAGAAGACAGGATCATACTGGAATTTATTATGGATGTTAGAAACTGGTGAGTTGTTCTGATTCTAACAAGCATGCATTTACACACAGCAGTCAGTGCACAACTGAGGCGCCTTATTGTCAGCGCGCCATTTGTTTTCTCAGCAGTTTGAATTGTGTCCTGTCTGACACTGAAATGTGACTAGCTCTAACCTTAGGTTAGCCTATGGTGTAGCTAGCTAGTTAGTGTTGCAAAAGCCCATTACATGCATTGTAAGGTAGCAGTGTGACAATTTTCCCACAGTTTGTTTTATAGCTAGCTACATTTTGTGGAGAAATTTAGGACTGGCATTTAGACATGAGTTAGCTAACGTTAGCTAGCTTCTGTGTCAAGGTCAGCTGCTGTTGTCTAGCTCTAATTAGCTAGCTTTCATTGACATTTTCATCAACATATTATCTTAAATATGATGGTAGGGTTATTTTAATATAACATTGAGCTTCAACCAAAGCCGACATTGAGCTTGGACCGACGAGACAATGATTCAAGAAAAGTCTGCCGGAGAGAAAGACAGGGTGGCAAGGAGGACGATAGAGGTGGAAGAAAAGATGAAAGAGAAGAGGATTTGAGAGAGGCAGAGGAGGAGAGGAAAACAAGGAAGAAGAGGGAAGGAGGAGAGCAGGAGAAGGTGTGAAAGAGAATGAGGGCAGGAGAAGGTGTGGAAGAGAATGAGGGCAGGAATGAAGAGGTGTGGAAGAGAATGAGGGCAGGAAGGAAGAGGTGTGGAAGAGAATGAGGGCAGGAATGAAGAGGTGTGGAAGAGAATGAGGGCAGGAATGAGAAGGTGTGGAAGAGAATGAGGGCAGGAATGAAGAGGTGTGGAAGAGAATGAGGGCAGGAATGAAGAGGTGTGGACGAGAATGAGGACAGGAATGAAGAGGTGTGGAAGAGAATGAGGGCAGGAATGAGAAGGTGTGCAAGAGAATGAGGGCAGGAGAAGGTGTGGAAGAGAATGAGGGCAGGAATGAAGAGGTGTGGAAGAGAATGAGGGCAGGAATGAAGAGGTGTGGAAGAGAATGACGGCAGGAATGAAGAGGTGTGGAAGAGAATGAAGGCAGGAATGAAGAGGTGTGGAAGAGAATGAGGGCAGGAATGAAGAGGTGTGGACGAGAATGAGGACAGGAATGAAGAGGTGTGGACGAGAATGAGGGCAGGAATGAAGAGGTGTGGAAGAGAATGACGGCAGGAATGAAGAGGTGTGGAAGAGAATGAAGGCAGGAATGAAGAGGTGTGGAAGAGAATGAGGGCAGGAATGAAGAGGTGTGGAAGAGAATGAGGGCAGGAATGAAGAGATGTGGAAGAGAATGAGGGCAGGAATGAAGAGGTGTGGAAGAGAATGAGGGCAGGAATGAAGAGGTGTGGAAGAGAATGAGGGCAGGAATGAAGAGGTGTGGAAGAGAATGAGGGCAGGAATGAAGAGGTGTGGAAGAGAATGAGGGCAGGAATGAGAAGGTGTGGAAGAGAATGAGGGCAGGAATGAAGAGGTGTGGAAGAGAATGAGGGCAGGAATGAAGAGGTGTGGAAGAGAATGAGGGCAGGAATGAAGAGGTGTGGAAGAGAATGAGGGCAGGAATGAGAAGGTGTGGAAGAGAATGAGGGCAGGAATGAAGAGGTGTTGAAGAGGAAAGGAGAGCAAGAGACAAAGGGAGGAAGAAGATAGTGTAGGCTGCAGACAAAGGGAGGAAGATGATAGGGTAGGCTGCAGACAAAGGGAGGAAGATGATAGGGTAGGCTGCAGACAAAGGGAGGGAGAAGATAGTGTAGGCTGCAGACAAAGGGAGGAAGATGATAGTGTAGGCTGCAGACAAAGGGAGGAAGATGATAGTGTAGGCTGCAGACAAAGGGAGGAAGATGATAGTGTAGGCTGCAGACAAAGGGAGGAAGATGATAGTGTAGGCTGCAGACAAAGGGAGGAAGATGATAGTGTAGGCTGCAGACAAAGGGAGGAAGATGATAGTGTAGGCTGCAGACAAAGGGAGGAAGATGATAGTGTAGGCTGCAGACAAAGGGAGGAAGATGATAGTGTAGGCTGCAGACAAAGGGAGGAAGATGATAGTGTAGGCTGCAGACAAAGGGAGGAAGATGATAGTGTAGGCTGCAGACAAAGGGAGGAAGATGATAGTGTAGGCTGCAGACAAAGGGAGGAAGATGATAGTGTAGGCTGCAGACAAAGGGAGGAAGATGATAGTGTAGGCTGCAGACAAAGAGAGGAAGATGATAGTGTAGGCTGCAGACAAAGGGAGGAAGATGATAGTGTAGGCTGCAGACAAAGGGAGGAAGATGATAGTGTAGGCTGCAGACAAAGGGAGGAAGATGATAGTGTAGGCTGCAGACAAAGGGAGGAAGATGATAGTGTAGGCTGCAGACAAAGGGAGGAAGATGATAGTGTAGGCTGCAGACAAAGGGAGGAAGATGATAGTGTAGGCTGCAGACAAAGGGAGGAAGATGATAGTGTAGGCTGCAGACAAAGGGAGGAAGATGATAGTGTAGGCTGCAGACAAAGGGAGGAAGATGATAGTGTAGGCTGCAGACAAAGGGAGGAAGATGATAGTGTAGGCTGCAGACAAAGGGAGGAAGATGATAGTGTAGGCTGCAGACAAAGGGAGGAAGATGATAGTGTAGGCTGCAGACAAAGGGAGGAAGATGATAGTGTAGGCTGCAGACAAAGGGAGGAAGATGATAGTGTAGGCTGCAGACAAAGGGAGGAAGATGATAGTGTAGGCTGCAGACAAAGGGAGGAAGATGATAGTGTAGGCTGCAGACAAAGGGAGGAAGATGATAGTGTAGGCTGCAGACAAAGGGAGGAAGATGATAGTGTAGGCTGCAGACAAAGGGAGGAAGATGATAGTGTAGGCTGCAGACAAAGGGAGGAAGATGATAGTGTAGGCTGCAGACAAAGAAAGGAAGATGATAGTGTAGGCTGCAGACAAAGGGAGGAAGATGATAGTGTAGGCTGCAGACAAAGGGAGGAAGATGATAGTGTAGGCTGCAGACAAAGGGAGGAAGATGATAGTGTAGGCTGCAGACAAAGGGAGGAAGATGATAGTGTAGGCTGCAGACAAGGGGAGGAAGATGATAGTGTAGGCTGCAGACAAAGGGAGGAAGATGATAGTGTAGGCTGCAGACAAAGGGAGGAAGATGATAGTGTAGGCTGCAGACAAAGGGAGGAAGATGATAGTGTAGGCTGCAGACAAAGGGAGGAAGATGATAGTGTAGGCTGCAGACAAAGGGAGGAAGATGATAGTGTAGGCTGCAGACAAAGGGAGGAAGATGATAGTGTAGGCTGCAGACAAAGGGAGGAAGATGATAGTGTAGGCTGCAGACAAAGGGAGGAAGATGATAGTGTAGGCTGCAGACAAAGGGAGGAAGATGATAGTGTAGGCTGCAGACAAAGGGAGGAAGATGATAGTGTAGGCTGCAGACAAAGGGAGGAAGATGATAGTGTAGGCTGCAGACAAAGGGAGGAAGATGATAGTGTAGGCTGCAGACAAAGGGAGGAAGATGATAGTGTAGGCTGCAGACAAAGGGAGGAAGATGATAGTGTAGGCTGCAGACAAAGGGAGGAAGATGATAGTGTAGGCTGCAGACAAAGGGAGGAAGAGGGTAGAAGAGTCAGTAGAGGGGGGGTCAGTCAGCTCCATGTTTCTTATTAACCTAATAGGTATATACACAACTCTGAAACACTGACCTCTCTTTCTTTCTCTGTCTCAACAGCACCACCAGACGCCCACGCTCCCTCTACTGTTCCCTTTACTATCCTCCACAGCTTGTGCATCCCCTCTTGGGCTTACCGTAGCCCGGAGATCCCCTCCGCTTCCAACTTTACACCCACCTTCCACTTCTCTTTGTGCTGATTATTGGAGAGTAGGACAGGATTTAGCCACGGAGCCAAGCTGAAAGCAGAACAGAGAAAGAGAGAGGATGTGTGGGTTATTCATGCCAGTTCTTTGGAGATTGCAGATATAGAAAGAAATGGACGACCGAGGATCCATCCATTTCTATGGCTCATTTCTCTGAAACCTCATCATATTCCCACTACAGCCGTGTAATCGCGTTGGTGTTTAAGGGAGACAGTGTATATCGTAATAGGAGTTTATGCTCGTCATTCTGTCCTTTTTTTTCTTGCTGTCTCTTTCTCTTACTCTCCCCTTTTCTCGCTCTCCCTCACTCTGCCCAGCCAGTCAGACAACACACACACACACACGCGCGCGCGCACGCACGCACGCACGCACGCAGGCACGCACGCACGCACGCACGCACGCACGCACGCACAGACACACACACAGAGCAGACACACACACAGAGCAGACACACACTTAGAGCAGACACACACTTAGAGAAGACACAAACAAACAGAGAATGAGGATAAAGGTGATGACATTATCTCATCTCAGCCTGAACATATCTCTGCTGATCAACGGAGGAAGCCGAGCAAAAAGTGGAGAAATGGGGGAACATGATTATCCTCCAGCGGCGAGATGAGATGACTCAATAAGTACTAATTGATAAATGGTAGACGTCAGGAATTGTAATTGTGTGCCTAATCCTGCTCCTTAGTTTAATTGGGAGAAATGCTGAAACAAGTGACGAATAGTCCATTCTATATCTGTGGGGAAAATATATTATGGGTCAGAATAAAAGTACTTTGTAAGAAGATCTTTCTCCCTGTTCTGTACTTTCTATCAGTATACCGCAACATAAGAGGGTCCCTTCTCTCTGGATCTCTTATGGGTTCGTAACAAAGGCTGGACCTCTGCTTTTAGGCACTTCCTCTTCTGTCTCTGTGTACAGCCTTTCTGTCCCTGTATACAGCCTGTCTCTCCCTGTATACAGCCTGTCTGTTCCTGTATACAGCCTTTCTGTCCCTGTATACAGCCTGTCTCTCCCTGTGTACAGCCTTTCTGTCCCTGTATACAGCCTGTCTGTCTCTGTGTACAGCCTTTCTGTCCCTGTATACAGCCTGTCTATCCCTGTATACAGCCTGTCTCTCCCTGTATACAGCCTGTCTGTTCCTGTATACAGCCTTTCTGTCCCTGTATACAGCCTGTCTATCCCTGTATACAGCCTGTCTCTCCCTGTATACAGCCTGTCTGTCCCTGTATACAGCCTGTCTGTCCCTGTATACAGCCTGTCTGTCCCTGTATACAGCCTGTCTGTTCCTGTATACAGCCTTTCTGTCCCTGTATACAGCCTGTCTATCCCTGTATACAGCCTGTCTCTCCCTGTATACAGCCTGTCTGTCCCTGTATACAGCCTGTCTGTCCCTGTATACAGCCTGTCTGTCCCTGTATACAGCCTGTCTCTCCCTGTATACAGCCTGTCTCTCCCTGTATACAGCCTGTCTCTCCCTGTATACAGCCGGTCTGTCCCTGTATACAGCCTGTCTGTTCCTGTATACAGCCTGTCTGTTCCTGTATACAGCCGGTCTGTCCCTGTATACAGCCTGTCTGTTCCTGTATACAGCCTGTCTGTCCCCGTATACAGCCTGTCTCTCCCTGTATACAGCCTGTCTGTCCCCGTATACAGCCTGTCTGTCCCCGTATACAGCCTGTCTGTTCCTGTATACAGCCTGTCTGTTCCTGTATACAGCCTGTCTCTCCCTGTATACAGCCCGTCTCTCCCTGCATACAGCCTGTCTGTCCTTGTATACAGCCTGTCTCTCCCTGTATACAGCCTGTCTGTCCCCGTATACAGCCTGTCTCTCCCTGTATACAGCCTGTCTGTCCCCGTATACAGCCTGTCTGTCCCCGTATACAGCCTGTCTGTTCCTGTATACAGTCTGTCTGTTCCTGTATACAGCCTGTCTCTCCCTGTATACAGCCCGTCTCTCCCTGTATACAGCCTGTCTCTCCCTGTATACAGCCTGTCTCTCCCTGTATACAACCTGTCTGTTCCTGTATACAGCCTGTCTCTCCCTGTATACAGCCCGTCTCTCCCTGTATACAGCCTGTCTCTCCCTGTATACAGCCGGTCTGTCCTTGTATACAGCCTGTCTCTCCCTGTATACAGCCGGTCTCTCCCTGTATACAGCCGGTCTGTCCCTGTATACAGCCTGTCTGTCCCTGTATACAGCCTGTCTCTCCCTGTATACAGCCTGTCTCTCCCTGTATACAGCCTGTCTCTCCCTGTATACAGCCTGTCTGTTCCTGTATACAGCCTGTCTCTCCCTGTATACAGCCCGTCTCTCCCTGTATACAGCCTGTCTCTCCCTGTATACAGCCGGTCTGTCCTTGTATACAGCCTGTCTCTCCCTGTATACAGCCGGTCTCTCCCTGTATACAGCCGGTCTGTCCCTGTATACAGCCTGTCTCTCCCTGTATACAGCCCGTCTCTCCCTGTATACAGCCTGTCTCTCCCTGTATACAGCCTGTCTCTCCCTGTATACAGCCGGTCTCTCCCTGTATACAGCCTGTCTGTTCCTGTATACAGCCTGTCTGTCCCCGTATACAGCCTGTCTGTTCCTGTATACAGCCTGTCTGTCCCTGTATACAGCCTGTCTGTCCCTGTATACAGCCTGTCTCTCCCTGTATACAGCCTGTCTCTCCCTGTATACAGCCTGTCTGTCCCTGTATACAGCCTGTCTCTCCCTGTATACCGCCTTTATGTCCCTGTATACAGCCTGTCTGTCCCTGTATACAGCCTGTCTGTTCCTGTATACAGCCTGTCTGTCCCTGTATACAGCCTGTCTGTTCCTGTATACAGCCTGTCTGTCCCTGTATACAGCCGGTCTGTCCCTGTATACAGCCTGTCTGTCCCTGTATACAGCCTGTCTGTCCTTGTATACAGCCTGTCTGTTCCTGTATACAGCCTGTCTGTCCCTGTATACAGCCGGTCTGTCCCTGTATACAGCCTGTCTGTCCCTGTATACAGCCTGTCTGTCCTTGTATACAGCCTGTCTGTCCCTTTATACAGCCTGTCTCTCCCTGTATACAGCCTGTCTCTCCCTGTATACAGCCTGTCTGTCCCTGTATACAGCCTGTCTCTCCCTGTATACAGCCTGTCTCTCCCTGTATACAGCCTGTCTCTCCCTGTATACAGCCTGTCTCTCCCTGTATACAGCCTGTCTGTCCCTGTATACAGCCTGTCTCTCCCTGTATACAGCCTGTCTCTCCCTGTATACAGCCTGTCTGTCCCTGTATACAGCCTGTCTCTCCCTGTATACAGCCTGTCTCTCCCTGTATACAGCCTGTCTGTCCCTGTATACAGCCACTCTACCTAGTAAGAAGATCTTACTCCTATACAGTATACCACTGCTTTGTTTCTCTCCCAGTCTAAATCCCTCTGGACTGAGCGGACTCCCTCTCCCCACCACCATCCTGACATCCGTCTAGAAAGCCAGGGCCCAGAGGTTTTCTGTCCATCTGCCAATCAAAGACTGAGGTGGAGTACAGGTACCCAACACAATGGAGGAAATTGGGTTGAGAGTGAGGACATGTTGATATGCACTTTGGAATGGGGAGAATCAAGGTTATTCTCTCCTCTCCTCTTTTTTCCATAACCTGGAATCTGATTTGTGAGTTTTCGCATGCCTGCATGTGCTTGCATGTGCGCGTCTGAAAATGTGTATGTGTGTATCTAACGCCATGTGTGCAGCTTTCTTCCCCTGTATTGGAGCTGGGAGTTGCAGCGAGACAAAGCGCCCATTGAGCCATTGCGCTCTCTAGCTCTCTGCTAGGCGCCCATTAGAAGAGATAGCTCCTATTCTCAGCCGTGCTCCCCTGCTCTGATTAACAGCCTACACCACAGCAGAAGCAATATGGCTGACATTTAACTATGATCTTCCACCACCCTCTACCCTACTTTCTATCTCGCCTACGTCAATCGACTGAGTTAACAAGCGTGTTACAGACCGTGCTAAACTGCATTTATGATACAATGTGAACTTACTAAGTCAGGGTTGGTGGTTTATCCATAAATGCATCAGACCCAACAGGCCTCAGATCCAATGAATGGGTAAACTAAGGATGTTAGCCAGAAAAAGCCTGAAGGAATATTTTGAGTTAACCTTGATCCTTCAAGTGTCCACTGAACGGTCATTATTATTTAACCCCTCAGTGATTACAGTAGGCGTTATGGTGTATAGGAGCTGACGTTTATACCTTAGATATAGCAGTGTATTCTATAAGAAAGTGATCTTGTTTTCCTCTCTCAATATTATATCATTGTTTCTGGTAAGCTTTTCAGCAGCATAGTAACCCATATGTTGATGATGTGTAGTTGTTTGGGAAAAAGTGAATGCTTTCAAATACAAGTCCAACTTTCACTACATAGCCACCTCTTCAGTACTGTAAGTATGAAACATGCTGTGTGTCTGTGTGTGCATGTGTGTGAGAGAGAGCGAGAGACACGAATAGAAGGAGAGATGTAGAGAGAAATAAAATTACGGAGACAGTGAGAAAGATGGAACAAGAGAGAAAAATGAGAGAGAGAGATGGAGAGAGATAAATAAAATCCCAGGGAGACAGAGAGAGAGCAACTGAGCAAACGAGCTGATACTCAGTCACCATGGCAACCATTTGACGTGTAGCTGCCATACCTGCTGCCAATAAGGACACTACTTCTCCGACGGCTTTCCATGGTCATGTGTGTATAGCAGTGGTGTAAAGTACTTCAGTAAAAATACTTTAAAGTACTGCTTAAGTAGTTTTTTGGGGGTATCTGTACTTTACTATTTATATTTTGAACAACTTTTAGAATTCTACAATGCTATTGGACTGCTTTGTTAGCACTAATTGGAATATGCTTTGAGACTCCGCCGATAACATTGACACGCTAACCACCTCCGTCACCGGCTTCATTAGGAAATGCATAGGCGACGTTGTCCACACAGTGAAGGTTCGCAGCTTCCCCAATCAAAAGCCCTGGATTAACACTGAGGTTGGTGCTAAACTAAAGGACAGAGCTACTGTTTACAGGGCTATCACAGACAACACTAAGGCTACAGCTGAGGACAGGAACAAGAAGAACAAGTCCCGCTATGACCTCCGCAGAGTCCTCAAACGAGCAAAAGGACAAGATAGGACAAAGGTGAAATCATGTTACACAGACTCTGACACGCGCCACATGTGGCAGGGATTACATCCATTACGGATTACAAAGGAAGACCCAGCCGTGATGTGGCAGGGGCTACAGTCCATTACAGATTACAAAGGTAGACACAGCCGTGATGTGGCAGGAGCTACAGTCCATTACGGATTACAATGGAAGACCCAGCCGTGATGTGGCAGGGGCTATAGTCCATTACGGATTACAAAGGAAGACCCAGCCGTGATGTGGCAGGGGCTACAGTCCATTACGGATTACAAAGGAAGACCCAGCCGTGATGTGGCAGGGGCTACAGTCCATTACAGATTACAAAGGAAGACCCAGCCGTGATGTGGCAGGAGCTACAGTCCATTACAGATTACACAGGAAGACCCAGCCGTGATGTGGCAGGGGCTACAGTCCATTACGGATTACAAAGGAAGACCCAGCTGTCATGTGGCAGGAGCTACAGTCCATTACGGATTACAAAGGAAGACCCAGCCGTGATGTGGCAGGGGCTATAGTCCACTACTGGATTACAAAGGAAGACCCAGCCGTGATGTGGCAGGGGCTATAGTCCACTACTGGATTACAAAGGAAGACACAGCCGTGATGTGACTAATGATGCCTTTCTACTAGACCAACTCAATGCATTTTATGCACGCTTCGACAATAACAACATCGTGCCGGGTGTGAGGGCCGCCACCGACCCAGACGACTGGGTGATCTCAACTCTCCGAGGTCGACGTGAGTAAAGTCTTTAATCAGGTCAACAACAGCAAGGCCGCGGAGCCCGACGGTATTCCAGGGCTCGTTTTCAGAGTATGTGCAGGACAGCTGGCAGGCATATTCACAGTCATTTTCAGTCTCTCCATGTCCAAGTCTGAAATCGCCACATGTTTTAAGGTGACCTCCATCATTCCTGTTCACAAGAACTCTAAGGCTTCATGCCACAATGACTACCGCCCTGTAGCACTTACATCTGTAATCATGAAGTACTTTGAGAGGCTGGTTATGGCACACATCAACTCCATCATCCCAGACACCCTAGACGCACTCCAATTTGCATACCGCCCAAACAGATCCATAGACAACGCAATCTCAATTGCACTTCATACTGCCCTCATCCACCTAGATAAGAGGAATACCTATGTGAGAATGCTGTTCATTGACTACAGCTCAGCGTTCAACACCATTGTCCCCTCCAAGCTCATCACCAAGCTAAGGACTGAATACCGCCCTCTGCAACTGGATCCTGGACTTCCTGACGGGCCGACTCCAGGTGGTAAGGGTAGGCAACATCCCCTCTGCCATGCTGACCCTCAGCACAGGGTCTGTGCTTAGTCCCCTACAGTACTCCTTGTTCACCCACGACTGAATGGCCGTGCACGACTCCAACACCATCATTAGGTTAGCTGACAACACAACGAGCACACCCCCAGCCACATCAACGGGGCCGCAGTGGAGCAGGTTGAGAGTTTCAAGATCATAAAATGGTCCAAACACACTTGCATAGTCGTGAAGAAGGTGTGACAGCGCCTCTACCCCCCCAGGAGTTTGAACAAGGTTTGACATGGGCCTTCAGATGCTCAAAAAGTTCTACACCTGCAACATTTAGAGCATCTTGACTGGCTGCAACACTGCTTGGTAAGGCTACAGCCCATAGAAACGCATTGAATAACACATTCATCAATTGAAAAAAAGAATACGGAATCCTAAGGAATAGGTTTTTTAAGCGTCTGTCCTATATCTAGGAGATATAAAAAAGATCATGGTGGCATAAAGGTGTTTCCACCGCCATTTCCCCGCATAATTCATTTTACCGACACAATTTGTAAGTCGCTCTGGATAAGAGCGTCTGCTAAATGACTTAAATGTAAAATGTGTGTGTGTGTGTGTGTGTGTGTGTGTGTGTGTGTGTGTGTGTGTGTGTGTGTGTGTGTGTGTGTGTGTGTGTGTGTGTGTGTGTGTGTGTGTGTGTGTGTGTGTGTGTGTGTGTGTGTGTGTGTGTGTGTGTTCCAGATACAGCCAGGTCGCTCAACATCCGCTGCGAAATTTGACGCCCATCCAGGCAAGCAGATCGTCGGGAAACCGGCCACTAGGGGCAACCGTGAGCGGTATTTCCGTCATGTAGGCTTGGGTTTTGTTTGAACCCTATCCCAAACCTTAACCCTTACCTTAAACATTCATAACCCTATCCCAAACCTTAACCCTTACCTTAAACATTCATAACCCTATCCCAAACCTTAACCCTTACCTTAAACATTCATAACCCTATCCCAAACCTTAACCCTTACCTTAACCATTCATAACCCTATCCCAAACCTTAACCCTTACCTTAACCATTCATAACCCTATCCCAAACCTTAACCCTTACCTTAACCATTCATAACCCTATCCCAAACCTTAACCCTTACCTTAAACATTCATAACCCTATCCCAAACCTTAACCCTTACCTTAAACATTCATAACCCTATCCCAAACCTTAACCCTTACCTTAACCATTCATAACCCTATCCCAAACCTTAACCCTTACCTTAACCATTCATAACCCTATCCCAAACCTTAACCCTTACCTTAAACATTCATAACCCTATCCCAAACCTTAACCCTTACCTTAACCATTCCCAACCCTATCCCAAACCTTAACCCTTACCTTAAACATTCATAACCCTATCCCAAACCTTAACCCTTACCTTAACCATTCCCAACCCTATCCCAAACATTAACCCTTACCTTAACCATTCATAACCCTATCCCAAACCTTAACCCTTACCTTAACCATTCATAACCCTATCCCAAACCTTAACCCTTACCTTAACCATTCCTAACCCTATCCCAAACCTTAACCCTTACCTTAACCATTCATAACCCTATCCCAAACCTTAACCCTTACCTTAACCATTCCTAACCCTATCCCAAACATTAACCCTTACCTTAACCATTCATAACCCTATCCCAAACCTTAACCCTTACCTTAACCATTCCTAACCCTATCCCAAACCTTAACCCTTACCTTAACCATTCATAACAGTATCCCAAACCTTAACCCTTACCTTAACCATTCATAGCCCTATCCCAAACCTTAACCCTT
The DNA here is from genome assembly GCF_029448725.1 of Salvelinus fontinalis. Classification (NCBI taxonomy): domain Eukaryota; kingdom Metazoa; phylum Chordata; class Actinopteri; order Salmoniformes; family Salmonidae; genus Salvelinus; species Salvelinus fontinalis. The sequence goes on from NC_074691.1 coordinate 31,329,826, forward strand.
ACCTTAACCATTCCTAACCCTATCCCAAACCTTAACCCTTACCTTAACCATTCCTAACCCTATCCCAAACCTTAACCCTTACCTTAACCATTCCTAACCCTATCCCAAACCTTAACCCTTACCTTAACCATTCATAACCCTATCCCAAACCTTAACCCTTACCTTAACCATTTCTAACCCTATCCCAAACCTTAACCCTTACCTTAACCATTCTTAACCCTATCCCAAACCTTAACCCTTACCTAAACCATTCATAACCCTATCCCAAACCTTAAACCTTACCTTAACCATTCATAACCCTATCCCAAACCTTAACCCTTACCTTAACCATTCATAACCCTATCCCAAACCTTAACCCTTGTCTTAACCATTCATAACCCTATCCCAAACCTTAACCCTTATGTTAACCATTCATAACCCTATCCCAAACCTTAACCCTTACCTTAACCATTCATAACCCTATCCCAAACCTTAACCCTTACCTTAACCATTCATAACCTTATCCCAAACCTTAACCCTTACCTTAACCATTCATAACCCTATCCCAAACCTTAACCCTTACCTTAACCATTTGGAATGAATGCCTAAACTGAACGGATTCTGCAGTGAGACTGAGAGAGCTTCTAGTCCAGATAAGCACATGTCCCCAAGACTATATAACTGCTGTCATGTCTTTAACCGCCAGCTGATTCTTAAAAAGCTCATCTACCCTCCTTGCCATCATCCCTCCTGCTTGTCCTCCTCCCCCTCCTCTTCCTCTCCTCCTCCTCCACCTCCTCTCCCTCTTCACATCCTCCTCCTCCCCCTCCACTTCCTCTTCACCTCCTCCTCCTCCCCCTCCACTTCCTCTCCACCTCCTCCACCTCTTCTCCCCTCTTCTCCTCCTCCTCCTCCTCCTCTCCTATGCATTCATGCACACTGTCAAAATGCAAAAAAAGACAGAATCAAGCACCAACACGTACACTCACTCTTACAAAACCTATACCTACCATACACAAGTCCTCTTAGGGGCTTCACCCCCTCCCTGAATGAGGGGTTAGCTCCCCTAATTGCAACACATGTCCAACTTTGGGAAGTCTCTAAATAATACTAATTAATTATTAACTTAAGCTACAAGAGTGTAGACCTAATGGCAATTGTCTAATGTCATTAGACATTTTGGTGATTTGTATGAAATGGGTGCACAGTGCACTGTTCGGATGCTGGTATTATTTTGAAGCGGACAAACATGCCCTATACTGCTTTTGTTCACATTTAAAGGTAATACATTTTTACCGTTAAATGACATGTCTATTAAGCCCATCTAAAAAATAGTGGTGTGCATGCCCCCCCCCCCCCCCCCTCCCTCATCATAATATAATTCGAACTCTGTAAGAGTCTGTGGCAGAATATCAACAAACCCCATTATGATGCATGTGATGTCTTACAGATAGAGGTATAACTTTGGGATTTGTCAAGAGTACACCGCTGTTGTACAGAGAATTTCCAGGCATATTCCAGTCATGTTGAGGGTTTCACTCAAACACTTTCAACCTTTGTTGTTCACGTCCCCATCAGACTTTGAGAAGTCGCGAGGGGAATATTGAAAATGTATGTGTGTGTGTGCATACACGTCCATATACACACCCACATACACACACACATACACGTCCATATACACACCCACATACACACACATACACGTCCATATACACACCCACATACACACACACACACACGTCCATATACACACCCACATACACACACATACACGTCCATATACACACCCACATACACACACATACACGTCCATATACACACCCACATACACACACACACACGTCCATATACACACCCCCATACACACACACATACACGTCCATATACACACCCACATACACACACATACACGTCCATATACACACCCACATACACACACACACACGTCCATATACACACCCACATACACACACATACACGTCCATATACACACCCACATACACATACTGTACACATACACACCCACATACACGTCCATATACATACACACACACATACACATACTGTACACATACACACCCACATACACGTCCATATACACACTCACATACACACAACACATACACACACTGTACACATCCACATACACACCCACATACTGTACACATACACACTCACATACACACCATCATACACACCCACATACACACACTCATACACGTAGTGTACATATACACACTCACATACACACCCACATACACACCCACATACACATACTGTACACATACACACACACATACACACCATCATACACACCCACATACACATCCACATACACACCCATATACACATACTGTACACATACACACGTCCATATACACACCCACATACACACACTCATACACGTAGTGTACATATACACACCCACATACACACACTCATAAACGTAGTGTACATATACACACTCACATACACACCCACACCCATATACACACACTCATACACATACTGTACACATACACACTCACATACACACAACACATACACACCCACATACACATACTGTACACCCACATACACACTCACATACACACCCACATACACATACTGTACACACCCACATACACACCCACATACACGTACTGTACACATACACACCCACATACTCACCCACATACACACCCAGATACACACCCACATACACATACTGTACACATACACACCCACATACACACCCACATACACGTACTGTACACATATACACCCACATACACACCCACATACACACCCACATATACACCCACATACACGTACTGTACACATACACACCCACATACACGTACTGTACACATACACACCCACATACACACCCACATATACACCCACATACACGTACTGTACACATACACACCCACATACACGTACTGTACACATACACACCCACATACACACCCACATATACACCCACATACACGTACTGTACACATACACACCCACATACACGTACTGTACACATACACACCCACATACACACCCACATATACACCCACATACACGTACTGTACACATACACACCCACATACTCACCCACATACACACCCACATATACACCCACATACACGTACTGTACACATACACACCCACATACACGTACTGTACACATACACACCCACATACACACCCACATATACACCCACATACACGTACTGTACACATACACACCCACATACACGTACTGTACACATACACACCCACATACACACCCACATATACACCCACATACACGTACTGTACACATACACACCCACATACTCACCCACATACACACCCAGATACACACCCACATACACATACTGTACACATACACACCCACATACACACCCACATACACGTACTGTACACATACACACTCACATACACACCCACATACACATACTGTACACACCCACATACACACCCTCATACACATACTGTACACATACACACCCACATACACGTACTGTACACATATACACCCACATACACACCCACATACACGTACTGTACACATATACACCCACATACACACCCACATACTCATCCTACAACTTTAAGCACCATTCTCAGCAGTCTATATTGTTTACCTTCATACAGCAAGAGACACAGAGGGCTTGTTTTTGCAGTTCATTACAGAATGACAATAGATTTTTCAGGATTCTGCCCGAAAGCTAATTACAAGTCTGTAATTAGTGGGAGCGAAATCTTAAGTGTTCTCAATCGAAACAGCAGATAGACACTTACCGAGTGCTGTGATGTGCTTGAGCCTGACAATACAGTCTCTCAATACGACCTGAGAGCCAAGAGAGCCACTCAAAAGAAGAGAGACTGATGAACTAGGAGACAGCTAGGAGCAAAGTTGCACACACACACATGCACACACACACACACTTGAACCTAAGAGCCACTGACTGTGGAAGAGGGACTGAAGAGACAGGAGATGTTCAGTGCCATGTTATGGTAGGCTAAGGAGTGATGGGGCTAAGAGAATAAAACTCTGTTTCCCTGGGAGGGGCGCTATATGGCCATTCCACGCCAGCATAGTTGGAGAATCTTTTTGGTATCTCAGGTACCTCTTGGCAGGAAGGATGTTTGACATGTTTTTTGGCAGAAACCGTCAGAAACCGTTTTTTAAAACAAATCATGAAAGTGGCCATTTTAGGCCCTTTTATTACTTACTGTATACATGTTTCCAATCAGACCTTATGATCTGTAAACCCTACAGACAACATCCTGCTGGCATCTTGATGTTTTCATTTGATTGAACCTTTATTTGACTAGGCAAGTAATTATGCTCCTTACGGTGTGCTCTTAACATATGGAGTGTGTCTAGATTTTGAAATACACATTTTCACATAAATGTATTCAACATTAAAAATATTAGAATGACTATCTCAAAATATTTTTTGTGCTTAATTTTACCACATATTTTAAAAAGCATGTCAAACATCCTTCCTCCCAATAAAGTTTCTATGTGAGAATTGCCATAATTATCTGAGATAGAACCCAAACTATCATGCTACCCTGGCATGGAAGCTCTTTCGCTGCTTGGCCAGCAGTTATGAGGGAGGTGACACCATCGTTCTTCCTACTTTTATCCCTCCTGCTCTCTCTCACTTTCTCTACTTCCCTCTCTTGGGCTATCTCTCCTCCCCTTGACAGTCCTCTCCATACAGTCAGGCTCCATTCCATTTTGATTCAGTCGTCAGGAAATTGAATTGAAATCCCATTAGAGGGCTTGAAAATAAATCCAATCTTCTGTATTGACTTAATGGAAATTGAACTAACCCTATTCAAAATCTTTACTCTCAATCCTCTTGACTCCCTCACACCTTAGCCTCCTTGCCTTCTCCGTTCACCCTTTACCTTCGTCTCTACCTCTCTGACTCCATGGTGTCTCCTCTATCTCACTCTCTCTCTCTCTCTCTCTCTCTCTCTCTGATGATACAATCTTCCTGCTGTGTTTCCCTCTCTCTCTCGCTCTCACTCTCAATTCAAATCAGTTCAAGGGCTTTATTGGCATGGGAAACACATGTTAACATTGCCAAAGCAAGTGAAGTAGACAATAAACAAAAGTGAAATAAACAATAAAACCTCTCTCTCTCTCTCAATTTCATTTTAAGGGCTTTATTAGCATGGGAAACATATTTTTACACTGCCAAAGCAAGTGAGCTAGATAATAAACAAATGTGAAATAAACAATAAAAATAATAAATTAACAGTAAACATTACACTCACAAAAGTTCCAAAAGAATACTCTCTCTGTCTCTCTCTCTCTCTCTCTCTGTCTCTCTCTCTCTCTCTCTCTCTCTCTGTCTCTCTCTCTCTGTCTCTCTCTCTCTGTCTCTCTCTCTCTCTCTCTCTGTCTCTCTCTCTCTCTCTCTCTCTCTCTCTCTCTCTCTCTCTCTCTCTCTCTCTCTCTCTCTCTCTCTCTTTAAAACTCTCTTTATATCTCTCTCTCTTTTTTTATCTCTCTCTCTCTCTTTTATCTCTCTCGCTCTCTCTCTCTCTCTCTCTCTCTCTCTCTCTCTCTCTCTCTCTCTCTCTCTTTAAAACTCTCTTTATATATCTCTCTCTTTTTTATCTCTCTCTCTCTCTTTTATCTCTCTCGCTCTCTCTCTCTTTATCTCTAAAACTCTCTTTATATCTCTCTCTCTCTCTCTCTCTATCTCTTGTGTTGCTGTCTTGGGGCTGTGGGGTCTGTTTGTGTTTGTGAACAGAGCCACAGCACCAGCTTGCTTAGGGGACTCTTCTCCAGGTTCATCTCTCTGTAGCTGATGGCTTTGTTATGGAAGGTTTGGGAATTGTTTCCTTTTAGGTGGTTGTAGAATTTAATGTCTCTTCTCTGGATTTTGATATTTAAGGGGTATTGAACTAATTCTGCTCTGCATGCATTATTTGGTGTTTTACGTTGTACACAGAGGACATTATTGTCTCAATTCCGTGTTTCCCATTTTGTCAGTTCTTGGTTGGTGAGCGGACCCCAGACCTCACAATCATAAAGGGCAATGGGTTCTATAACTGATTCAAGTATTTTTAGCCAGTTCCTAATTGGTATGTCAAATTTGATGTTCCTTTTGATGGCATAGAAGGCCCTTCTTGCTTGCCTTGTCTCTCAGATCGTTCACAGCTTTGTGTGTTCTAGGGCAAAGGTGTCTAGATGTAATTTCTATTTGTGGTCCTGGCGACTGGACCATTTTGGAACACCATTTATTTTCTTACTGAAATTTACTGTCAGGGCCCAGGTCTGGCAGAATTTGTGCAGAAGATCTAGCTGCTGCTGTAGGCCCTCCTTGGTTGGTAACAGAAGCACCAGATCATCAGTAAATAGTAGACATTTGACTTCAGATTCTAGTAGGGTGAGGCCGGGTGCTGCAGACATTTCTAGTGCCATCGCCAATTCGTTGGTATATATGTTGAAGAGGATGGGGCTTAAGCTGCATCCCTGTCTCAATCGACGTTCTTGTGGAAAGAAATGTGTGTGTTTTTTGCCAATTTTAACCACAGACTTGTTGTTTGTGTACATGGATTTTATAATGTTATATGTTTTTCCCCCAACACCACTTTTCATTAACTTGTATGGCAGACCCTCATGCCAAGTTTAGTTGAAGGCTTTTTTGAACTCAACAACGCATGAGATGACTTTGTCTTTGTTGTGGTTTGTTTCTTTGTCAATTAGGTGCGCAGGGTGAACATGTGGTCTGTCGTACGATAATTTGGTAAAAAGACAATTTGACATTTGCTCAGTACATTGTTTTCACTGAGGAAATGTACGAGTCTGCTGTTAATGATAATGCAGAGGATTTTCCCAAGGTTGCTGTTGATGCATATCCCCCAGTAGTTATTGGGGTCAAATTTGTCTCCACTTTTGTGGATTAGGATGATCAGTCCTTGGTTAGAAATATTGGGGAAGATGCCAGAGATAAGGATGATGTTAAAGAGTTCAAGTATAGCCAATGGGAATTTGTTGTCTGTATATTTTATCATATCATTGAGGATACCATCAACACCACAGTCCTTTTTGGGTTGGAGGGTTTGTATTTTGTCCTGCAGTTCATTCAAGATAATTGGACATTCCAGTGGGTTCTTGTAGTCTTTAATATATTATGTATTTGATCATGTATATGTTTTTGCTGTTTGTTCTTTGTTATAGAGCTAAAAATATTTAAGAAATGGTTTACCCATACATCTCAATTTTGGAAAGATAGTGCTTTGTGTTATTGTTTGTTTAGTGTTTCCTGATCTTCTCAGAAGTGGTTAGAGTCTATGGATTCTTCAATTACATTGAGCTGATTTCTGACGTGCTGTTCCTTCTTTTTCTGTAGAGTATTTCTGAAATTCTTTTAGTGATTCACCAGAGTGAAGGCGTAGACTCAGGTTTTCTGGGTCTCTATGTTTTTGTTTGGACAGGTTTCTCAATTTCTTTCTTAGGTTTTTGCATTCTTCATCAAACCATTTGTCATTGTTGTTAATTTTCTTCGGTTTTCTGTTTGATTTTTAAAAATTTGATATGGAAGCTGAGAGGTCAAATATACAGTTAAGATTTTCTACTGCCAAGTTTACACCTTCACTGTGAAACTTTCACTGTGAAACTTTTTGTCCAGGAAGTTGTCTAGAAGGGATGGAATTTGTTGTTGCCTAATAGTTTTTTGGTAGGTTTCCACACTACATTCCTTCCAGCTATAGCATGTCTTAATATTACTCAGTTTCTTTGGCTTTGATGCCTCATGATTGAGTATCGCTCTGTTCAAGTAGACTGATTTTGCTGTGATCTGATAGGAGTGTCAGTGGGCTGACTGTGAACGCTCTGAGATACTCTGGGTAGAGGTCAGTGATAAAGTAGTCTACAGTACTACTGCCAGGAGATGAGCTATAGGTGTACCTACAGTAGGATTCCTCTCAGAGCCTACCACTGACTATGTACATACCCAGCATGTGACAGAGCTACAGGAGTTGTGACCTGTTTTTGTCATAGTTGTGCCTAGGGGGGCATATGGGGGAGGGAATTCTGTCACCTCTCTCAATCTCTCTCTTTCTTTCTCTCTCTCTCTGGCTCATTTTTCTCTTTCTGCTAATTTTTCTCTCTCCTTCATATCTCAGTATCTGCAACCTCTCTTTCTCTCTGATTCTGTCTCCGCCCTCTCTCCTCACTCTCTCTTCCCTCTCTCATTTTCTATCACTCTCTCCTCCACCCACCCCCACCCCCCATATTTCTAATCCAACATGGTGATGGTCTGACTGTAGCTTGGATTCATTGAGTCCCTAACTAGAAATGAAACAGCTCTGTATATTTGGTCTGTATATTTGTGCTCACTGAACACAACCCAGACTTGACTGTAAGGCCCTCTAGCAGTTCCTGCATTCATAAAGAGTAGGAGTGCTGATCCAAGATCGGTTTTGCCTTTCAGATCATAATGAATGCGATTATATGAACAAAGGGGATCTGTTCCTCGATCAGCACTGCTACTCCCAGCTCCCCAATTAGAAGAAAGAATGGAAGAATGTTTTGGCCCACCAGGACCCCAGTTAAATAGCCCTGTTGGAGGACAATGACTTCACAGTAAACGTGTTCTCTCTCTTTTCCTCAGCTCATCATTAGTCTCTTTCTCTTCAGGTGGTGTCAGTGAACCTATATTATCCCTCCACCACCAGACAAAATCACTCCTCTAGATCACTCCGCCAAACCAAATCACTCCTCTAGATCACACTGCCCAAACAGATTACTCCTCTAGATCACACCGCCCAAACAGATTACTCCTCTAGATCACTCCGCCAAACCAAATCACTCCTCTAGATCGCACTGCCCAAACAGATTACTCCTCTAGATCACACCGCCCAAACAGATTACTCCTCTAGATCACACTGCCCAAACAGATTACTCCTCTAGATCACACTGCCCAAACAGATTACTCCTCTAGATCACACCGCCCAAACAGATTACTCCTCTAGATCACACTGCCCAAACAGATTACTCCTCTAGATCACACTGCCCAAACAGATTACTCCTCTACATCACACTGCCCAAACAGATTACTCCTCTAGATCACACTGCCCAAACAGATTACTCCTCTAGATCTCACTGCCCAAACAGATTACTCCTCTAGATCTCACTGCCCAAACAGATTACTCCTCTAGATCGCACTGCCCAAACAGATTACTCCTCTAGATCTCACTGCCCAAACAGATTACTCCTCTAGATCACACTGCCCAAACAGATTACTCCTCTAGATCTCACTGCCCAAACAGATTACTCCTTTAGATCTCACTGCCCAAACAGATTACTCCTCTAGATCACACTGCCCAAACAGATTACTCCTCTAGATCGCACTGCCCAAACAGATTACTCCTCTAGATCGCACTGCCCAAACAGATTACTCCTCTAGATCGCACTGCCCAAACAGATTACTCCTCTAGATCTCACTGCCCAAACAGATTACTCCTCTAGATCGCACTGCCCAAACAGATTACTCCTCTAGATCACACTGCCCAAACAGATTACTCGTCCCAGCTTCTGTGTGTGGACTATATGGGTGCACATGTGTGAGTGTTTATGTTTACAGTATGTGTATATATATATACCAGGGCAGCTCTATAAGGGCAGAAATTTGACGAACTGACTTGTTGGAAAGGTAGCATCCTATGACGGTGCCAAGTTGAAAGTCACTGAGCTCTTCAGTAAGGCCAGTCTACTGCCAATGTTCATCTATGGAGATTGCATGCCTGTGTGCTCTATTTTATTCACCGGTCAGCAACGGGTTGGGCTGAAATAGCCAAATCCACTAATTTGAAGGGGTGTCCACATACTTTTGTAAAAACATTATAGTGTAGCAACACCTTCCCAATATTGAGTTGCACCCCTTTTGCACTGAAAAAAAGCCTAATTTCGTCAGGGCATGGACTCTACAAGGTGTCGACAATGTTCCACAGGGATGCTGGCCCATGTTGACTACAATGCTTCCCAAAGTTGTGTCATGTTGCTGGATGTCCGTTGGGCGGTGTTCCATTCTTGATACACACGGGGAACTGTTGAGTCTGAAAAACCCAGCAGCATTGCAGTTCTTGACACAAACCGGTGCTCCTGTCACCTACTACTATACCCATTCAAAGGCACGTAAATATTTTGTCTTGCCCATTCAGCCTCTGAATGGTACACATACACAATCCATGTTCCTAATGTTGTATATGTGTGTTTGCGTGCACTATCCCTGTGCGTGTGTTTGTGTGTAGTGCTGGCCGTCTGCTCTAACACTGATAAACGCCCAGGCTCTTTGAGGAGTGACTCAATCCCTCCTGGCTGTCTATTCCCTCCTATTATTTATCAGTGAGCCTAGTTGTGGCCTGGAGAGCCTGGGCGAGGCTCTGTCTGTCAGGGGACAATCTGTCTGCTGGAAGAAGCCTCAGCCTTGTCATAGAGGGAGTCACAGAGGCTGGGAGCAGAGCAGACAGGTCACCCCCTCTGCTAATTTACACACTTGGAATGATACCGCTTACCAACAGACAAATAGGGATATAGAGATTTAGTCTACCACCACCCAATTATGTCCAGAGGCGAATTTAATTGTGAATATATATTGTTTTCTGCCATAATGACTTGAGGTCCTTACAATTCACATAATGTGCCTTTCCTGGCATGGAAATACAGCTCCAATACAGAGCCCTGTGCAAGTATCACCCAATTACTCCTAGAGGCAAATTACAACTGGAGTCACAGATGATTATTGACCGAAACAGGGGGCAGGCAAAAGACAGGTCAAAGGCAGTCAGAGGTCCGTAATCCAGGGCAGAGTCAATAAGGTACAAAACAACAGGCAGGCTCGGGGTCAGGACAGACAGGCTCGGGGTCAGGACAGGCAGGCTCGGGGTCAGGACAGGCAGACACAGAACAGCAGGCAGGCTCGGGGTCAGGACAGGTAGGTACAGAACAACAGGCAGGCTCGGGGTCAGGACAGGCAGGTACAGAACGGCAGGCAGGCTCGGGGTCAGGACAGGCAGGCTCGGGGTCAGGACAGGCAGGCTCGGGGTCAGGACAGGCAGGCTCGGGGTCAGGACAGGCAGGTACAGAACAGCAGGCAGGCTCGGGGTCAGGACAGGCAGGTACAGAACAGCAGTCAGGCTCAGGGTCAGGACAGGCAGGTACAGAACAGCAGTCAGGGTCAGGACAGGCTGGCTCGGGGTCAGGACAGGCAGGTACAGAACAGCAGGCAGGCTCGGGGTCAGGACAGGCAGGTACAGAACAGCAGGCAGGCTCGGGGTCAGGACAGGCATGTACAGAACGGCAGGCAGGCTCAGGGTCAGGACAGGCAGGTACAGAACAGCAGTCAGGGTCAGGACAGGCTGGCTCGGGGTCAGGACAGGCAGGTACAGAACAGCAGGCAGGCTCGGGGTCAGGACAGGCAGGTACAGAACGGCAGGCAGGCTCGGGGTCAGGACAGGCAGATACAGAACAACAGGCAGTCTCGGGGTCAGGACAGTCAGGTACAGAACGGCAGGCAGGCTCGGGGTCAGGACAGGCTGGCTCGGGGTCAGGACAGGCTGGCTCGGGGTCAGGACAGGCAGGTACAGAACAACAGGCAGGCTCGGGGTCAGGACAGGCTGGCTCGGGGTCAGGACAGGCAGGCTCGGGGTCAGGACAGTCAGGTACAGAACAGCAGGCTGGCTCGGGGTCAGGACAGTCAGGTACAGAACGGCAGTCAGGGTCAGGACAGGCTGGCTCGGGGTCAGGATAGGCAGAATGGTCAGAACCGGGGATACTAGGAAACAGAACTTGAGAAAGCAGGGAGCCGGGAATACACACTGGTAAGACCTGACTAGATGAACAGGCAACAGACAAACAAAGAACACAGATATAAATACACTGCGGATAATGGGGAAGATGGGCGACACCTGGAGGGGGTGGAGACAAGCACAAAGATAGGTAAAACAGATCAGGGTGTGACACAAATAGAGCTATCCTGCCATATGACTTTAGGTCCTTACAATGAATTAAATGTTGTATACCTTTATTGACTTGTAATGATACAGCTCACCAACTGATAGAGATCCAGAACTTTGTATCACCCAATAATGTCCAGACGTGAAAAGCTAGGTAGCCTACGACAATTTACTTCAGGTCCTTGCAATTCACATGATATTATACTCATAGACAATACACTGAGTATACCAAACATGAATAACACCTTCCTAATATTGAGTTGCACCCCTTTTGCCCTCAGAACAGCCCCAATTCGTCAGGTCATGGACTCTACAAGGTGTCGAAAGTGTTCCACAGGGATGTTGGCCCATGTTGACTTCAATGCTTCCCACAGCTGTGTCAAGTTGGCTGGATGTCCTTTGGGTGGTGGACCATTCTTGATACACATGGAAAACTGTTGTGCGTGAAAAACCCAATATACCACAGCTAAGGGCTGTTCTTATGCACAACGCAACACGGTGTGTCTGGATACAGCCTTTAGCTCTTGTATATTGGCCATATACCACAAACCCCCGAAGTGCCTTATTGCTATTAAAAACTGGCTAACAATGTAATTAGAGCAATAAAAAGTCATGTTTTGTCATAACCGTCTTCTATAAAATCTGATATACCACGGCTTTCAGCCAATCAGCATTCAGGGCTCGAACCACCCAGTATACATTTCTGATTATACTGTTGATGCACTGTATACAGACGCAGAGCCTTGTGCTACCACCAACTCATTATTTCTAGAGGCGAATAAAGCTTTCTAGGTTACCACCAGCCTTTTGACTTGAGGGTCATGTGCTATGGTAGACAACAGGCAAACCATTATTGTTAATAATATACGATATGCTCTGCACTGTAGACTTAACTAAGCCTAATTAGAAGCAGAGACAAGGGTGTTAAGAAGAGGGAGTGAATAGGCTGTTATTTGGAGCTTCAAAGTGATATTTCAGCTTCTCACCAGTGTTTTGATTAACTGGGTCAAGGACCACTTCTATTCTTTCTGTTTTAACCATCGAGTGTGTGTGTGTTTTTGTGTCTGTGTGTGCGTGCGTGTGTGTGCGTGTGTGCGTGCGTGTGTGCGCGTGTGTGCGTGTGCGTGCGTGTGTGTCATCTGAGAGAGAGAGAGAGAGAGTGAGAGAGAGAGAGAGAGAGAGAGAGAGAGAGAAAGAGAGAGAACATGAGAGAGAACAATAGAGACCGAGAGAGAGAACAAGAGAAGGATAAAGAGAGACACACACAGAGAAAGATATGCAATAACAACAATCAGTTCTGCCTCCTGGTGTTGCCGTGGTATCTGATGCACTTTCGTGTGTTTCTGAGAATAACTCAAATACAATTTTCCGACAACAGTTCCAGATACGGCCAATCCATTTTTCACAGCCAGCTGGGTAGCAGTGAATGAGGAAGTCAAACGGTCGCTTATCAGAAGGGAACTACCCTATACTGGGCCACTGGGGCTGACGGATGGCTCCTTTTAGAGCCCAGATGTTGCTTTTCTGCCGCTGTGATTCTGTTTAGCTGGCACAGGTGTCGGGAAAAGGGAGAGAGACGTGGAAACAGGATGGGAACACTCATTTGCTCGTTCCTTTGGCGCTCTTTCTCCCCGGGTCTCTCCCTCTGTTTGCCGTTAGCTTTGGAGATTTATTCCCAGAACCAGGACCGGTTTCTGCCAGTCTGCCTTTTGTTCTGCGTCCTTCACACTCAATCATCACTCGGTGATTTACTGTGGATTAGTGTTCTCCTGTCCAACTTTTATGGTTGTTTATTGGGGACACATTTTGATTAAATAGCTGAAAAGGCTTTAATTAGACTTCTATGTGTGTGTGTGTGTGTGTGTGTGTGTGTGTGTGTGTGTGTGTGTGTGTGTGTGTGTGTGTGTGTGTGTGTGTGTGTGTGTGTGTGTGTGTGTGTGTGTGTGTGTGTGTGTGCGCGTGTGCGTGAGTGTGCGCGCGCGTGCCTGTGCGTGCGTGTGCGGGTGTGTGTGCGTGTGTGTGTGTGTGTGTGTGTGTGCATATTGCTGTGTGCGTTGCTACCCTTTTAGCTTAAATACACAGAGCCAAATCCAGATAAACAGTGCTCATTTACAAGATGTATCATTGCCTTTTATTTTATTTTAATAATACGATATTTTTTTATTAAACAGTTAGTTATTAGGTTGACTGTTCTAGAGTGTTCAAGAGTGTTCTAGCCTGTTAAAGAGATTCTCCGGTGCTTTTGTATACTTTTTAGCAAATAGTTCTGAATGTAGCGCTCACGAGCCAAAAGTAGTCTCCGAAAATTGCGTACTACGTCAAATATGTGCAGATATGTGCACCACGTCACTGAGCTCTCTCTCTCTCTCTGCTGTGTGTTCATCATGTGCCTCTTGCCAGCTGTCACTCACAGGCGGAGGGGCTGAAGCTCATTGGCTGAACTCAAAATTGCTAGGGGGCCAGTCCACATAGGGGAAAATGTAGGGAAAATGGCGTTGCACAGCTTCCAGAAAAAAATAGGGATTTAGTGGCTAATTGAGGTAAAACAATAATTCTGCCAATAGATTCTGCATGTATGAACAACACATTGACACATCCAGCCCAAAGCAGGAGATGAAAAAAAGACTTAGTAGTCGCCAAAGTTCCGGAGCATGTCTTTAACGTAGCAAGGTGCATGCCGCACCCATCTGAGCATCTCTCCTTTTCAGCCGTCTATTTACTGTGTTCGAATGGGGCAAAATCCACTTGTCACTTAAATCTCGCTGGATTCATTTTTTTCATTTTACTCTGGCGACTCTTTCCCACCCTTGCTAGTGCCATTAGTTTTTTTCTGTTAACTGTACAACCTTGGAAAATGTCATAATGACCTGTCAAACACGCTCAGGTAATTGCTGGAATGAGATCAATGGGAGACAATGGTTTACCGGAGTATCTATAAGAAGGCCAATGCTTGGTTGGGGAGTTAATTTACAAAATTAACACGTCAACATTTACCTCAAAAGAAAATGTATTTTTGTGAGTGTAGATTTTTTGTGCAATTGAAGAAAGTAATCATATATGGTTTAAATGTTACAAATTAGTTGCGCAGAAATGAAAGCATTTTCAAAAACTAACACTCAGATGTGAGTGATATAATGTCTAATCTCTGTCTCCCATCCCCTCCTGCCCCCTCTCCACCCCCCATACCTCCCTCCACCCCCCCATACCTCCCTCAACCCCCCATACCTCCCCTCATACCTCCCTCCAGCCCCCATACCTCCTCCATACCTCCCTCCACCCCCCCATACCTCCATCCACCCCCCCATACCTCCCTCCACCCCCCATACCTCCCTCCACCCCCCATACCTCCTCCATACCTCCCTCCACCCCCTCCTTACCTCCCTCCACCCCCCATACCTCCTCCATACCTCCCTCCACCCCCTCCTTACCTCCCTCCACCCCCCATACCTCCCTCCACCCCCCCCCATACCTCCTCCATACCTCCCTCCACCCCCCCATACCTCCCTCCACCCCCCCCATACCTCCCTCCATACCTCCCTCCACCCCCCATACCTCCTCCATACCTCCCTCCACCCCCCCATACCTCCCTCCACCCCCCCCATACCTCCCTCCACCCCCCATACCTCCCTCCACCCCCCATCCCTCCCTCCACCCCCCATACCTCCCTCCACCCCCCATACCTCCTCCATACCTCCCTCCACCCCCCATACCTCCTCCATACCTCCCTCCACCCCCCCATACCTCCCTCCATACCTCCCTCCACCCCCCATACCTCCTCCATACCTCCCTCCACCCCCCCATACCTCCCTCCACCCCCCCCATACCTCCCTCCACCCCCCATACCTCCCTCCACCCCCATACCTCCTCCATACCTCCCTCCACACCCCATACCTCCCTCCATACCTCCCTCCACCCCCCATACCTCCTCCATACCTCCCTCCACCCCCCCATACCTCCCTCCACCCCCCCATACCTCCTCCATACCTCCTCCATACCTCCCTCCACCCCCCCATACCTCCCTCCACCCCCCCCCATACCTCCCTCCACCCCCCATACCTCCCTCCACCCCCCATACCTCCTCCATACCTCCCTCCACCCCCCATACCTCCCTCCGCCCCCCATACCTCCCTCCATACCTCCCTCCACCCAGCACATACCTCCCTCCAACCCCCATACCTCCCCACATACCTCCCTCCACCCCCCATACCTCCCTCCATACCTCCCTCCACCCCCCACATACCTCCCTCCAACCCCCATACCTCCCTCCATACCTCCCTCCTTACCTCCCTCCCTCCCTCCACCCCCCATACCTCCCTCCATACCTCCCTCCACCTCCCTCCATACCTCCCTCCACCACCCATACCTCCCTCCATACCTCCCTCCATACCTCCCTCCACCTCCCTCCATACTGCCCTCCACCCCACCTCTCCAAACCTCCATCCACCCCTCCTCCATACCTCCCTCCAGATCTCCCTGCATCACTCCCCACATACCCCCCTTCATCCTCCCTCCAACCCTCCCTCCAACCCTCCCTCCAACCCTCCCTCCATACCTCCCTCCATCCATACCTCCCTACATACCTCACTCCAAACCTCCCTCCATACCTCCATTCCCCCCATACCTCCCTCCGTCCCTCCCCCATACCTCCCTCCATACCTCCCTCCATCCCCCCATACCTCCCTCTATCCTAACATACCTCCTTCCATACTTACCCCCATCCCCCATACATCCCTTCATACCTCCCATCATACCTTCATACCTGTTGTCATACCTCAATCCTATCCCCATACCTCCCTCAATGTCATACCTCCCTCCATCCCCCATACCTCCCTCCATACCTCCCTCCATACCTCCCTTCATACCTCCTGTCATACCTCAATCCATCCCCCCATACCTCCCTCCATTCCTCCCTTCATACCTCCTGTCATACCTCTCTCCATACCTCCCCCTCATACCTCCCTCCATACCCCCTGTCATACCTCAATCTATCCCACATACCTCCCTCCATCCCCCCATACTTCCCTCCATACCTCCCTTCATACCTCCTGTCATTCCTCCCTCCATCCCTCCCTCCCTCCCCCTCATACCTCCCTCCATACCCCCCTCCATACCTCCCTCCATACCCCCCTCCATACCTCCCTCCATACCCCCCTCCATACCCCCCTCCATACCTCCCTCCATACCCCCCTCCATACCCCCCTCCATACCTCCTTCCACCCCTCCATCCCCCATACATCCCTTCATACCTCCCATCATACCTCCCTTCATACCTCCTGTCATACCTCAATCCATCCCCCCATACCTCCTTACATCCCCCCCATACCTCCCTCCATACCTCCCTTCATACCTCCTGTCATACCTCTCTCCATACCTCCCTCTCATACCACCCTCCATCCCCCCATACCGCCCTCCATACCTCCCTCCATACCTCTTGTCATACCCCAATCCATCCCCTTCATACCACCCTCCATCCCTCCATACCTCCCCCATACCCCCTCCATACCACACTCCATCCCTCCATACCTCCCCCATACCCCCCTCCATACCTCCCTCCATCCCCCCATACCTCCCTTCATACCTCATGTCATACCTCCCTCATCCCTCCCTCCATACCTCTTGTCATACCCCAATCCATCCCCCTCATACCACCCTCCATCCCTCCATACCTCCCCCCATACCCCCCTCCATACCTCCCTCCATCCCCCCATACCTACCTTCATACCTCATGTCATACCTCCCTCCATACCCCCCTCCATACCTCCCTCATACCTCCCTCCATCCCTCATACCTCCCTCCATACTTCCTCCATCCCCATACATCCCTTCATACCTCCTGTCATACCTCAATCCATCCCCCCATACCTCCCTCCATCCCCCCCATATCTCCCTCCATTCCTCCCTTCATACCTCCTGTCATACCTCTCTCCATACATCCCCCTCATACCACCCTCCATCCCCCCATACCTCCCTCCATACCTCCCTCCATACCTCCCTCCATACCTCCTGTCATACCTCAATCCATCCCCCCATACCTCCCTCCATCCCCCCCATATCTCCCTCCATTCCTCCCTTCATACCTCCTGTCATACCTCTCTCCATACCTCCCCCTCATACCACCCTCCATCCCCCCATACCTCCCTCCATACCTCCCTTCATACCTCCTGTCATACCTCCCTCCATCCCTCCCTCCCCCTCATACCTCCCTCCATTCCCCCATCCCTCCCTCCATCCCCCCGTACTTCCCTCATACCCCCTCCATACCTCCCTCCACCCCTCCTACCTCCCTCCCTCTATCCCTCATACCTCCCTCCCTCCATCCCTCATACCTCCCTCCATACCTCCTCCATCCCCCATACCTCCCGCCACCCCCCATACCTGGTCAGGGCTGGGTATGCTGTCAGGAGAGAGGGAGGGAGGGTCAGGGCTGGGTCTGCTGTCAGGAGAGAGGGTCAGAGGGAGGGTCAGGGCTGGGTCTGCTGTCAGGAGAGAGGGAGGGAGGGTCGGGGCTGGGTCTCCTGTCAGGAGAGAGGGAGGGTAGAGGGAGGGTCAGGGCTGGGTCTGCTGTCAGGAGAGAGGGAGGGCAGAGGGAGGGTCAGGGGAGGGTCAGGGCTGGGTCTGCTGTCAGGAGAGAGGGAGGGTAGAGGGAGGGTCAGGGCTGGGTCTGCTGTCAGGAGAGAGTGAAAGAGGGAGGGTGGAGGGTGAGAGGGTGAGAGAGAGGGTCAGAGGGAGGGAGGGTCAGGGCTGGGTTGACTGTTAGGAGACTGAGAAAGAGGGAGAAAAGAGCCATTCAATTCTACAACCACCTAAAATGAGGCAATTCCCAAACCTTCCATAACGAAGCTATCACCTACAGAGAGATGCACCTGGAGAAGAGTCCACTAATCAAGCTGGTTCTGGGGCTCTGTTCACAAACACAAATACACCCCACAGAGCCCCAGGACAGCAACACAAATAGACCCAACCAAATCATGAGAAAACAAAAAGAGAATTACTTGATTAATTAACAAAAAAAAACAGAGCAAACTAGAATGCTGTTTGGCCGTAAACAGAGAGTACACAGTGGCAGAATACCTGACCACTGTGACTGACCCAAAATGATGTGTAAACTGAGTTGCACTTCCTAAACTCTTGCCAAGTGTATGACCATATTAGTAGTGGTGTAAAGTACTGAAGTAACTTAAGTAGTTTTTTTGGGTATCTGTACTTCACTTAACTATTTATATTTTTGACTACTTTAACTTTTACTTCACTCCATTCCTTAAGAAAATATTGTACTTTTTACTCCATACATGTTCCTTGACAGCCAACCGTACTTGTTACATTTTGAATGCTTAGCAGGACAGGACAATAGTCAAATTCACTCACTTATCAACCTAACATCCCTGGTCATCCCTACTGCCTCTGATCTGAAGGACTCAGTAAACAGAAATGCTTTGTTTGTAAATTATGTCTGAGTGTTAGAGTGTGCCCCTGGCTATCTGTCAATAAAAAAAAACAAGAAAATGGTGCCATCTGGTTTGCTTTATATAAGGAATTTGAAAGGATTTATACTTCTCCTTTT
The DNA here is from genome assembly GCF_029448725.1 of Salvelinus fontinalis. Taxonomy (NCBI): domain Eukaryota; kingdom Metazoa; phylum Chordata; class Actinopteri; order Salmoniformes; family Salmonidae; genus Salvelinus; species Salvelinus fontinalis. The sequence continues at coordinate 31,349,332 of NC_074691.1, forward strand.
GATGCTTAAGTATGTTTTAAACCAAATACTTTTAGACTTTTACTCAAGTAGTATTTTACTGGGTGACTTTTACTTTTTCTTGAGTAATTTTTTATTAAGGTATCTTTCCTTTCACTCAAGTAGTATTTTACTGGGTGACTTTTACTTTTTCTTTTGTCATTTTTTATTAAGGTATCTTTCCTGTTACTCAAGTATGAGAGATGGATACTTTTTCCATCACTGCATAGTGAGACACATTTTTCCCTCAGATTACACAGACCTCCAAATAATTTGAAAACAAATCCAATTTTGATAAACTCACATATCTACTGGACAAAATACCACAGTGCGCCATCACAGCAGCAAGATTTGTGACCTGTTGCCACAAGAAAAGGGCAACCAATGAAGAACAAAAACCATTGTAAAAACAACTCAAATGTATGTTTATTTATCTTCCCTTTTGTACTTGAACTATTTGCACACAATTTGACATTTGAAATGTCTTTATTCTTTTGGAAGTTTTGTGAGTGTAATGTTTACTGTTAATTATTTATAGTTTATTTCACTTTTGTTTATTATCTATTTCACTTGTTTTGGCAATGTAAACATATGTTTCCCATGCTGATAAAGCCCTATGAATTGAAATTGAATTGCGAGGGAGGGAAAGGAGAGGGAGAGAGCGAGGGAGGGTCGGCGGGAGGGAGGGTCAGGCCTGGGTTGGCTGTCAGAAGACTGGGAGCAAGGGAGGGAAGGTTGAGGGGAGGGAAAGATGGAGAGAGAAGGAGAGAGGGAGGGAAGGGGGAGGGGAGGGAGAGAGAAGGAGAGAGGGAGGTAGGGTCAGAGGGATGGAGGGTGAAGACTGCTTTGGCTGTCAGAAGATTGGAACAAACCAGGATGGAGAGAGGGTAGGGGGAGAGAGGGGGGTTGGTGGGTAGGGGGACAGGGGTCAAGGCTGGGTTAGTTGTCAGGAGACTAAAGCAGATTAAGAGGAAACTGTGTAGACATCAGTAATGCAATCGTGGTTACAGCCCCCATCCGCCCTAAACTCCTATGCTGTACACTGTACATGTGTCAAAAGATAACATCTGGCTTTATGTGACTACTGCTATGTGACTACTGCTAGAGGACAGGCATTGATAGCATGGTATGTCGTGGGCATGAGACATGAGATATGAGACACATCAAATATATAATACAATATATATAATACAAATACTCAGCTACAGTATATTGAATGCAATAAAAAAATTGAAATTATTTTATACAAATTTTATACTACAATTGCTTTTAAGTAATAAAATGATAAAATACATTTAAAAAAAGATAGGTGGAAAATGATTGGTGTTTTCAATGCTGGAGCACCCTCCCCTTATGAGGATAACGCCACTGAGCCTTTTTCTAAAATGTTTTATGAGATTGGAGAACATGTTGGGAATGATGGAAAGAAAAGGAACAAAATTTTGATTCCGCAATCACTCACTTAGCATATCAAAGGGCTCTGGTAAGGTGTTCCCTCAGTGAACCCAACGTTAATAGACACACAGCAAGTCATTCATTTAGGAAGGTAATCTACCCCCACTCTCTCTCTCTCTCTCTCTCTCTCTCTCTCTCTCTGCAGCGCTTGCTTTTTCGGCGCTAATTTTTTTCTGTGTGTCGGGTGTAAGTGTTTGAGAGAAAACAAAGATTGAAGGGGTCGGTTGTTGCCATCAACCTTGAGCCAAACTCTGTCTCTCTCTCTCTCTCTCTCTCTGATACACGCACACACACACACACACACACAAACAAACACCTTACTCCCCCCACGCCCCCCCCCCCCCACCCCACACACATCCGTCTTGCTCTGCTTGACTCAACTCCAAAGTAATTTACGGTTGGGAAGTATAGTGGAAGTATACAAAACTTTTTTTCATATACTCAAAGGACCATTATTAGCTTGTTTTAACCACTCCTATATAAATGGTAGATTATCAGACACGCAACAAGAAGGTCTGATATCATTATTACTGATACAGGACCCAAGTGGTATATATAAAGATCCAGTCCATTTAAAAATTGGAGACCTCTTACACTTCAGTGTTGTGATGCAAAAATCGTAGCAAAATGCTTGGCACACAGAATTAAAAAAGTATTGTCAGATATTATTCATCCTAATCAGACAGTTTTTTTTACATGGACGATACATTGGAGATAATATAAGACAAGTACTGGAAACAATAGAACACTATGAAATATCGGGGACACCAGGCCTGGTTTTCATAGCTGAATTTGAAAAGGCTTTTGATAAAGTACGACTGGAGTTTATATATAAATGCCTAGAACATTTCAATTTTGGGGAATCTCTTATAAAATGGGTTAAGGTTATGTATAGTAACCCTAGGTGTAAAATAGTAAATAATGGCTACATCTCAGAAAGTTTTAAACTATCTAGAGGAGTTAAACAAGGTTGTCCACTATCGGCATATCTATTTATTATTGCCATCGAAATGTTACCTGCTAAGATTAGATCAAACAATAATATTAAGGGATTAGAAATGCGTGGCTTGTCATTGTACGCTGATGATTCATGTTTTAAAACCACAATTAGAGTCTCTCCACGGCCTCTTAGAGGATATGGATACTTTTGCTATCCTCTTTGGATTAAAACCAAATGATGATGTGTACTATATTACGTATTGGATCACTAAAAAATGCACATTTTACATTACCATGTAGTTTACCAATTAAATGGTCTGACGGAGATGTGGACATACTCGGTATACAAATCCCAAAAGAAAGAAATTATCTCACTCCAATAAATTTTTATAGAAAGTTCGCAAAAATAGATAAGATCTTGCTACTATGGAAAAGAAAATACCTGTCTATTTGTGGAAAAATCACCCTGATTAACTCTTTAGTTATATCACAGTTTACCTATTTGCTTATGGTTTTGCCTACACCTAGTGACCTGCTTTTTAAATGATATGAACAAAAAAAATTTTTTTTATTTGGAACGGCAAGCCAGATAAAATTAAAAGGGCCTATTTATATAATGAATATGAATTCGGTGGGCAGAAATTATTAAATATTAAAGCATTAGACCTTAAATCCAAATGGGTTCTCTAGTCAATTGGTACGAATGTCTCATCCTTGTCAGAGCTACTAGGAGTGCTGGGTGGAATGGAGTCAAACGCAGAGAGCAAATTAAGGTTTGTGGATTTATTTTCCAATGCACGGGAAATCCTGCCCTAACACATACGGGCACATCAGAAAAGTCCAAGTAACACCAGACTAAACTGTTCCGAGGAAAATAACAAAATCCACTACAAGATCCTACACCAACATAACAGTAAGTAAGCCCGCACAACAGCCAGCGGGCTACCTAACCTTATATAGCCTACCCAACCAACCTAAACTAAAACAGGTGCACCCAATCAGCCCAAATTAACAGAAACCAAAACGAAAGAAACGATGGCAGCTAGTAGGCCGGTGACGACGACCGCCGAGCCCCGCCCGAACAGGAAGAGGCACCATCCTCGGCGGGATTCGTGACAGTACCCCCCTCTGACGCGCGGCCCCCGCAGCGCGCCGACCCCGGCCTCGAGGACGACCCGGAGGGCGAGGCGCAGGACAATCCGGGTGGCGACGGTGGAAATCAGCCAAGAGGGAAGGATCTAAAATATCCTTCCCAGGTACCCAGCACCTCTCCTCCGGACCGTACCCCTCCCAGTCAACGAGGTACTGCAGGCCCCTCACCCGGCGTCTCGAGTCCAGAATAGCTCGTACAGCGTACGCCGGGGACCCCTCGATATCCAGAGGGGGCGGAGGGACCTCCGGCACCTCACCTTCCTGAAGGGGACCAGCTACCACCGGCCTGAGGAGAGACACATGAAACGAGGGGTTAATACGATAATAAGAGGGGAGTTGTAATCTATAACACACCTCGTTTATCCTCCTCAGGACTTTAAATGGCCCCACACACTGCGGCCCCAGCTTCCGGCAGGGCAGGCGGAGGGGCAGGTTTCGGGTCGAGAGCCAGACCCTGTCCCCTGGTGCGAACACAGGGGCCTCACTGCGGTGGCGGTCAGCGCTCCTCTTCTGACGCTCACTGGCCTGCCTGAGAGAGGCCTGGACTGCCTGCCAGGTCTCTCTAGAGCGCTGGACCCACTCCTCCACCGCAGGAGCTTCGGTCTGGCTCTGATGCCACGGAGCCAGGACCGGCTGGTACCCCAATACGCACTCGAATGGCGACATGTTAGTTGAGGAGTGGCGGAGTGAATTCTGGGCCAACTCTGCCCACGGAACATACCTTGCCCATTCTCCAGGCCGGTCCTGGCAATACGACCTCAGAAACCTACCCACTTCCTGGTTCACCCGTTCTACCTGCCCATTACTTTCAGGGTGATACCCAGAGGTAAGGCTGACCGAGACCCCCAGACGCTCCATAAACGCCCTCCATACCCGGGACGTGAACTGGGGACCTCGATCAGATACGATGTCCTCCGGCACCCCGTAATGCCGGAAGACGTGAGTAAAAAGAGCCTCCGCAGTCTGTAGGGCCGTAGGGAGACCAGGCAATGGAAGGAGACGACAGGACTTAGAAAACCGATCCACAACGACCAAAACGGTAGTGTTCCCCTGAGAAGGAGGAAGATCAGTCAGGAAATCTACCGATAAATGAGACCATGGCCGTTGTGGAACCGGGAGGGGTTGTAACTTCCCTCTCGGTAGGTGCCTAGGAGCCTTACTCTGTGCGCATACCGAGCAGGAAGAGACATAGAGTCTCACGTCCTTAGCCAAGGTGGGCCACCAGTATTTCCTCCTAAGATCCCGCACTGTTCTCTCAATCCCCGGATGACCCGAAGAAGGTAGTGTATGAGCCCACCGAATCAAACGATCACGAACACCAAGCGGTACGTACTTACGGCCAGTTGGACACTGGGATGGCACAGGTTCTACCCTTAACGCCCGCTCGATGTCCGCGTCCACCTCCCATACCACCGGGGCCACCAGACACGAGGCTGGAAGGATGGGAGTCGGATCGATGGACCGGTCATCCGTGTCATACAGACGTGACAGCGCGTCAGCCTTGGTGTTAAGGGAACCTGGTCGGTAAGAGATCTTAAATCTAAAACGAGTAAAAAACATGGCCCACCTAGCCTGACGCGGACTCAGTCTCTTCGCCTCTCGGATATACTCCAGATTTCGGTGGTCAGTCCAGATGAGAAAAGGGTATTTGGCCCCCTCAAGCCAGTGTCTCCACACTTTCAGGGCTTTTACCATAGCTAGTAACTCCCGATCCCCCACATCATAGTTCCGCTCCGCCGGCTCCAGCTTCTTAGAAAAAAAAGCACAGGGACGGAGCTTCGGCGGCGCGCCCGAGCGCTGGGATAGCACGGCTCCAACACCAGCCTCGGACGCATCCACCTCCACTATGAACGCTAACGAAGGGTCCGGATGCGCCAACACGGGAGCTTCAGTAAACCTTGCCTTCAACTGGTTGAAGGCTCCATCTGCCTCAGCCGACCACCGTAAACGCACCGGCCCCCCCTTTAGCAGTGAGGTAATCGGTGCCGCCACTTGACCAAAACCCCGGATAAACCTCCGGTAGTAATTGGCAAACCCTAAAAACCGCTGCACCTCCTTTACCGTGGTTGGAGTCGGCCAATTACGCACGGCGTTTACGCGGTCACACTCCATCCTCACCCCCGAGGTGGAAATGCGATAACCCAGGAAGGAAACGGCTGGTTTGGAGAACACACATTTCTCAGCCTTGACGTATAAGTCATGCTCCAGCAGTCGCCCAAGCACCCTGCGCACCAAGGAGACATGTGCAGCGCGTGTGGCCGAATAGATCAAAATGTCATCAATATATACTACCACACCCAGCCCCTGCAAGTCTCTGAGAATCTCATCTACAAAGGATTGGAAAACGGCTGGAGCATTCTTCAACCCATACGGCATGACGAGGTACTCATAGTGGCCTGATGTGGTACTAAACGCTGTTTTCCACTCGTCTCCTCCCCGAATACGCACCAGATTATACGCGCTCCTGAGATCCAGTTTTGTGAAAAAACGCGCTCCGTGGAATGATTCCATCGCCGTAGCGATCAGAGGTAGTGGATAACTAAATCCCACTGTGATTGAATTTAGACCTCGATAATCAATGCACGGACGCAGTCCTCCGTCCTTTTTTCTCACAAAAAAGAAACTCGAGGAAGCGGGTGACATGGAGGGCCGAATGAACCCCTGTCCCAGAGCTTCCGTGACATATGTCTCCATAGCCAACGTCTCCTCCTGTGACAAAGGGTACACGTGACTCCTGGGAAGTGCAGCGTTCTCCTGAAGGTTTATCACGCAATCCCACCGTCGATGAGGGGGTAATTTAGTCGCTTCCTTCTTACTAAAAGCGATAGCCAAATCGGCATATTCTGGGGGAATGCGCACAGTGGAAACCTGGTCTGAACTCTCCACCGATGTGGCACCGATGGAAACTCCCACACACCTACCTGAACACTCATCTGACCACCCCTGAAGAGCTCCCTGTCGCCAGGAAATGAGGGGATTGTGAATGGCTAGCCAGGGAATCCCCAATACCACTGGAAAACCAGGTGAATCAATAAGGTAAAAACTGATCTGCTCCCTATGATCCCCCTGGGTTACCATGTCCAGCGGAATCGTGGCCTCCCTGACCAGTCCTGACCCTAACGGTCGGCTATCTAGGGAGTGCACGGGAAAAGGTGGGTCTATCTGCACCACCGGAACACCCAACCTACGGGCGAGTCCGCGATCCATAAAACTCCCAGCTGCGCCTGAGTCGACTAGCGCCTTATGCTGAAGAGAGGGGAAAAACGCAGGGAAAAATATAACCAAAAACATATGACCAACAGGGAGCTCTGGGTGAGTCTTGTGCCTACTCACCTGAGGTGGCCGAGGAGTATTCCGCCTGCCATCCCGACTCCCAGATGGACTCCTCCAGCACCGGTCCGAAGTGTGTCCTCTCCGGCCACAGTAGGTGCAGGAAGAGCCACCTCCTCCGGTCCCCCTAGATGCAGCTCCTCCCAACTCCATTGGAGTTGGAGCGGGAGAGCTGGGAGGTGGAATGGACAGGACCCCCTCTGAACGCCCGCGGGCAGCTAGCAGGTTATCCAGTCGAATCGACATGTCGATCAGTTCATCTAGAGATAGTGTGGTGTCCCGACAAGCTAGCTCCCGACGGACGTCCTCCCGAAGGCTACAACGGTAATGATCTATTAAGGCCCTGTCATTCCACCCCGCTCCAGCAGCCAAAGTCCGGAACTCTAAAGCGAACTCCTGGGCGCTCCTCGTCTCCTGTCTCAGGTGGAACAGACGCTCACCCGCCGCTCGGCCCTCTGGTGGGTGGTCGAACACAGCCCGAAACCGACGGGTGAACTCTGCATAATGGTCCCGAGCAGAGTCTGGGCTGTTCCATACCGCGTTGGCCCAGTCCAGGGCTCTCCCCGATAAACAGGAGACAAGGAGGCTTACCCTCTCTTCCTCCGAGGGAGTCGGACGCACGGTAGCCAGGTATAGCTCAAGCTGGAGCAAAAACCCCTGGCAACCAGCCGCTGCTCCATCGTACTCCTTCGGTGGGGTGAGACGCAAAGAGCTGGTCCCAGCCGATGACCCTGTGGGAGTGGGTTGTGTCGTCTGCAGGGGAGCTGTAGGGGGCGTCGGGAGACCACTCCTCTCCCATCGTTCCATCCTCTCCATCATCATGTCCATCGCTGATCCGATACGCTGAAGTACAGCGGTATGATGCTGGACACGCTCCTCCATAGTTGGGAGAGGGGTGGTCGTGGCTCCTGCTGACTCCATAGGTGGTGCGGGCTTCTGTCAGAGCTACTAGGAGTGCTGGGTGGAATGGAGTCAAACGCAGAGAGCAAATTAAGGTTTGTGGATTTATTTTCCAATGCACGGGAAATCCTGCCCTAACACATACGGGCACATCAGAAAAGTCCAAGTAACACCAGACTAAACTGTTCCGAGGAAAATAACAAAATCCACTACAAGATCCTACACCAACATAACAGTAAGTAAGCCCGCACAACAGCCAGCGGGCTACCTAACCTTATATAGCCTACCCAACCAACCTAAACTAAAACAGGTGCACCCAATCAGCCCAAATTAACAGAAACCAAAACGAAAGAAACGATGGCAGCTAGTAGGCCGGTGACGACGACCGCCGAGCCCCGCCCGAACAGGAAGAGGCACCATCCTCGGCGAGATTCGTGACAATCCTATATTCAGGAAGGGCCTTTTCCCCTTTTTTCAGATTACACCTGCTCACTTTCGGTTGTTTGAAAAGGAAATAATCTCCAAAATATCTTTATTTTTTAAACAAGCCTTAGAAAGTTGGTTGCAATTTCAGTTTAATCCACCTGAAAGGACAGAACAAATAGTACAACAAATATTGTGGTTAATTTCAAATATACTAATTGATAAAAAAACTGTATTTATCGAAGAAATGTTTAAAAAAGGTATAATTTTTGTGAATGATATCATAAATAGGACTGGTGGAGTTATGTCACACATGCAGCTAACACAGACATATGGAAATGTCTGTTCTACCCAAAATTACAACCAATTAATTGCAGCATTACCACAAATATCGAAGAGGCAAGTAGATGGGGAAAAAAGTAAGGAACTTGTATGTCGGCCTTGTATTAAAGAACATAAATGGTTAAAGAAAAGTGTGATTGTAACGTTCCTCTTCCTCCTCGTCTGAGGAGGAGCAAGGATCGGACCAAAGCGCAGCGTGGTTTGAATAGATACTATCCTTTATTAAACGAAGACGAAAAAACACTTGAACAAACTACAAAACAATAAATGACGTGAACAGACCTGAACTTGAGAACATATAAACCATGAACAGGAACAAAACAGTACCGTGTGGCGAACAGACACAGCAACAATCACCCACAAACAACCAGTGAAAATAGCCTACCTTAATATGGCTCCCAATCAGAGACAATGACAAACACCTGTCTCTGATTGAGGACCATATTAGGCCAAACGAACAAACCTAAACATAGAAACAAATAACATAGACTGCCCACCCCAACTCACGCCCTGACCATACTAAATAAATACAAAACAAGGGAAATAAGGTCAGGAACGTGACAGTGATAAATAAAAACATATGCCAATTTCATTTAAGGACCAAAAAACTGACAGCTGTGCCATATAAATTGCAAAATAGTTGGGAAGAGATTTTTGATGTACCCATTCCATGGCACATGGTTTATGAATTGATACGCAAAACAACGCCGGATTCAAAACGTTGAATTTTTCAATTTAAATATACTATACAAAATTCTTGCAACTAATAGAATGTTCTGCTGTGAGGAGGCAGAGTCATTAGATCATTCATTTTGGTATTGTCCATATGTAGCTGGTTTTTGGTCACAGGTCCAGGAATGGCTGAAGAATTGCAACATTTGCCTAGAACTAACGCTACAGATGGCAATACTGGGGGATTTGAAAAGCCATAGTCAATCAATCAATAATATAATAATTATTTTAGCAAAAATGTTTATTTTTAATTTACAATCTGTAGAAGCTATGAGAATAGGAAGGTTCAAATCTTTTGTGAAGCATCACAGCACAGTTGAAAAATATATGGCAAATAAAAATCCAAAATGGATGATGTTGGAAGATAGATGGGAAGGGTTGAGGGGAGCTGAAGGGTGGGACTAATAACATAATAAACAATGTAGGGCATACGGGATCTGTGAAATGTGTATAGGTTCGGAGCTTTTGTGAAATAGCACAGTTACAAGTGGAAATCAAACTGGATGGACATCAGAAATAGAGGAAGGACTAAGAACAAACAAGAGAGAACTATTGTAAAGTAGACCGTGTCTGTAAAATGTGTATAAGATGTATAAATTGAAGGTAAAAGCAGAAGTGTTTATTGGTTTACTCCAATTGGGGGATCGGTGGTAGGGTTTGCAGGGAATAATAATAAAGGAATACTCTTTAAAAAAGTATGTATGTCTATATAGGTATGTGTATGTATATATGTGTATATGTATGCATACGTGTATGGATTATATATATATTTACCAAAAAAATATGGGGGATTGGAAATGATGCAGACATTTACATTGGAAGCAACATTCTTTCCGCATTATTAAGCTGATCCACCCCTTAAAAAAATAAAAAATGACGGTTGGGATGGAGGGTCACCTTTGAAACAGCATGTGTGTTTGGGAGTAATGTCATGCAATTTGATTCATTTTGCCGTAGCGTGGAGAGAAATATCTGCAGTTTTGAACATGATATCTGAGTGAGACTAATAAAGTCAAAGTTATTTGACCATGATTACTACACATTTAGAAAGCTGGCTAGACTAACTTAGCAATCAAAAAATGTTTAGCTGACATGGGCTATTTGAGCGATTGTCAGTGACCGACATAACGTGAAAAACTGCTGATGAACAACCACATTTTGAAATTGGAGATCCCTGCTCGAGAACGTGATCGTGCCTTGTGTTCCCCTTTGCGATGCTCACAAGCTGCGCAGGACACATTAGAAGGGAGTGTGACAAAAAACTTTTTTTTTGACTCCCATAAGAATATTGTTGAATAGCCCTGTCATAGCCCTTCTACCTTATGTAATCATGCTCATGTGACTAAATGGGTTCGAACCAGGTCTTCTGCATGTCACTGTCATAACCTGGCCTTAGTATTCTTTGTTTTCTTTATTATTTTAGTTAGGTCAGGGTGTGACATGGGGAATGTTTGTGTTTTGTTGGTTTTGGGTGTTTCTATGGTAAAGGGATTGTTGGGTGTAGTATATGGGTTTGTGTTGAGTACAGGTGTCTAGCGTTGTCTATGTATGTTTAGTTGTCTAGGAGAGTCTATGGTTACCTGAATGAGTTCCCAATTAGAGACAGCTGATTTCGGTTGTCTCTGATTGGGAGCCTTATTTAGGGTAGCCATAGGCTTTCATTTGTTGTGAGTAGTTGTCTATGTCAGAACGTTTGTAGCCTGTGTGTGTGTGCACGACGTTTATTAGCTTCACGATCGTTTCTTGTTTTGTTTAGTGTTTAAGTGTTTTTGTTTCGTTTGCCTTCTTCATAAATAAAAAAGAAGATGGCTTATTTTCCAAATGCTGCGTTTTGGTCCGTCAATCCGCCACACGATCGTGACAGAACTACTCACCATTACAGGACCAAGCGGCATGGAAAGCGGCAACAGGACCCACCTACACAGGATTCGTGGACATGGGAGGAGATACTGGATGGTAAGGGGCCGTGGGCACAACCGGGAGAATATCGCCGTCCTCGTGAAGAGCTGGAGGCAGCTAAAGCCGAGAGGAGGCGATATGAGGAGGCAGCACGGAGACAAGGCTGGAAACCCGTGAGTACAACCCAAAAATTTCTTGGGGGGGGCCTTAAAGGGAGTGTGGCGAAGTCAGGTAGGAAACCTGCGCCTACTCCCTGTACTTACCGTGGAGCGCGAGAGTACGGGCAGACACCGTGTTACGCAGTAGAGCGCACGGTGTCTCCTGTACGCGTGCATAGCCCGGTCCGGTACGTTTCAGCTCCACGTATCGGCCGGGCTAGACTGAGCGTTGAGCCGTATGTCATGAAGCCGGCCCAACGCATCTGGTCACCAGTGCGTCTCCTCGGGCCGGCGTACATGGCACCAGCCTTACGCATGGTGTCCCCGGTTCGCCTACATAGGCCGGTGCGGGTTATTCCACCTCCCCGCAATGGTCAGGCGACGGGGAGCATACAACCAGGTAAGGTTGGGCAGGCTCGGAGTTCAAGGGAGCCAGTACGCCTGCACGGTCCGGTATTTCCGGCGCCACCTCCCCGCCCCAACCCAGTACCACCAGTGCCTCCTCCACGCACTAGCTATATGGTGCGTGTCTCCAGCCCTTTACCACCAGTGCCTAAACCACGCACCAAGCCTCCTGTGTGTTCCCAGAGTCCTGTGCGTCCTGTTGCTGCTCCCCGCACTAGCCCTGAGATGCGTGTCTCCAGCCCTGTGCCACCAGTCCCGGCACCACGCACCAGGCCTACAGTGCGCCTCAGCCGGCAGGAGTCTGCCGTCTGCACAGCGATGCCTGAACTGCCCGTCTGCCAAGCGCCATCTGAGCCATCCGTCTCCCCAGCGCCATCTGAGCCATCCGTCTCCCCAGCGCCATCTGAGCCATCCGTCTCCCAGCGCCATCTGAGCCATCCGTCTCCCCAGCGCCATCTGAGCCATCCGTCTCCCCAGCGCCATCTGAGCCATCCGTCTCCCCAGCGCCATCTGAGCCATCCGTCTCCCCAGCGCCATCTGAGCCATCCGTCTCCCCAGCGCCGTCTGAGCCATCCGTCTGCCATGAGCCTGCAAAGCCGCCCGTCTGCCATGAGCCTGCAAAGCCGCCCGTCTGCCATGAGCCTACAGAGCCGCCCGCCAGACAGGAGCCGCCAGAGCCGCCCGCCAGACAGGATCCGCCAGAGCCGCCCGCCAGACAGGATCTGCCAGAGCCGCCCGCCAGACAGGATCTGCCAGAGCCGCCAACCAGACAGGATCTGCCAGAGCCGCCAACCAGACAGGATCTGCCAGAGCCGCCAACCAGACAGGATCTGCCAGAGCCGCCAACCAGACAGGATCTGCCAGAGCCGCCAACCAGACAGGATCTGCCAGAGCCGCCAACCAGACAGGATCTGCCAGAGCCGCCAACCAGACAGGATCTGCCAGAGCCGCCAACCAGACAGGATCTGCCAGAGCCGCCAACCAGACAGGATCTGCCAGAGCCGCCAACCAGACAGGATCTGCCAGAGCCGCCAACCAGACAGGATCTGCCAGAGCCGCCAACCAGACAGGATCTGCCAGAGCCGCTAACCAGACAGGATCTGCCAGAGCAGTCAGCTAGCCATGAGCAGCCAGATCAGTCAGCCAGCCATGAGCAGCCAGATCAGTCAGCCAGCCATGAGCAGCCAGATCCGTCAGCCAGCCATGAGCAGCCAGATCCGTCAGCCAGCCATGAGCAGCCAGATCTGTCAGCCAGCCATGAGCAGCCAGATCCGTCAGCCAGCCATGAGCAGCCAGATCCGTCAGCCAGCCATGAGCAGCCAGATCCGTCAGCCAGCCATGAGCAGCCAGATCCGTCAGCTAGCCATGAGCAGCCAGATCCGTCAGCTAGCCATGAGCAGCCAGATCCGTCAGCTAGCCATGAGCAGCCAGATCCGTCAGCCAGCCATGAGCAGCCAGATCCGTCAGCCAGCCATGAGCAGCCAGATCCGTCAGCCAGCCATGAGCAGCCAGATCCGTCAGCCAGCCATGAGCAGCCAGATCCGTCAGCCAGCCATGAGCAGCCAGATCCGTCAGCTAGCCATGAGCAGCCAGATCCGTCAGCTAGCCATGAGCAGCCAGATCCGTCAGCTAGCCATGAGCAGCCAGATCCGTCAGCTAGCCATGAGCAGCCAGATCCGTCAGCTAGCCATGAGCAGCCAGATCCGTCAGTCAGCCATGAGCAGCCAGATCCGTCAGTCAGCCATGAGCAGCCAGATCCGTCAGTCAGCCATGAGCAGCCAGATCCGTCAGTCAGCCATGAGCAGCCAGATCCGTCAGTCAGCCATGAGCAGCCAGATCCGTCAGTCAGCCATGAGCAGCCAGATCCGTCAGTCAGCCATGAGCAGCCAGATCCGTCAGCTAGCCAGGAGCAGCCAGATCCGTCAGCTAGCCAGGAGCAGCCAGATCCGTCAGCTAGCCATGAGCAGCCAGATCCGTCAGCCAGCCATGAGCAGCCAGATCCGTCAGCCAGCCATGGGCCGTCCCTCAGTCCGGAGCTGCAGTCCCTCAGCCTGGTGCTGCCCCTTATCCTGGTGCTGTCCCTTATCTTGGTGCTGTCCCTTACCCTGGTACTGCCCCTTAGTTCGGAGCTGCCCCTGACCCTGGTACTGCCCCTTACCCTGGTACTGCCCCTTACCCTGGTACTGCCCCTTAGTCCGGAGCTGCCCCTTAGTCCGGAACTGCCCCTTAATGCAGTGGGGTTAATGTGGAGGGGGGTCATTTGGAGGAAGCTAAGGAGGCGGTTAGGGACTGTGGTGACGTGGGGACTACGACCAGAGCCGGAGCCGCCACCGTGGATGGAAGCCCACCCAGACCCTCCCCTAGACTGGTTAATGGTGCGCCCGGAGTTCGCACCTTAAGGGGGGGGTTATGTCATGCCCTGGCCTTAGTATTCTTTGTTTTCTTTATTATTTTAGTTAGGTCAGGGTGTGACATGGGGAATGTTTGTGTTTTGTTGGTTTTGGGTGTTTCTATGGTAAAGGGGTTGTTGGGTGTAGTATATGGGTTTGTGTTGAGTACAGGTGTCTAGCGTTGTCTATGTATGTTTAGTTGTCTAGGAGAGTCTATGGTTACCTGAATGAGTTCCCAATTAGAGACAGCTGATTTCGGTTGTCTCTGATTGGGAGCCTTATTTAGGGTAGCCATAGGCTTTCATTTGTTGTGAGTAGTTGTCTATGTCAGAACGTTTGTAGCCTGTGTGTGTGCACGACGTTTATTAGCTTCACGATCGTTTCTTGTTTTGTTTAGTGTTTTTGTTTCGTTTGCCTTCTTCATAAATAAAAAAGAAGATGGCTTATTTTCCAAATGCTGCGTTTTGGTCCGTCAATCCGCCACACGATCGTGACAGTCACAAGACTGTGTTTTATTTATAATATATATTTTTCGGTGGGGGGAGTGTAGGGTGTATATTAATCTTAATATTTCAGATAGAATCTATCAATGTAATTGTTTGCATCAGTTTGTCAACTTCATACACAGACAATGAATGCAATATAAATTGCAATTCAATATTTTTTTATATTATTTTTTATAATAAAACACTTAGGCTTCTACTTCCAGCTTATACATACTATATACCTCTTACAGACACAGTATATTTTACATTAGTTATCTTTTGTTTGTTTTTGGTGCCAGCCTTTAGCTCCCCTCAACCCCTCCTATCTATCTCTGAAGACCATCCAGTTTTGATTTCTGTGTGCCATATATTTTTCTACTGTGGTGTGATGTGCAGAACTATTGTGACACATTTCTATTCTCATAGTTTCTACAGATTGTAAGTTAAAGATAAACATTTTTGGGAAGAGTATTATTATATTATTGATCGATTGACTGAGACTTTTCAGATCACCCAGCAGAGCTATTTGCAGAGTTATCTCCATGTTAATGTTTCAATTCTTCAGGCATTGCTAAACCTGCGACCAAAAACAAGCAGCATATGGACAGTACCAAAACAAGTGATCTAATGATTCTGGCTTCATTTTGTTTATTAGTTCATAAACCATGTTGTCACGATCGTCTTGCGGTGAGAGAGAGGACCAAAACGCAGCGTGTGAAAAATACATTCTCTTTTATTAGAGAAGAGTGAAAACACGAAACAAACACTTATAACAAAGCAAGAAACGACCGTGAAGCTACAAACTTTCTACATAGACAATTACCCACAAACGCATAATGCCTATGGCTGCCTTAAATATGGCTCCCAATCAGAGACAAATGAAAGACAGCTGTCTCTGATTGAGAACCACTCAGGCAACCATAGACATACCTAGACACATTCACTAAACACAACCCCATACACTAAACCCAACACAATATCACAATTTTCTTTAACCAATTTTGGTCTTTAACTCATTTTGGTCTTTAATGCAGGGCCAATAAACAAGTTCTTTACTTTCTCCCCCTTCCACTGGCCTCTTTCATTTTTGCGGTCCTGCTGCAATTAATTGGTTGTAATTTTGGGTAGAGCAGACATTTCCATATATTTTTGTTAGCTGCATGTGTGACAACTCCACCAGTCCTATTTATTATATAATTTACAAAGATAATATATATATATTGTAACGGTCCTGACCTGTTTTATGTTGTTTTTGTATGTGTTTAGGTCAGGGCATGTGTTTTGGGTGGGCAGTCTATGTTATCTGTTTCTATGTTGGTTTTGGTTGCCTGGTATGGCTCTTAATTAGAGGCAGGTGTTTTGCGTTCTCCTCTAATTAAGAGTCATATTTAGGTAGGGTGTTCTCACTGTTTGTTTGTGGGTGATTGTCTTCCGTATCTGTGTTATGTCTTGCACCATACGGGACTGTTCGGTTGTTCGTTTCGTTTCGATGTAGTCTGTTTCCTGTCCGTAAGTGTTACGTTTAGTTATGTAAGTTTATGTTCAGGTTTTCGTCTACGTCGTTTTCTTGTTTTGTATTTTTGAAAGTGTTTTGTTTTTTCGTGTTGCCATCGTCGTGTTAAATAAAAGATGGCTTATTTCCCTAATGCTGCATTTTGGTCTGATGATCCTTCTCTCCTCTCCTCGTCCGAGGATGAGGAGAGCGACAGCCCTTACAGAATCACCCACCACGCTAGGACCAAGCGGCAAGGGAAAACTCAACGGAGTAAGGGACAGGAAAAGAAGGAGCAATGGACTTGGGACGATATATTGGACGGAAAAGGTGTCTACACATGGGAGGAGATCCTGGCTGGTAGGGATCGCCTCCCATGGGAACAGCTGGAGGCACTGAGGAGAGCAGAGGCTACCGGAGAGAGGAACCGGAGTTATGAGGGAACGCGTCTGGCACGGAAGCCCAAAAAGCCCGTAAGTAACACCCAAAAATTTCTTGGGGGGGGGCTAAGAGGTAGTGGGCCAAGGGCAGGTAGGAGACCTGCGCCCACTTCCCAGGCTTACCGTGGAGAGCGGGAGTACGGGCAGGCACCGTGTTACGCAGTAGAGCGCACGGTGTCTCCTGTACGAGTGCATAGGCCAGTGCGGGTTATTCCACCTCCCCGCACTGGCAGGGCTAGATTGGGTATTGAGCCAGGTGTCATGAGGCCGGCTCAACGCGTCTGGTCTCCAGTGCGTCTCCTCGGGCCGGCATACATGGCACCTGCCTTACGCATGGTTTCCCCGGTTCGTCTACATAGGCCTGTGCGGGTTATTCCACCTCCCCGCACTGGTCGGGCGACCGGGAGCATTCAACCAGGTAAGGTTGGGCAGGCTCAATGCTCAAGAGTGCCAGTACGCCTCCACGGTCCGGTATTTCCGGCGCCACCTCCCCGCCCCAGCCTAGTACCTACAGTGCCTACACTACGCACTAGGCTACCAGTGCGTCTCCTGAGCCCAGTTCCTCCTCCACGCACTCTCTCTGTAGTGCGTGTATCCAGTTCGGTGCCTCCAGTTCCGGCACCACGCACAAAGCCTCCTGTGCGTCTCCAGAGCCCTGTACACACTGTATCTTCTCCCCCTACTAATCCTGATGTGCTTGTCCTCAGCCCGGTGTCACCAGTGCCGGTACCTCGCATCAGTTATAGAGTGGGCTTTGAGAGTACAGTGTGCCCTGTCCCTGCTCTCCGCACTAGTAGGAAGGTGCTTATCCTTAGCCCGGTGCCTCCAGTTCCGGCACCACGCACCAGGTCTACAGTGCGCCGTATCCGGCCAGAGCCATCCGTCTCACCAGCGCCATCTGAGCCATCCGTCTCACCAGCGCCATCTGAGCCATCCGTCTCCCCAGCGCCATCTGAGCCATCCGTCTCCCCAGCGCCATCTGAGCCATCTGTCTCCCCAGCGCCGTCTGAGCCATCCGTCTGCAATGAGCCTGCAAAGCCGCCCGTCTGCCATGAGCCTGCTAAGCCGCCCGTCTGCCATGAGCCTACAGAGCCGTCCGCCAGACAGGAGCCGCTAGAGCCGTCCGCCAGACAGGAGCCGCTAGAACCGCACGCCAGACAGGATCCGCCAGAGCCGCCAACCAGACAGGATCTGCCAGAGCCGCCAACCAGACAGGATCTGCCAGAGCCGCCAACCAGACAGGATCTGCCAGAGCCGCCAACCAGACAGAATCTGCCAGAGCCGCCAACCAGACAGGATCTGCCAGAGCCGCCAACCAGACAGGATCTGCCAGAGCCGCCAACCAGACAGAATCTGCCAGAGCCGCCAACCAGACAGGATCTGCCAGAGCCGCCAACCAGACAGGATCTGCCAGAGCCGCCAACCAGACAGGATCTGCCAGAGCCGCCAACCAGACAGGATCTGCCAGAGCCGCCAGCGAGCCATGAGCAGCCAGAGCCGTCAGAGAGCCATGAGCGTCGAGAGCCGTCAGAGAGCCATGAGCGTCGAGAGCCGTCAGCCAGCCATGAGCGTCGAGAGCCGTCAGCCAGCCATGAGCGTCGAGAGCCGTCAGCCAGCCATGAGCGTCGAGAGCCGTCAGCCAGCCATGAGCGTCGAGAGCCGTCAGCCAGCCATGAGCGTCGAGAGCCGTCAGCCAGCCATGAGCGTCGAGAGCCGTCAGCCAGCCATGAGCGTCGAGAGCCGTCAGCCAGCCATGAGCGTCGAGAGCCGTCAGCCAGCCATGAGCGTCGAGAGCCGTCAGCCAGCCATGAGCGTCGAGAGCCGTCAGCCTGCCATGAGCGTCGAGAGCCGTCAGCCAGCCATGAGCGTCGAGAGCCGTTCAGTCAGGATCTGCCTGAGTATATCAGCCGGGACCTGCCCCTTGTCCCGGTGTTGCCCCTTGTCCCGGTGTTGCCCCTTGTCCCGGTGCTGCCCCTTGTCCCGGTGCTGCCCCTTATCCCGGTGCTGCCCCTTGTCCCGGTGCTGCCCCTTGTCCCGGTGCTGCCCCTTGTCCCGGTGCTGCCCCTTGTCCCGGTGCTGCCCCTTGTCCCGGTGCTGCCCCTTGTCCCGGTGCTGCCCCTTGTCCCGGTGCTGCCCCTTGTCCCGGTGCTGCCCCTTGTCCCGGTGCTGCCCCTTGTCCCGGTGCTGCCCCTTGTTCCGGTGCTGCCCCTTGTTCCGGTGCTGCCCCTTTTTCCGGTGCTGCCCCTTGTTCCGGTGCTGCCCCTTATCCCGGTGCTGGTCTTTATCCTGGTGCTGCCCCTTATCCTGGTGCTGCCCCTTGTCCCGGTGCTGCCCCTTGTCCCGGTGCTGCCCCTTCTCCCGGTGCTGGCCATTCATTTAGGGGATGTTAGTTTTAGGGTGGTCATTGGGAGGGGAAGACAGAAGCGGGGAGTGACTATGGTGGTGTGGGGACAGCGTCCAGAGCCGGAGCCACCACCGTGGTCAACTGCCCACCCAGACCCTCACCTGGACTTTGTGCTGGTGCGCCCGGCGTTCGCACCTTGAGGGGGGGGTTCTGTAACGGTTCTGACCTGTTTTATGTTGTTTTTGTATGTGTTTAGGTCAGGGCATGTGTTTTGGGTGGGCAGTCTATGTTATCTGTTTCTATGTTGGTTTTGGTTGCCTGGTATGGCTCTTAATTAGAGGCAGGTGTTTTGCGTTCTCCTCTAATTAAGAGTCATATTTAGGTAGGGTGTTCTCACTGTTTGTTTGTGGGTGATTGTCTTCCGTATCTGTGTTATGTCTTGCACCATACGTGACTGTTCGGTTGTTCGTTTCGTTTCGATGTAGTCTGTTTCCTGTCCGTAAGTGTTACGTTTAGTTATGTAAGTTTATGTTCAGGTTTCGTCTACGTCGTTTTCTTGTTTTGTATTTTTGAAAGTGTTTTGTTTTTCGTGTTGCCATCGTCGTGTTAAATAAAAGATGGCTTATTTCCCTAATGCTGCATTTTGGTCTGATGATCCTTCTCTCCTCTCCTCGTCCGAGGATGAGGAGAGCGACAGCCCTTACATATATATATTATTTTTCTTCCAAATCATGTTTTCTTTTATCATTTAGTATATTTAAGCTTAACCACAATATATGTTCTAATATTTTTTCTGTCTTTTCTGGTAGATATAATAATAATAATAGCAATATTTTGGAGATTGTTTCATTTTCAGGCAATTGAAAGTGAGAGTTTGTGATCTGAATAAAGGGGAAAAAAGGCCATTATTGAACACAGGGTAAGCCATTCTTACTAATCAGTTTGGATTTGGGCTCACGAGTGACGCAGCGGTCTAAGGCACTGCATCTCAGTGCTAGAGGCATCATTACAAACCCTGGTTTGATCCCGGGCTCTATCACAACCGGCTGTGATCGGGAGGCCCATAGGGCGGCACACAATTGGTCCAGTGTCGTTTGGGCTAGGGGAGGGTTTGGCCGGGTAGGCCGTCATTGTAAAATAAGAATTTGTTCTTAACTGACAAATCTAGTTTCTGTTAGTCACTGAAATCACTCTATAGTTTGGTCTCCAAAATTATTTTTCTTTCCTCAAAAACTTCCCTCCAGAATTACAGAATTTCACAACCATAAACTCCAACATGGAAATGATTTAGCCTGGACAAATTAGCATTCTTGTTTGGTCCTGGTGGCTTAGTTAGTAAGAGCATGGTGATAGCATACAGAGTAGTGGGTTTGATTACCACTGAGGCCACATATACGTAAAATGTGTACACGCATGACTAAGTTGCTTTGGATAAAAGTGTCTGCTAATTGGCATCTTCTTTGTTTTGTTTTAGTAGGATCCCCGACAAGATGATCGCTTACCACAGACCGCAAAGGGCAAACTTGTGCCTTTACTAGAAATGTGGATCCCATGGAGCAGTCTCTCTCTTTCATCTCTCCATCCCTCCATCCCTCCATCCCTCCATCTATCCATCCCTCCATCTCTCCATCCCTCCGTCTCTCCATCCCTCCATCTCTCCATCCCTCCATCTCTCCATCCCTCCGTCCCTCCATCCCTCCATCTCTCC